>NW_028270174.1:16156925-16492851 GCF_037043375.1 Chiloscyllium plagiosum
AGAAAGGGTGAGGGAGAGAAAGGGTGAGGAGAGAAAGGGTGAGGGAGAGGAAGGGTGAGGGAGAGGAAGGGTGAGGGAGGAGGAAGGGTGAGGGAGAGGAAGGTGAGGGAGAGGAAGGGTGAGGGAGAGGAAGGGTGAGGGAGAGGAAGGGTGAGGAGGGGAAGGGTGAGGGAGGGGAAGGGTGAGGGAGGGGAAGGGTGAGGGAGGGGAAGGGTGAGGAGGGAAGGGTGAGGGAGAGGAGGGGTGAGGGAGAGAGGGGTGAGGGAGAGGAGGGGTGAGGGAGAGGGAGGGGTGAGGGAAGAGGGAAGGGGTGAGGAAGAGTGAGGGGTGAGGAGGGAGGGGTGAGGAAGAGGGAGGGGTGAGGGAGGGGAAGGGTGAGGAGAGGAAGGGGTGAGGGAAAGGAAGGGGCGAGGGAAAGGAAGGGTGAGGAGAGGAAGGGTGAGGGAGGGGGAAGGGTGAGGGAGAGGAGGGGTGAGGGAGAGGAAGGGTGAGGGAGAGGAAGGGTGAGGGAGAGGAAGGGTGAGGGAGAGGAAGGGTGAGGGAGGGGAAGGGTGAGGGAGAGGAGGGGTGAGAGAGGAAGGGTGAGGGAGAGGAAGGGTGAGGGAGAGAAGGGTGAGGGAGAGGAAGGGTGAGGGAGAGGGTGAGGGAGGGAAGGGCGAGGGGGGAAGGGTGAGGGAGAGAAAGGGTGAGGGAGAGGAAGGGTGAGGGAGAGGAAGGGTGAGGGAGAGAGGGGTGAGGGAGAGAGGGTGAGAGAGAGGAAGGGTGAGGGAGAGGAAGGGTGAGGGAGAGGAAGGGTGAGGGAGAGGAAGGGTGAGGGAGAGGGTGAGGGAGGGGAAGGGCGAGGGGGAAGGGTGAGGGAGAGGAAGGGTGAGGGAGAGGAAGGGTGAGGGAGAGGAAGGGTGAAAAAAGGGCAAGAGTGAGAAAGAGCAGGAGAAGAAGTGAGCGGGAGAGAGAAAGAGAGAGGGCAAGCAGGAGGTGGATAGACAGATGGAAAAGGTGGGGTGAGAGTGAGAGAACATAAGGCAGGGACAGCGCAAGGACCCAAGAGATGGAAAGAGAGATAAAGGACTAGCGGGAGAGAAAGAGGAGAAAATTTGAGAAGGGATAGAGTAAGAGACAGTGAAAGAAAGAGTGTCAAAGGCATGAAAGAAAAAATGAGTGAGAGAGTGAAAATGGCAATAGAGAGAGAGGAGGGTGAGTGTGTGAGAGAAAGGACAAAAGCAAGAGAGGAAAACAGCGAGAGTGAGAAAGAACAAGGGGAAATAGAGACTGACACAAACAAGTGAGAGACTAAGAGCCAAAGGGCAGGAGCGAGCAAGAGAAAAGGAAACAGGCATTGAGAGTAGGGGAGAAATGGAAAGAGGGAAAAGAGGGGCATGAGAGGAGGGGAGGCAGAGAGAGAGGGTAGTTCTACAGAGAGAGGGGGCGTGGGAGGTGAGGTTTAGTTTGAGAGAATAGGGAAAACCGAGAGAGAACGGGAACAAGAGAGAGAGAAAGAAGGGCATAGAGATAGGGGGACAGAGAAAGAGAGAAACAGAAATGTGAGAGGGAGGTATGAGCGAGAGGGGAGAGAGAGAAAGAAAAGACAGGGGACAGAAGCAAAGACAAAACAGAAATGCGGTGAGGAAAACTGTGAGAGATAGAGCGCAAAATGGAGAGAGAGAAGGAAGTGAGGAGAGTGCACTCTGGGAAGATAAGGAGAATTAAAGGAGAGAACGATGAGAGAAAATTTAACCAACATTTCCAAGGAAAAGTTGATAAACACACAGACAGATACTGAATAACTGCATTGATGTAGAAAACAAACACAGAACTCTGACACCTATAATTTATTCTTTCACTTAGCTCCTCACAAGTGACACAAACATACACAAGTAGGAAGGTAGAAACGACATGGAGGTAGTGTTTTTTTTAGATTAGATTAGATTACTTACAGTGTGGAAACAGGCCCTTTGGCCCAACAAGTCCACACCGCTCCGCCGAAGCGCAACCCACCCATACCCCTACATTTACCCCTTACCTAACACCACGGGCAATTTAGCCTGGCCAATTCACCTGACCTGCACATCTTTGGACTGTGGGAGGAAACCGGAGCACCCAGAGGAAACACACGCAGACACGGGGAGAATGTGCAAACTCCACACAGTCAGTCGCCTGAGGCGGGAATTGAACCCGGGTCTCTGGCACTGTGAGGCAGCAGTGCTAACCACTGTGCCACCGTGCCACCAAGCCTTCGTTCCTCATCGAGCCTTCATTCCTCACATACCCTGAAACAAACAATTTGAATATTTAAATATTGTTTTAAAAAACTATAATGGTGAAGAAGTATCACTATTAATATGAACTTGAACTGTAGGAATATCTAAGAGCTCTATCACAACTAGACAGACAAGATGCATTTTGGTCTCATTCAACTAGCAATTATATGTATCGAAACTGACCTCTCTGCCTTGTACCTGCATCTAATGTGCCACTCCCACATTGGCGTCTCCCAAGGATTCCTGAAAACTGTCCAACCCTGTATTGGCTCGGACCCAATTCGGGAATCTGGGACAGCCATCTAAAACAGATACCAGACCCGCTCACATTTTAGTTTGAGATTAACTCTTACTCAGGGCGCAGAGCCTAGTTTTGGTTGGTGCTGAGCCATGGACTGGCCCCGGGGAGCTGCTCCATTCCCGTTCTCAGATGCTCAGTGGATGGCTCCTAGCCTGGGCTAAGCTGCCATCCTCTTCTTTTCAACCCACCCTCAGAGCTGGGCCAAGAGCCTTGTGCTGGCAGAGCCTGACCCGTCGGCCATTTGCAATTGACCCTCAGTTCCTAAGGGGCCTTGAAACCTTGTGCACAGGCCTCAGGTCTGCATAGATCAGTAAAAATCCAAAAAGCAATTTCTAGGTGATCTTCTGAAACAAAATACATTGTCACATGGTGGAATTAGATGAGAAAAGGAAACAATAGGGATAGGAGATTAATGAGAGATTGTGCTTGTTATAATATGAGGTCTATAAGCGTGAGCAAACCCAGGCTTTATCGAGCTCAAGTACAGACAGAACATGGTAAGAAGGGATATTTTATCTGAAACACTGCAGACCCAGGCTCTGGCTCCACCTGATTTAACCTCCCAATGACATAGCTGCCTTTCAAAACCCAGAGAAATACTCTTCGTTCTCCATTGCTCAAGTAGGAGTCCTGAGACTCAGGACACGGATAATTGCTTTCAAAGAGAGTCTGGGGAGGGTTTTTTTTTTCTGTCTGACCTCGTAAAGTGAAGTCCATAAAAACAGATCAGGATCTGGGGAATGTGACCCAATAGAAACCGGGGCACATTGGGATGTGTCTCAAAGGTTGAATTTTCCAAATTTTGCGCAAAACTTTCAGGGGACTTCCCAATCATGAACTGCACTTCTGAATTTCACAAATATGCACAGTACCATAAATCTCATTTTAGGCCTCTCTTCTAACTTAAAATGGTGATTTGCATCCTATAAAATGTAGCCTCTCTATTGGTTGTAACAGACCAACGTGACATCCTGCCATTCAATGCATACCACTGCCACACAATACAGAAACAGGTCTAAAGTTTAACACAATAAGTAACAATCTTCTACAGCACCTTCCAAATCCATGAGCTCTACAACCTAGATCAACGGCAGCAGGTACATAGAAACACCACTACCTGCAAGGTCCCCTCACACTATCCTGACTAGGATCTATATCACCGTTCCTTCAATGTCACTGGGTCAAAATTCCAGGATCTCCCTCCCTCACCATCTTTTCCAGAGCAATTAGGGACAGGCAGTAAATGCAAATCTCGCCAGCAAAGGCTACATCTCATCAATGAATAAAAAAATCTTAACATCCAACCTACAACCAAGGAAAACCACAAATGTATGAGTCACGACAACCTGTGTTTTTAGAACCTGTATGTTTTTAGAAAATGGAAATGTGATTCCAATTCATCATCATTCTCAGTTCTTTTCCTCTGCTGCGCCAACTCTACTCACTGACACACTGTAGAGAAGTGAAATAAACAATGTACTGATTACATGGTATACGAGGTTACTAAGACAACATTCACATTTCGGAATTTAATGTACAGCAAAGGGTCGATAAAGCCTTTAGGAGAAAGGGAGCGAAAAGAGTAGCAAGAGGAGGAAGAAGGTGCAATCCAACTTTTTGTTTTATTCCCCATTATTATCTTAAAACGTGGAGTTGGCTGAAAGGGTGGTTAATTTTAAAATTAGATTCACAATTGTGAAATTAATAAGGATGGGGAGGGGAGAATCTATGTATATATTTCAATTCTTACACAGGCTGCGAATATCAGATTTCAATTTCGGGTTTATTGCCACGTGTACTCAAATACAGGAGTACTCTGAAAAGAGTACAAGGTCACCACAAATGGAGCCATCTTAGTCACAAAAGTATCTGGATACAAAATCTGAGGTGGAAAAATAAATCAATTAAAAGGCTTATCACGACAGTTCTTTTCAGTATGAAGTAGAAAAATAAAAGTTAGAAGTTAAACATTACAGTCCTTTATTAAGCCATGGGCCTGACGATGCTCCATGCTGGGCTTTCCCCATGAGGGCTCACTCTTTCCCTTCACTGGACACACTTTCACCTGTCACTAGCAAAGCCAACTGCGGTCACCCATCCCTAAATGCACTTGAATTAAGTGGTTTACTGGGCCATTTCAGAGGGCAATAAGAGTCAACCACAGTGCTGAAAGATCTGGAATCAAATGAAGGCCAGACCAAGAACAGATTGCAGATTTCCTTCGCTAAAGGACATTAAATAAACTCTTCGATTTAACAACATCAACAATACTCATTGCCAATTCTGATTTCTTAACAACCGAGACCAACTTTTGATACTGTATATGAAGCCAGCTGCTAAGGTGCGATTCAAATCCATGTTCCCAGGGCATTAGCGCAAGTTTCTGGGTTCTGAGTCCAGTGATATTCACACAACAACATTATCTCTCCAATCTCCACTCTCCCTACCATTTCCAAAAGGACATATCTTGTTCATGGACATTCAGCTCTTCTGCTGCTTGCCATGCCTTCTCCCCGCCACCCTCACCTCCAACCCCTGCTCCAAAAAAGCAGCAAGAAGTATTTAGGACTTTACTAGGTCTTAACTCCAACCAATCAGATCAACAGAGCATGTCATATGGTGAGGCCTGCTATTTTGCTGGTCAGACTGCCTTTATGCTCAGAGAATGAAGAACACCCTTCAAAGTTCGAATAGAGTTCAGCTTTCCAGTTGATCTGGCACCAATCTCATCTTACTTAGGAGTTTTTAGGAATCCATTTGGAGTTTCATTTTATTACCACCCAGGCTTATTTCTCTCAACTCCTCGTTCACATTGCCTTTTGAATTGTCGCAATTGGAGCTGCTCACTTGAATGCTCCCAGCCCACTTTCCACATCCCTGAGAGGTCAGTGAAGCCATTCAATCCATTGCCAGTACAGCTTGCCAAGGTAAGCAGACCAAAGGATTGCGATGATGTTGCAAGATTTGTTATCACAGCAGTGGATCACTAGCCCAGAGAATGCAAGTGCAAATCCTACCACTCTATTTTAAGAATTTGAATTCAAGGGGAACTCCAGAGCTGATGTCAGTCAGAATGACCATCACTTTGTTGTATTTTAATTTTAAAAACATGAAGTGGTTCACTCACATTCTTTGTGGGAGGAAGCCTTACTTGGTTGGGTCTACCTATGAAGTCTGGCACCTCATGAATATAATTTTCTTTAATTAAATAAAAAAAAAAGAACATGCTGGAGGGACCCAGCAGGTCTGGCAGCATCTATGGAGAGAGAAACGGAGTTTACATTTTGAGTCTGAAGATTTTGAAGAAGAGTCATATCAGACTCAATCCAAAACTCAAACGTTTTCTCTGTCTTGTTATGATACATGGGACTTGAGCTCAAAGTTTCTAGCTCAGCATCAGGCAAACCACCATGATACCACAAAAGAAGGATGGGCTTTCAAAATGCTTTCAATGATAAAATCAAGGAAACAACAGCCAAAAGCAAGTCTTTGCAAACATCAATGACCAGATACTCTGCTTTGGTAGTGTTGTTTTGAGGAATAAGTCCTGTGGATACCAACCACAACAAGTTCCCTTCGAGTTTTGCCATTGGATCCTTTACATGACATCGAAGTGTGAAAGTGCAATAGCTTTTGTCTTTTGCTCCACACCCCGCCTGCCATTCATAATGGTGGAGGAAATATTAATTATTTGTTCATGACTCAAGAGAATTCATAGGTTTTTATAGAGGGGCTGCAAGTAAACTATCAGTTTAATGCGTTTAAATCAGAAGACCCAGCTACAAGTTCATAATAGTACTGAATGCTGGCCACCGTTGAGGGCTTTCGGGACTTGGAATTCCTCAGTAAATGGAGAAACAAGATTCAAAAATGTGTTGAGTACATTATGCAGATGTGTACAAGCAATTCAGATACAAAGGCATGTCACATCAGTCATTTTCTGGTTAATTTTATGCACTATTATATCTTTCCTACAATTTAGGATTTAATTTTGAAAACCTGCATTAAACAGTGTGAAGGTGTGACTCAACTGCATGCTGAGCAGTTTTATTTCACCATGGCTCAGTGCATTGAGTGTTGCGGAATGAATCAAACTACAACAACAGGCTGTCACCTTTGATGAGGCCTGGAGCTTAGGCTGACAATTTACTGCAGTACCGAGGGGATTGCTGAACTGTTGAAGGAACTGTTGAGGGTGCAATGATCCCTTAGGTTGATGCAAAACATTCTACAGTAATCTTTGTTAAAGAACAGTGGAGCTCCTTCCCTTGTGTAGATATTTTCTAACCAACCTGTTCAGAAATGCTAGCATACACCTGTGGAGCAGGTGGGACTTCAATTCAAGTCTTCTAGCTCACAGGTAGGGACAATACCACTGTACCTCAAAATCCCTCCTAATTACATCTGATGGGCTAAATGGCTTTAGTTTTGATGAAGACCAACTTCCAGTCTAGTTATTTTCTAACCAACCCTGTACAGAGATGTTATTTGAGGCTTAAACCCAAACCTCACAGCTGAGAGGTTGAGGCACTACCACTGCACCACAGCAGTGCCCCCCACCCCCATTGCCACTTCAATTTTTTTTCTTTATATCCAGAAGACCTCTTATACACTTAAATATATTTTTGCCCCACTGCTATTTTGTAATCCATCAGAAATATTAAAAACAGGTACCTCGTCATTACCTCATTGCTGTCTGTGCACATAGTTCATACTTTAAACAACATATGACAATGTATTAGAGGATACCTCCTTGATTACACTGTGCTTTCGGTACATTGGGAACTTGTTAAAAACTCTGCACAAAAGCAAACACCATGTCCACCTCCTCCATATACCATTTCTGATTCAGTGTCCCAAGTGATAACTCCTTCCGCTTTATGGTCGAGCCTGGGCACATTATCAATCTATGTTTAGATCAGGGGTATGGGCATCTCCATAAAACACAGGTGTCAAGCCAGTTTACAGTATGTCAAAATAAAGCTCAAAACCCCAGTCCAACACCGGCATCTCCGAATCAAAAATAAAACTCATGTAGGTTAAAACATCCCTCAGATTGTTAACTAGACTTGAAAAGGCAGCCAATCACAGCAGATTGCAGGACAGAAGGGTGATTGACAAAAACGTGCAGACACATTCAAATGAATGTAGAACATTGTAAGTTGCTTTGTGTTTTGGGCAGGCATGAGGAGCGGTAATAAAGAAATAGAAACAACTTTAAAAGGGA
The DNA here is from genome assembly GCF_037043375.1 of Chiloscyllium plagiosum. Taxonomy (NCBI): domain Eukaryota; kingdom Metazoa; phylum Chordata; class Chondrichthyes; order Orectolobiformes; family Hemiscylliidae; genus Chiloscyllium; species Chiloscyllium plagiosum. Next base: position 16,164,712 of record NW_028270174.1, read on the forward strand.
GCTCAGAAAGAGGAACAAGACCTGGGGGTGGGGAAGGTATGAACACTTTATATCTGAAAGCAGCAGCAAGGACAAATTGAGAAGGTTGTGGAATGAAAATAATGCAGGATCATTAGCTTTATAGATAGAGGCAGAAAGCAAGAAAGTTAAGCTACACCCTTTTAACACGCCATTTAAGTCCCAGATGGAGTATTGTGTTCAGTTCTGGCACCACACTGTAGGAAGGGCGTCAAGGCCTTGTAAAGGACAGAGAGATTCAGAGGAATGATGCCAGGAATGAGAAACTTCCCTTTACATGGAAAGACCAGCGAAGAAGGAGATTGTTCTCCTTAGCATGAAGAACATTGGAACAAGGAGATAGGTTCAAGATCATGAAGGGTTTTGATAGAAACTGTTTTCATTGACAGAAAAGTCAGTGATCCAAATGACACAGATCGAAAGTGATCAGCAAATGAATCAGCACAGGCATGAGAAAACACGAAAAAAAATGTGTAATGCTGTTTTAAAAAAAAATTCTCAAGGTCAAGGACCAGGCTCGCAGGAAAGTAGTCTGACACAGAACAAACAGCCAAGAGGCGAGTCTGCTAGAATATAGTTTTATTCCCCGCAGTGTCCCCACAACCAGTCTCGTACTTACAACGGGTCTGGTTTATACTCACTCTACGTGTTACCAAAACTGGGAGCCGTCAGTTCTTGTAGAGCGGTTGCCAACAACCCACGCTCGGCGGTTAAACGTAACCCCGGAGCAGACTCACCGAACTGGAGACTTCTCCAGCTGATATACCCTTTTCCAGATATAAACATTCATGTGAACAGCAGAGCAAGGCTAAAAAACACATTCCATTCTGGTTACATACAGATAAGAAGATTCACACGGGAAGGTGTATAACAAGATTCACACGGGACTAAGCGACACCTTCCATTTTCGGTTAGATTCACACATGTATTGGGACACAATTTTAACCCTTTCACCACATTCCACTGCTTGGCCCAATACATGTGTTGCATAATGATTCACACATGTATTGGGACATAATTTTACACCACAAATGCACAGTGTGAAAGGGAAGTAGATTCAAAAGTGAACTGATAAACTCAAAGGAGAAAACATTTACAGGAACGGGGGTGGGACTAAATGGATAACTACAGCAAAGAGGCACACAGAGGGCAGGCCAAATGGCCTTCCTTTGTGCAGATGTAGTATTCTCTCATTTAATGAGTGTCTATAATGCTCAGCCTATCGCTACTGTGGTGAGGAGGTCTACACACATTCAGGAGCGTTCATGTCCGAGACAATCTGGGACATGTGCTGCAGCTAATAGCCTCAGAGCAACAACTGCAATACAAACACATTCTCAGAGAGAGAGAGATGGCAAATTCTTCTCAGACAAACCATCATGAACTGCAGGAAAGTCTCTTACAGGGAGGCTATAGTGGGGCAGTACTGAAATAGTCACATGCTTTGGGGACTTCAATGGCCAGACAAAAGAAACTGGAGATGTCTCCATAGAAATGAGAAGGTCAAGTTGAGGTTTGACCAAGGTATTAAACATTCTCAAGAATTTCTTTTATAATGTGGAACTGTTTCTATGGCAGGAGAGTTGATAACCAGAGGCACATAGATCACAGAATCCCTACATTGTGGAAACAGGCCATTAGGCCCAACAAGTCCACACCAGCCTGCCAAACTGTATCCCATCCAGACCCAGTCTCGTACCCTATTACTTTACATTACCCCTGAGTAACGCAGTCAAAAAGTGTGGTGCTGGAAAAGCACAGCCGGTCAGACAACATCAGAGGAACTGGAGAGTCGATGTTTCAAGCATGAGCTCTTCATCAGGAATGGAGAGGGGGGGGGGTGGTTTGGGGCTAGGGGGAATGTAGCTGGGAATGCGATAGGCAGATGAAGATGGGGGATGATGGTGATAGATCAGAGAGGAAGTTGGAGCGGATAGTTGGGAAGGGAGGTGGACAGGTAGGTCAGTTCAAGAAGATGGTGCCGAGGTGGAGAGCTGGATGTGGGATAAGGTAGGGGGAGGGAAAAATAAGGAAACTGGTGAAATCGACATTGATACCGTGTGGCTGGAGGGTCCCAAGGCAAAAGATGAGCGTTCTTCCGCCAGGCATCAGGTGGCTAGAGTTTGACGGTGGAGGAGCCCAAGTCTTGAATGTCCTTGAGTCAACATTTTGAGCATGAACTGTTCATCAGGATTGAGGGGCTGGCCTCCAGCACTACACCTTTTGACTCTGATCTCCAGCATCCGCAATCCTCACTTCCCCTGGCTAACACACCTAACCAACACATCCCTGAACACTTTGGGCTATTTAGCATGACCAATTCACCTAATCTGGACATCTTTGGACTGTGGGAGGAAACCGGAGCACCTGGAGGAAACCCACGCAGACACGGGGAGAACATGCAAACTCCACACAGACAGTTGCCCAAGTCTGAAATCAAACCCAGGTCCCTGGCACTGTGAGGCAGCAGTGCTAACTAACCACTGTTTTGCTATTGACTTAAAGAACACCACAAAGCAAATGAGGAGATTTTAAATAAAACACATTTTTTCTTATAACTTTGAGTGACCAGCTAAAAGGATTATGCAAGCAGATAAGATATCAACATTCACATTGAAATTTTGTATAGTTTTGTTTTAAATTAAGCGGGTCAGCAATGTTTGGACACATCCCTGGAGCAGGTGGGACTTGAACTTGGAAAGTTTGACCCAGAAGTAGGGACGCTGAGAATCCTCTCGAAATTTTTTGTATACTTGAAAGGGAGAAATATTCAGGTCTATATGGACAGATATACATGTGGAGAAAGTGAGGTCTGCAGATGCTGGAGATCAGAGCTGGAAATGTGTTGCTGGAAAAGCGCAGCAGGTCAGGCAGCATCCAGGGAACATTCCTGAAGAAGGGCTTATGCCCGAAACGTCGATTCTCCTGTTCCCTGGATGCTGCCTGACCTGCTGCGCTTTTCCAGCAACACATTTCCAGATATACATGTGGACTGTTCTTTCAAAGAGCCAGCAGAGACTCAATGGGATGGATGGCCTCTTGCATTGTAATATTCTTTTAAACAGCTTGTTCAGGCACACACGGGGACAGGGGATTGAAGAAGCAGGGTTCAGAGGTCCAACAGGCCCATTGTGCTTGGGTCAAGGGCACAGTCATTATGCTGAGACTGAGGAGTATGGGCTTGTGATAAATCAAAGCTCCTCAGTACAGAGTGGAATGGGATGAAACCTTGTTCCTGAATGATACCTATTTGAAATCTTACTCTGATTGTGTGCCTACCCCAGCTACAAACAGGAATTGGATTTGGTGTTGATGCCTTCCCAAGCTGAAGAGTTACCAGTTCTCATCGGGTGTGGGCACACCTCGAGCTATCGAGTTTAAAAGATAACAGACTGTGTCTAGGCATGCTGGAATCATCCAAAAAGGGGGATACAAAGTTTGCTTTAAGAATCCAGAGCAGAGAAAGTATGAATATATTAAAAAGGAGGACGGGTGGCTGGGTACACAGCTACATACACCTGCCACAAACGTTACTGAGTGCCCAGCAGCAGTACAGAGATTAGAATTGTGTTCACTTGGATGGAGACCAAACCACAAACGTACAATTTGGGTGGGCAAAACAGGAAGAACCCATGAACAACTGCATTGAAACCCTTTAGGATGTGACACAGCACAGAGAAAACACCGAGTACACAGCAATCCAACTCAAAGAAAACTACACCCATCTCACAAGCAGCCAAACCGACGGCTGAAGGCAGCATCGAGTTACAGGCTCAGAAACTTCTTTTCAAATCGCATGCCTGCAGGAAGTGGGAAATGTAAAATTCAAGTACACTTTACCCTTTTTATGCACCTTGTAAGCCATTCACCACATTCTTGAGTCAGCCCAAACAGCTCACGCTAATGTAGCCACCATTACTGATGCTCATCCAGAATAAGCAAGGCTCGAATCCTTCGAAAGAGGGATCACATCCCACATGATCCTCAATGTGCAGCACCAAAGGAATAATAGCCTATTAAATCATTGCCAGAGTTCAGCATGAGCTGAACAAAATAGGAAGTCCTAACGCCTATCAAAGAAATGCAGCTCTCCCTCAAACTTTACTCAAGGCGCTGTATATTCTAGTTGTCAATCTCAAACCTTACAGGAGTTGGAGACAATTGAAAATCTTAAATAAAAAGCAGGAAGGATCATACTTTAAAATAACAATGACTAAATCTAACTCCTCTGATTTATTCTGCTTCCTCACCTTCCTCAATTTCAGATGCATGAAAAAGTGAGATTGTTACCTGCAGTAGGGAACCACAACCCATAACGGTCACAGAAATACATCCATGACTGTTTCTAAGCACAAAGAAACAGTTCAGCTCCTTCAAGGGATTTCAATCCAGCTGCTGCACATCAGGTGGGTGAAGAGTTTTCCCCACTATCCCGCATCTCCCATAATCTGCGCTTCTATTTTCTTTTCAGAACAAACTCGGGAGGCACTCCCCTTGCAGCCTCTAACTCAAATTCCAGATGAGCGTGATGGGGGTGGAGGATGGGTGAAGCCAACAGAGCCAGCTGTCTAGCATTCCTCGATCAGCCCTGAGTGTGTGTCCACTGCAGCGACCTCCCCTACTCCCCGGCACTTCTGAGGTTGCCACTGTCCACGTGTCCGATCAGAAGTGACAGGCTCCCGTTCCCCTGGGCTGCCACGTTAGTTAATGCAACTCGGAGCAGTTTGCCAGCGCGGCTCTCTGTTCCTGCTGATAGGTTCAAAGCAGACGCTGCCTGTCAGTCTGCTGTCCACAGGCCTTGGCACTGCTGACTGCACACTCACTCATTCTCAGCTGGCGGTGCAGTGAGGAACGGATGCATTTAACCCTTCGTGACCCCTGCAGCTGTCATTCATCAGTGAGACCATAAGGTTGTGTGGGAGCCAGTGTCCCTGCCACAACAGACCGAAAGGTCCTGGTTCAACTCCCACCTAAGACCATAAGATAGAGGAGTGCAAATAAGGCCATTCAGCCCATCGAGTCCACTCCCCATTCAATCATGGCTGATGGGCATTTCAACGTCACTTATCCACACTCTCTCCATATCCCTTAATTCCTTGCGAGATTAAGAATTTATCTACCTCTGCCTTGAAGACATTTAACGTCCCGGCCTCCACTGCACTCTGTGGCAATGAATTCCACAGGCTCACCACTCTCTGGCTGAAGAAATGTCTCCTCATTTCCATTCTAGATTGACACCCTCTAATTCTCAGGCTGTGCCCATAGTATCCTAGTATCCCCATCTCACGGAAACAAATTCCCAGCGTCCACCCCTTCTAAGCCATACATTATCTTTTAAGTTTCTATTAGATTTCCCCTCAACCTTCTAAACTCTAATGAATACAATTGCAGGATCCTCAGCCATTCATCGTATGTTAGGCCTACCATTCCAGGGATCATCCATGTGGATCTCCGCTGGACACGCTCCAGTGCCAGAATGTCCTCCCTGAGGTGTGGGGTCCAAAACTGGACACAGTATTCTAAATGGGGCCTAACCAGAGCTTTATAAAGTCTCAGTGGCACATCACTGCTTTTACATACCAACCCTCTTTAGATAAATGACAACATTACATTTGCTTTCTTAACCACAGACTCAACCTGCAAGTCAACCTTTAGAGAACCCTGTACTAGCACTCCCAGATCCCTTTGTGCTTTGGCTCTATGAATTTTCTCACCGTTTAGAAAATAGTCCATGCCTGTATTCTTTTATCTAAAGTGCAAGATCTCGCATTTGCTCATATTGAATTTCATCAGCCATTCCTTGGACCACTCTCCTAAACTGTCTAAATCTTTCTGCAGTTTCTCCACCTCTCAGAACTACCTGCCTGTCTGCCTAACCTCGCATCATCTGCAAACTTTGCCAGAATGCCCCAGTGCCTTCATCCAGGTCATTAATATATAGTGAACGGCTGCACCCCACTAACCCCCACCCCGAGATGTGTCACAGCGTATCCAAACAGGTCATACAGCATGGAAACAGACCGTTTGGTCCAACTCATCTCTGCTGACCAGATATACCAAGGTGATCAAGTCCCATTTGACCCATATCCATCCAAACCCTTCTTATTCAGATACCCATCCTTTTAAATGTTGTAATTGTATGCGCCTCCATCACTTCCTCGATTAAAATAATTGTAAATAAAAGTGAACCTGCTGCAGTCCCACTTTTGCAATCAAGAGAGAGACTACTGGTGGGTGAGTTTAACCTGAAGGTCAGCACACAAGGGGAGAATTGTTTTTTATTCATTCATGGAATGAGGACATCGTTGGCTAAGCCAGCATTTATTGCCCATCTCTAATTTTCCAGAGGGTAGTTAAGAGGCAACCACGTTTCTGTGGGTCTGAAGTCACACATAGGGCTGACCAGGGAAAGACAATAGATTCCTTCCCAAAGGGACATTAGTGAATTAGGTGGGTTTTTCCAACAATAGACAATGGATTCATGGTCACCTTTAGACATTTACTTCCAGATTTTACTGAGTTCAAATTACACTATCTGCCATGGCAGGAGTCAAACCCAGGTCCCAGAACATGACCTGGGTCTCTGGATTAATACTCTAGTGATCATACCACTAAGCCATTGCCTCTCTCCAGGAGGAGGAGGAGACTGCATGGTAATCTCAGTCAGTGTGGGAATTGAACACACATTGTTGGTATCACCCTGCATCGTAAACAGGTGAACTGAGCTAAATGACCTCCTGTAAATGCTGGAAATACTCAGCAGACCAGAGGGTGTCTCAAAGAGAAATCAATGAAATAAGGTGTTTATTTCTTTGAGGGGTGGAATATGGTGCTCACCAAGGGCACGGCTCTTGGTGATGCCACAAGAGAATATTTTCTGCTTTTGTTTTGACAATTCCTGCATCTCTTTTCCGTGAACAACAAACAAGGAACTGAACAGCACAGGAACAGGCCCTTCGGCCTACCAAGTCTGCACTGACACATGATGTTTTTCAATGCTAAAAGCTTTTGCCTCCATCCTGTCTGTACCCCTTTATTCCTTGTCTATTCATATATCTTCGAGGAGAAAGGGAGGACTGAAGAAGGACTTATGCCCGAAACGTCGATTCTCCTGTTCCTTGGATGCTGCCTGACCTGCTGCGCTTTTCCAGCAACACATTTTCAGCTCTATTCATATATCTGTCAAGTTGCCTCTTAAAAGTTGCTATTATATCTGCCTCCACCACCTCCTCTGGCAGCATATTCCAAGCACTCACTATCCTCGGTGTAAAACACTTGCCTTGTATATATAGTGGGCGGCACAGTGGCTCACAGCACCAGGGACCCAGGTTCGATTCCAGCCTCGGGCGACTGTCTGTGTGGAGTTTGTACATTCTCCCAGTGTCTGCCTGGATTTCCTCTGAGTACAATGTGTGTTCAATTCCCAAAGATGTGTGGGTCAGGTGAATTGGCCATGCTAAATTACCCAGGGTAAATTATTCAGGAATAAATGTAGGGGAATGGATCTGGGTGGGTTACTCTTCAGAGGGTTGGTGTGGACTCCGTGAGCCAAATGGCCTGTTTCCATACTGTAGGGAATCTAATATCCTTTAAACTTACCCCCTTTTACCTTAAACCTGTGTTTATTGACATTTCTATCCCAGGAAAAAGATACCAACTAATCACTCTATCTATGCCTCTCATATAATTTTATAAACATCTATTAGGTTGGAACTCACTCTTCAACATTCAAGAAAAAACAAACCGAGTTTGTCCAATCTCTCCTCATAGCTAATACCCTCCAAATCAGACAATATCCTGGCAAACTATGTCATTACCCTCTTCAGTCTCCACATCCTTCTGGTAGTGTGACGACAGAACTGTATATAGTATTCCAAATGTGGTCTAATTAAAGTTCGAAACAGCTTAAACATGACTTACTAATTCTATGCCCCATCCAATGAAGGCAAGTAAGCCATATGCCTTCTTGACCACCTTATCCACTTGTGTTGCCATGTTCAGGGAACTGTAGACCTGCACACCTTGATCCCTCTGTATGTTGATGTTACTAAGGATTTTGCCATTTACTGTAATCTTCCCTCCTGCATTAAACCTTCCAAAATGCATCACCTTGCATTTGTCCAGGTTAAACTCCATTGACTATTTCTCTGTCCAAGTCTCCAGCCTACCTATATCCTGCTGTATTCTCTGGCAATCCTACTCACTAGCTATAGCTCCCCCAGTCTTTGTGCCATCTGAAAACTTATTAACCAGGCCAGCTACATTCTTCTTGGAATCACTTATATGTATTACAAAAAACAGGGGTCCCAGCACCGATCCTGCACAACACCACTGGTCTCAGATCTTCAGTCAGAAAAATATCCTTCCATCACTACTCTCTGTCTTCTATGACTAAGCCAGTTCTGTATCCATTTTGCCAGCTCACTGCGGATCCCATGTGACTTCATCTTGTGTATCAGCCTGTCATGAGGGACCTTGTCAAAGATCTTTCTAAAGTCCATGCTGACAACATCTACTGCCCTGCCCTCATCAATCATCCTTGTCACTTCCCCAAAAAATGTAATCAAGTTTGTGGGACACTACCTTACCTGAACAAAGCCATTGCTGCCTATCACTAATAATATTTTTCCAATTGTGAGTAAAATCTATCTCTAAGAACTTTCCCCAATAATTTCCTTACTGTTTACATAAAGCTCAACAGTCAGTAATTCCTGAATTATCTTTGTTTCCTTTCTTAAACAAAGAAACAATGTTGGCTCTTCTCTATTCCTCTGGGATCCCTTCTGTGACTAAAGAGGATACAAAGATTTTGCACTAATGAATGTAGGTTTGCTCACTGAGCTGGAAGGTTCATTTTCAGACGCTTTGTCACCATACTAGGTAACATCTTCAGTGAGCCTCCAGACGAAGCGCTGCTGATGTTTCCTGCTTTCTGTTTATGTTTGGAAATCCAAGGAAACCCAAACATATTTTAAAAAGTATTTTTGTTGTCTTTTTTAGCAGACAAAAGCCTCCAACTTTGTCTCAATAATGCCCCAGCACCCAATGCAAGCAGAGTGGACCCCATCCTGAGTCCAGCAGGGCTTCCCATAGAACCCTGAGCCCTGTTGCCAGGCCCTGATACAAACTCTTGTTTTGGGCCCTGATTCTGAACATTCACCTGAACAATAGGTTGGGACTTCAATTTAACATCTCATCCAAAATATGCTACCTTGCAACAGCACACTGCTCCTTAGTCCAGCATCAGAATGCAAGCTTGTCTCTATGCTGGAGTTACTAAAGTGATACTTGGTACCACATTCTTTTGCCTCAGAATAAGAACACTGTTAGTCATACTGTTGAGGTGCCAGTGTTGGACTGGGGTGGACAAAATTAAAAATCACACAACACCAGGTTATAGTCCAACAGGTAGCTAGCTAGCTACCTGATGAAGGAGCAGCGCTCCAAAAGCTTGTACTTCTAAATAAATCTGTTGAACTATAACCTGGTGTTATGTAATTTTCAAGTTAGTCATACTGGGTTTGTATGTAAATAGAAAAGACAAAGAACTTTGGAGATTGCTTTAAGGCTGTAAGACATTTTGCAATTAAAGTAAAGCTGGGAAGTGGCAGTGTAGATCAATTTGCACTCTCACTCTTACAGAGAGGGGTGAACTCAGCCCGGACAATTATAAAGGCTAACCTTCCATCTACAGAATCTATTTACCAGGCCCGCTGTCAAGGAAAGGCCGCCAGCATTCTCAAAGAGCCATCCCACCCTGGCAATGTTTTTCTACAACCTCTACCAGCGGGGAGAAGGTACAGAAGCCTGAACACACGCACCAGCTACCCTACTGTTGTTAGAACACTGAATGGACTCTCAAACTCTTAACATTCGCCTGTACCTGTGTTTTTATCGCTGTCTACCTATTATTTACTAGCTATGCTACTTAATTATGTGATCTGCCTGTATCGCTTGCAAGACAAAACCTTTCACTGTGCTTCGGTACACGTGACAATAAACTCAATTCAATTCAATTCACCCAAATCAAAGATTGCAGCTCAAAGCCTTCCCCAGAGACCTGAGTGCATGACCTAGACCAACGGTTCCAGTTCTGTAACTGTCCCAAACTGACTTGCTGGGTGTGTCGTCTTTCAGATGGGATAAAGAATGGGAATGAAAAATCTCACTGCACTATTCGAAGAATTGCAAGGGCGTTCCTCACAGGGTCCTGGCCAATAGCCACAACCTCATTATCAAAACAGATTTATCTCAATTGTTGTTTGTGGGAACAAATTACGGCATACAACTTTTTTGCCACGTTTCCTACAAACCAACAGCCACTTCATTTCAAAAGTAACATGCTTTTTGCGGAACATTTTATAATGCCGCAGGGATGCAAATGGTGCTACACAAATGCAAATTACTTCTTATAAATCCTCAGGTGTCCGTGCTCGTGTTTTCACTGCCTTATTTGGTCCCCTCTTGGGTTATGATCTTGGCTACAAATTGCTCCAATATGACAAAGCATACATATATTAATCTAGCATGAATTGGCTGAAATTACTGCTATTTTGTTTTGTAATCCCTCAACTGAATTACCCCTAAATGTCCTTGCCTTGAATCTCCTTGGTTTATAAATTAGAAAACATAACGCGCATATATATTGAACTGCATTAAATTGGTAATAAATAAACTCAACTAACTAGCTCCAAAGTAAGAAGATATTTCAATACAGAACTGCCACATGATACATTTCAGCGTAACTGCTCCATGGGGAAGGCAAGCAGCAGCAGGAATCTTTTGCTTGAGGGCAAGAAATCCTACCCCCATAAAATCCAGGCCCGTATTTGAATTGAAGGAAGATATCGAGAGGATGTTTTCCCTCACAAGAAAATCTAGAACTTGGAGGAATTGTTTCAGAATATGTTATTTTACTGTAGAATCCCTCCAGTATGGAAGCTGGTCATTTGGCCCATTGAGTCCACACCGATCCTCAGAACAGCAGCTCACTCAAACCCTCCCATCCCTGTAACTTGATATTTCCCATGGCCAATCCACCTAACCCACACATCTTGGGACAGTGGGGGGAAACCCAGAGCACCCGGAGGAAACCTACATTAATGGCACGGAGAAGGTGCAAACTCTACACAGTCGCTTGAGGTGGAATCGAACCTCAGAACAATGGAATAACAATGGAATAAAGGCCAAGGTCAGATCAAACTTGATTGTACTGAATAATGGAGCAGGCCGGGGAGAAGGAATGGCCTGCCTGCTCTAATTCTTATGGGTAAAGATAAAAGAGAAAAAGGATTAGAGGGAGCTGCTGATACACTGAGGTCTGAAATTGTTTCTTGTACAGCATAAGCTCCAGTCGCAACAAATGACCTGTTTCTGAACTGGGCATTCTCGGTAATTCCATCTAAAACGAAGCAACCAAGATAGCCTACACGAGAAAGCAGAACACTCAGATGCTCAGATCACAATCCTGTCTCTGACCTCCAATCTGCAGGCCCAGAGGACTCTTATGTGATTCACTGAGGATATATAATTACGCTGCAACACTGTAATAAAGTGCAGGCACAGTCACAATGGACACACGAGAGCACATCACTGTGTGAACTGAGGACTTCAATCACTGGAAAGTGGGCAGACAAAACATGAAGTCAGGCAGAGTATTTTGATGCTGTCGACAGAGCCCTGCATGGGCAGTGAGCTGTAATGAGATCACCACACGACTAGCAAAGCAGATACCATCGCAGCCACATCCTCCGAGCTTTCCTTGTCAATCTGATCGCCAAGCAGGCGTTGGAAAACAATGAGAGGGGTGGCAGGTCTCTAGGCCAGAAGCCTATCAGCTTCTCATCACCACAGCCCACCCACCAGGAGGGTGAATTTCACAGAACCTTAACATAGCAGCCTGGGTGCATCCATGCTGGCATTCTGGCAGGGTGAACCCGCTCTGGAAAACAAACTTGCAAGCAAGTTTGGTTTCATTAGAGTCATACAGGCAAGACATGACCCTTCAGCCCATCGACAGAGTTCCTCTCCAAAGAATGCAAAATGGGCATGTGCAAATGGGGTCTAGGTGGGATGCTCTTTGCAGGGTCATTATGGACTCGAGGGGACAAATGACCTGCTTCCACAGTGTAGGGATTCTATGATTTCAAATTAAAAAAATAAGAGGGAGAGAGCAATGGTAGTGACCCTTTACTGAGATGTAAGGAAATATTGATGGGTCTGCATCTGGGTGATGATTCAGGAGGGTTAGAGCAACATGGATCTACCCAGTTTTTCACCCACTGCACAGACTTGGAAAATCCCCTTCTAAATTGGGAATACAGAACAGTGAACTCAGGATGTGGTTTGCAGCACAGATTTGATTGAAAAGAGCTGGTTTTCTAGTATTCAGATAACCGATTCCAGGGAATGAACTGCATTAGGAGGCACCACGCACGCTGACTCCCACACGCTGTGGTACCTTAGGTGCGGGGGAAGTTATTTGAGGATATTTTCAGTTGAGAGAGATTATGAGCCAAACAAAAAAGCCTCCCGGTTTCAAACCTCAACAAAATTCCTACGTTGAAAATGTGTTGCTGGAAAAGCGCAGCAGGTCAGGCAGCATCCAAGGAGCAAGAGAATCGACGTTTCGGGCATGAGCCCTTCTTCAGGAATGAGGAAAGTGTGTCAAGTGGGCTGAGATAAAAGGTAGGGAGGAGGGACTTGGGGGAGGGGCGTTGGAAATGCGATAGGTGGAAAGAGGTTAAGGTGAGGGGGATAGGCCGGAGTGGGGGTGGGGGCAGAGAGGTCAGGAAGAAGATCGCAGGTTAGGAAGGTGGTGCTGAATTTGAGGGTTGGGACTGAAACAAGGTGGGGGGAGGGGAAATGAGGAAACTGGAGAAATCTGAGTTCATCCCTTGTGGTTGGAGGGTTCCCTAGGCAGAACCCTAGGGGTTCCATCATCACCCTAGGGGTCGGTAGCATCAAAATACTCTGCCTGACTCCATGTTTTGTCTGACCACCATAGGCGGAACATAGGGTTCCTACGTTGTTTGGTACACACTGCACTGATGAGGAACTGTTGGGAACACCCAGTTGTTCAGCTTGTACCGAGGACTGGAGTGGGTTTTAAAGCACACTGTAAAAATACTGTTTCCAATTCAACTTGATCACTTTCAGGAGCTCCCTGCTGATACGTTTGAGTGTTTCATTGCCCCTTCTCGAAGATCAGACTGGCAGCAGCAGTGTGGTGCTGCACAACATGGCACACCAGGGGATTAGCTGCAATCAGAAAATGGCCGCCTCAGCTCACATTTGATGTACAGAAACTACCGCACACTGTACACCTCCGCTGACAGGAGAGTTAGGCTGACGTACTGTTCTGAATCGCAATATGGGTCCCAGAAGGAAAAAGAAGTGATAAGAACTGAAATATACAAGGTGAGTCAGATCTAGTACGTATCATTCACAAGTTTTACCAAAATTTCCAAATACAATGGATGGGGCAGCAGCACGGTGGCTCAATGGTTAGCTACCTCACAGGGACCTTGATTTGATGCCAGCTTTGGACGACTGTCTGTGTTGAGTTTGCACGTCCTCCCCGTGTCTGCCTGAGTTTCCTCCCACAATCCAAAGGTGCGCAGGTTTGGCCATGCTAAAGTGCCCAAAGAATCTAGCAATGTGCAGGCTCGGTGGATTAGCCATGGGGAAATGTTGGGTTACAGGGATGGGGGTGGGGGCTGAAATGGGGTCTGGGTGGGATGCTCTTCAGAGGGTCAGTATGGACTGAATGGCCTATTTCCACACCTGTAGAGATTCTGCGACTGAAACAATGTTTTCTCTGCTTCATTATATATCACTGCGTCTCTGTTATTTCAACTGAATGCATTTAACGAATGTGCTTCTCCTAGATTCATCCACAGGAGTGTTGTCATATTAACCATTCTGTACATGGACTGAACAAGTTATTGAGAGCTGCCTTCATCTAGGAGAAGATTAGCCCAACACACCTCTGACCTCTTATCACTGAACACAAGTCAATGGCTTGCAGTGGACATAAAAGGTAAGTTGTTTCAAGAACTTAATTCACAAACCATGGGGAGTGCTGAGATTTTGGCATGTACTTAGTGTGTGTGCAGCTTGTGTTTTTCCATCTGACCACAAAACCAATCCCAGGCGCTAATATCCCCATTGATTCTACAATTAGCCTAACAGCTGTCATCAGTGGATCAGCATCCCTGAGGAAAACGAATATAAGTAGGGAGGAGATCTCTACAACTGTGTAGGGTGGAAAGAAATAGTTTATTGATTCGCTTCTTGTCCCAAGGATAAATCAGGCTGGAGTGTGAAGAACACCATCTCAAAGGCCCCATATAAAGATGATTGCTCAGTTACTCATTCTGCTCAAAGCCCAGTTCACTTTTGATCTACCAGTTCACCAGTCTACGAAGGTTCATTTAACAACTGTGCTATTTGTTTGGTGGGGGCAGGGAGGGAACTATTCAACTGTGACACTCCAAAGCTGCCTGCAGGAAGTCAGAGGAAGAAGTAGCCTTCTGACATCAGTGTACCACAGACATCAGACAGCTCTAGTCAGAAGCAAAATACACCATTTGTGCGCATGCGATGTAGAATTACATGGAAATTACGCAGCAGAAACAAGCTGTTAATGTGGCCAGTCTGTGTGGGTGTTAACCTCCACACAACCAGTAATTCCAATCTCAACATCCTATATCACTTTATCGTTTAATTTCTTTCAACTGACTTATCCAGCACAATCTTTTGTTGACATATCATTGTTTCAATCACCAAGTCCAGCGATAAATTAGAGTCATAGAGTCCTACAACACAGAGACAGGCTCTTCAGCCACACTAACCCCATTTCCCTGCACTTGGCCCATTTCCTTCTAAACCTTTCCTATGCTGTCTGTCTTAAACTTCATGCATTCAATCTCGCATCTGGAACTCCTCATTCTATGATTTGGAGATGCCGGTGTTTGACTGGGGTGTACAAAGTTAACAATCACACAACACCAGGTTATAGTCCAACAGGTTTAATTGGAAGCACACTAGTGTGCTTCCAATTAAACCTGTTGGACTACAACCTGGTGTTGTGTGATTTTTATCCTCATTCTACGTTGCTCCAAATAGTTTGCTTTTCCCTACCCTGTCCCAGCCCTCAGAAATTTTAAAGCATTCCATCACATCAGCTGCTGTTTTCTCTGATGTAATCAAACTAAATCTCTGTATTAAGAGCGGCTGCAATGTCATGTCTAGTCAAGATGTATCAAAGTCTCCTTAAATGATCTCAGCATTCTTTACTACATCAAAGTTAGTAGAATCATTGATCTGCCTTTGAAGTGGCCGTTCCTTTTGAAAGGCTTGAAAGGCAGTGAATCAAAAACTTAAACAAGAAACTGGGCAGAACTTCTCCATTCCTTCTCCTGACTGCAAAAGCCTAGAGCCCCCAGGTCTGAAGGTTTATTTCCTCAAAACTAGAAACTGAAGGAAGCAGCCTGGGACCCCCTGCTCCCTCCCTGTGTGGCGTATCTAACTTCTGTACAATGGCCATGGGATAGAGTGGAAACATAGAATGCACTGAATCATTGCACGAGCTTGCTCAATGACCACTGGAGCACCACCCTTTTAACCCAAAGACATTACAACCCAATAATGTTCTAAGCCCTCTATGAAACTTTTCATTTTGTTTTATATATATATAAATATATATACACACACACAAAACATATGCATATACATAAAATATATGCATATTATCAATCTTATAAATACATTAAGGGCAGCACGGTGGCACAGTGGTTAGCACTGCTGCCTCACAGCACCAGGGTCCCAGGTTCGATTCCAGCCTTGGGCAACTGTCTGTGTGTAGTTTGCACATTCTCCCCGTGTCTGCGTGGGTTTCCTCCCACAATCCAAAGATGTGTAGGTTAGGTGAATTGGCCTGGCTAAATTGCCCATAGTGTTAGGTGCATTAGTCAGAGGGAAATGGGTCTGGGTGGGTTACTCTTCAGAGGGTCGGTGTGGATTGGTTGGGCCGAAGGGCCTGCTTCCACACTGTAGGGAATCTAATCTAAATGTAGGGAATATAATCTAAAACGTAACTAGGGAGAGAATAGGACCCCTCAAAGATCAGCAAGGCAGCCCATATGTGGAGCTGCAGGAGACGGGGGAAGAGACTAAACGAGTATCTTGCATCAGTATTTACTGTGGAAAAGGACATGAAAGATACAGAATATGGAGAAGTAGATGGTAGCATCTTGAAAAATGTCCATGTTATTGAGGGGGTGGTGCTGGATGTCTTGAAATGCATAAAAATGAATAAATCCCCAGGACCTGATCAGATGTACCCTAAAACTCTGAGAAACTAGGGAAGTGATTGCTGGGCCCCTTGCTGAGATATTTATATCATCGATAGTCAGAGGTGAGGTGCTGGAAGACTGGAGGTTAGCTAATGTGGTGGCACTATTTAGGAAAGGTGGTAAAGAAAAGCCAAGGAACTACAGACCAGTGAGCCTGACATCAGTGATAGGCAAGTTGTTGGCTGGAATCCTGAGGGATAGGATTTACATGTATTTGGAAAGGCAAGAACTGATTAGGGATTGTCAGCATGGCTTTGTGCGTGGGAAATCATGTCTCATGAACTTGATAGTGTTTTTTTGAAGAAGTAACAAAGAGGATTGATGAGGGCAGAATGGTGGATGTGATCTATGTGGACTTCAGTAAGACATATTAAAAAGGTTCCTCATGGCAAGGTTAGATCTCATGGAATACAGGAAGAACTAACCATTTGGGTACAAAAGTGGCTCAAAGGTAGAAGACAGAGGATGGTGGTGAAGGGTTGCTTTTCAGACTGGAGGCCTGTGACCAGTGGAGTGCCACAAGGATCAGGACTGGGTCCACTACTTTTCGTCATTTATATAAATGATTTGGATGTGAACAAAGGAGGTACAGTTAGTAAGTTTGCAGATGACACCAAAATTAGAGGTGTAGTGGACAGTAAAGAAGGCTACCTCAAAGTACAACGGGATCTTGATCAGATGGATCAATGGGCTGAGGAGTGGCAGCTGGAATTTAATTTAGATAAATGCGAGGTGCTGCATTTTGGAAAAGCAAATCAGAGCAAACTTATATACTTAATGGTATGATCCTGGGGAGTGTTGCTGAACAAAGTGACCTTGGAGTGCAGGTTCATAGTTCCTTGAAAGTAGAGTCAGCTAAATGGGATAGTGAAGGAAGTGTTTGGTATGCTTTCCTTTATTGGTCAGAGCATTGAGTATAGGAGTTGGGAGGTCATGTTGCGGCTGTACAGGACATTTGTTAGGCCACTTTTGGAATATTGCATGCTATTCTGGTCTCCTTCCTATCGGAAGGATATTGTGAAACTTGAAAGGGTTCAGAAAAGAGTTTCAAGGATGTTGCCTGGGGTGGAAGATTTGAGCTACAGGGAGAGTCTGAACAAGCCTCAAGAGGGTTGGAATATAAAAGCACTGTTGTGCTACTGAGACTTTATAAAGCTCTGGTTAGGCCCCATTTGGAGTACTGTGTCCAGTTTTGGTCCCTACACCTCAGGAAGGACATACTGGCACTGGAGCGTGTCCAGTGGAGATTCACATGGATGATCCCTGGAATGGTAGGTCTAACATATGAGGAACGGCTGAGGAACTTGGGATTGTATTCATTGGAGTTTAGAAGATTAAGGGGAGATCTAATAGAAACTTACAAGATAATACATGGCTTGGAGAGGGTGGACGTTCGGACATTGTTTCCGTTAGGCGAGGAGACTAGGACCCGTGGACACAGCCTTAGAATTAGAGGGGGCAAATTCAGAACAGAAATGCGGAGACATTTCTTCAGCCAGAGAGTGGTGGGCCTGTGGAATTCATTGCCACAGAGTTCAGTGGAGGCTGGGACGCTAAATGTCTTCAAGGCAGAAATTGATAAATTCTTGATGTCACAAGGAATTAAGGGCTACGGGGAGAATGCGGATAAGTGGAGTTGAAATGTCCATCAGCCATGATTGAATGACGGAGTGGACTCGATGGGCCGAATGGCCTTACTTACGCTCAAAAAAAAAAGCTGGGGCTATTTTCCCTGGAGCATCGGAGGCTGAGGGGTGGCCTTATTGAGGTTTATAAAATCACGAGGGGCATGGATAGGATAAATAGACAAAGTCTTTTCTCTGGGGTGGGGGTAACCAGAGGGAATAGGTTTAACTTGAGAGGGACAAGATATAAAAGAGACCTACGGGGCAACGTTTTCACGCAGAGGGTGGTGTGTGCATGCAACCAACTGCCAGAGGAAATGGTGGAGGCTGGTACAATTACAGCATTTAAAAGGCATCTGGATGGGTACATGAATAGGAAGGGTTTAGAGGGATATGGGCCAAATGTTGGCAAATGGGACTAGGTTAGGTTAGGATATCTGGTCAGCATGGGCGTGTTGGACTGAAGGGTCTGTTTCCAATCTGTACATCTCCTTGACTCTATGACTGTTCCATCCATGGACTCCATTTACACTTCCCATTGCCGTGGAAAGGGCCAAAATCAAAGACCCCTCCCACCCCAGTAATGCTCTCTTCCAACTTCCTCAGTCAGGCAAAGATACAGGAGCGTGAACACTCGCACCAACAGGTTCAAGAACAGCTTATTCTCTACTGTTATTAACCTGATGATTGAACTTCTTTAATTTCAAACAATGTTGACCTTGCTTCGTGCTCCTCCTGTGCAGCCGTAACCTTGTGTGCCTCACCTTATGATCTGTATGACCTTGTTTGCTATGATCTGCCTGTCCAGCTCGCAAAACAAAACTTTTCACTGTCCTTAGGCACACATGACTACAACAAATCAAATCTCTCTCAACTGAGACCTGGATTGCACTCAAATTCTTGGATGCCAAGAATGACTGTGATATTGAAACTCTCGAGTACAGGGGGTTACAGGGCTGCCTGGATCAGAGAAATCAGAGTGGTGTCAATTAACAATAGCCAATATAGAGAAAACAAACTGGGTGACCTCTTTCCATGCGCCACACTTCACTTAATCCAATACATGATGAGGAGGTGGACTGGAGTGGACAAAATTTAAATCCCACAACACCCAGGTTATAGTCCAACAGATTTATTTGGAAATACAAGCTTTCAGAGCTGTTGTCAGGTAGCTAGTGGGCAGGATCATAGGACACAGACTTTATACCAAAAGATCATACTGTCAAACAACTGATGTGATATATCGAACAATCTCGATTTAGGTTTAGCAATCTCGGTTTGTTCAATAAATCACATCAGCTGTATGACACTGATCTTCTGCAATAAATTGTGTGTCCTATGATCTTGCTCCACTAGCTACTTGATGAAGGAGCAGCGCTCCGAAAGCTAGTACTGCGCTTCCAAATAAACCTGTTGGACGATAACCTGGTGTTGTGCGATTTTTAACATAAACCAGTACAGATTATGAAGTAAGCAACCAAAAAGGAAAGTTAATGCTGCTTTCAAGGATACTCAAAAGAAGTGCTTCACAATAATTGGGATTTCCCAAACAATTCAATCTAATGGAGGTTGCAAAATATGGCAAAAAATAATCCATGCATGTATTGCCTCTAGCCAATGGGTGACTGAAACCATTGTGCAAACTGTGCATGATGCGTATGCAACAGTAGCGTATCAATGTGAGGACATTGCACTGGGCTGTGAACCAGACACTGGATTTTAATTAACATTAATAAAGGAACTTACCCTTTCCTCACCCCCTGCCCTTTAGGCACAGGTTTTTCACAGTAATCAATAAAGTTATAATTTATGACATTGATAATAGAGTTTGCAGTGAGCCCTGACTCTTCCATACACTGGCAAGCAGGCAGTGGAGTCCGGAGTCTGGAGCTAATCAGCAGGCTTACCCGTGGCTCCTGGGGCTCATCCATCTGCCTGATCAGGAGAGAGTCACACTGTAAGCTGAAAAGAGCAGGAGAGGACACTCTCTTGCTGTTTCAGGCCTGGAAGCACTTTCTGTCTGTATTCACTTAAAGCTTTGTGACGGTCTGCAAATTGCTCAAAACAGGACAGTGCAAAGATCATCCCCGTAAAATACACAGTGAATGATAAAGACACAAGGTAGCTCAGAGACAGAGACCATGAACAAGCATTGTCACAGAAATATATCAAGGGTGAAGACTTACTGAGTCAAGTCATTTCCAGCAGCAAAGAATCTGGGCTGTGGAAAACAGCCATGCATAAAACAGGCCATAGCAGTCCGACCAGGGAATATCTCATCAACATGCATTTCTAAATTCGGGACCCATGTGACTGGTCTTTAGCAACTATCCACTCTGAGCAGTTCCTGCTTACAAAGTGGCATCCAGCGCAGAGCTGAACCTCTGGCTGTTATTCAGGAGAGAGAGTGCTACTATATGCTTACAGCATGAGACACACATGACCACTGGTCACTCCCAGAGATTAAAAGCGAGGTTTTAGTGCAACAGAAGAGACATTTCAGTCTAGTTCTACTGGCTGGATTTGGATCTGAAAGTTCTTGAAATGCTGGATTTGTCACAATGCAATTTACCGTTGAATGGTCTTCAGTTCTCAAACAAATTAAGGGTCTCAAAACCCAATGTCTTCACTTTAAAGGAACACACACTGAAATATAAATGTTACTTCCTGCCTTTATAAATTAGGGCGTGCATTAATTTGATCAATTTCAGTCAGTGCAAGTGGCTCACATTTCCACCCCAGCCACGCTAAACACTCTGAACAACAACAATTTGTATTTATAGCGTTTTCGATGTAACTGAACTTCCCAAAGTACTACACGAGAACGGTCTAAAATACCATTTAAGGCAGAGATACACAGGTGAGGCCAATGGGCAAACGCTGGGTCAACGAGATCGGTTTTAAAAAAGAGTTTAAAGGTGGGAATAAAGGTAGGGAGGTTTTTGGAGGGGATTCCAGGATTGAGGGCATGGATGTTAATGTTGCAGCAATTAAAAATAGGGAAGCTGAAGAAACCAGAATTCGATAGGCACAGAGAAATCTCTGAAGATTTTGTGGCTGAAGGAGATTACAAAGTCGACAAACAGGAGGCTGTAAGAACACAGCAAGTCAGGGAGCATCAGGAGGTGAAGTCAACATTCCAGGTTTAACCCTTTTTCAGGACTGAAGGGTTATACCCAAAATGTTGACTTCTCCACCTCCTGATGTTGCCTGCCTTACTGTGTTCTTCCAGCCTCCTGCTTGTCGACTTTGGATTCCAGCATCTGCAGTTTTTTTGTCTCTGAAAGAAATTACAAAGACGGAGACAGGGTGAGGTGATTAAAAAAAAGACACAATAGTTTAACCAGACCACAGGAGAAAGTGAGGTCTGCAGATGCTGGAGATCAAAGTTGAAACTTTATTGCTGGAACAGCACAGCAGGTCAGGCAGCATCCAGGGAACAGGAGATTCGACGTTTCGGGCACAGGCCCTTCTTCAGGACTGCTCTTTCATTATAGAGACACGACTGCTGGTGGTTTAACCTGAGGGTCACCACACTTCAGGCAAGGTCAGAGGTTAAAACGGAGAGTCCTGCATGGTATCTTCAGCTGGCACAGGAATTGAACCCATGCAATCGGGGATTACTGTACATTGCAAACCAGCCATCAAGCCAACTGAGCTAACTAACCAATAGATGGATTTAAAAACAAGAAGAATTTTAAAAGCAAGATCTTGCTGCATCAGGTGCCAATGAAGGTCTGTCAAAAGGCACAGAAGAGAATGGTAAACAAGACTAAGGCCAGAGCTTTGGATGACCTCCAGTTTACAGAGGATAGCATGTGGAAGAACAGCGGAATGCATTGGAATAATCAAGAGGTAGCAAACAGCTGGTTGAGACAGGAGTGGTGTTGTGCAATGTTGCAAAGCTGGAAGTCAGGGTTTTCATGAATACATGACCAGAACTTCACCGTGGCATCTAACATGACACTAATGTTACACACAGACTGGTTTAGTTACAGGTGGTTGTCAGAGAGAGAGATGGAATAGGTGACTATGGAAACATGTGTGCAACAGGGACGGGAGATCAGTCATCCCATTAGCTGGATGCTAACTGAACCACACAATGGAAATCAGGAGTTCGAGTCAGCTGGGTACCTGCCCAAAGAGCGCGACAGCATCCCACTGTCTGTGATTTTAACATGTTCTATGGAGCAGACAATAAAGAAACTTACTCAAAAACAAACAAAATCCTCCTTTACATCTTTATATCTATATGTTAACAGGACCAGCCTGCAGTTTAACTCAGGCCTCAGCAGAGAAACCAACAGCTAATTCATTGCTGTTAAAGCAATTGGATAAACCACAGAAGGTGATGAAAGAGGGAGCTTTTTTTTCCTTCTTCCCTTTACAGGATCAGGAGGAGCAGGAACCAAATAGAAATGTCTTTATGCAGGAAGTGGTCTGAATGTGGAACTCCGAATGGATGTAATATCTGCCACTGTCTGAGGTCAGCCTGAAACTCTCACTTGTGATCATAAAAGGATCACTCGACCCAAAACGTTAACTCTGCTTTCTCTCCACAGATGCAACCAGACCTGCTGAGTTTTCCCAGCAATTTCTGTTTTTGTTTCGGATTTACAGCATTCTCATATCTTTGGTTTTTCTGAAACCCACAGTCAGCTTGTTGGGGAATGGCTTTGAACTTCTCTAAAAGTGAAACCTTAGATGTGGAACGCAGTGACTTGAAAGTGATTTTAATTAAACCTTTCCTGTGCAGACTTGAGTGAAAGGAATCAATTAAATGAAAACATTAATGCGGGGTATCCAAACTCTCAAGGTGCCATCTACTTTTTTGATCAAGCTTTCAAACATTTGTTTGAATATCTCCAGAATTGTCCATTGTCAAATTATTTTATCACATTCCTGTCAAGTGTTTTGCGAATTCTTACTACGTTAAAGACACTTATAAAAGTAGGTTGTAAAATTAGATTTCCTACAGTGTGGAAACAGGCCCTTCGGCCCAACAAGTCCACACCAACCCTCCGAAGAGCAACCTACCCAGACCCATTCCCCTACATTTACCCCTGACTAATGCACCTAACACTACAGGCAATTTAGCATGGCCAATTCACCTAACCTGCACATCTCTGTGGGAGGAAACCGGAGCAAACTCCACACAGACAGCTGCCCGAGGCGGGAATTGAACCAGGGTCCCTGACGCTGTGAGGCAGCAGTGCTAACCACTGAGCCACCATGCCGCCTCTTGTTCACTGGTGTAACTCTGTTTTATTGGTTTTAACAAAGAAGGCATTCCCAAAAATCATCCAGTTCAAAATCAATTGGCATTTCTCAAATATGGAGCTAGCCTTTCCTGTAGTGCATTTTGTAAATGGTATATACTGCTGCCATTGGCTGTCACTGGTACAAGGAGTGAATGCTGAAGGTGGTGTAAAGAGTGCCACTCTGTCCTGAATGATACTCATCTTCTTCAGTATTGGATCTGTATTCATCCAGGAAAATGAAGAATATCTTGCAGATGGTGGACAGGCTTTGCAGAGTCAGGTGTTGAGTTACCCCATTGCAAACTCCCTGCCCTGCTCTTGTCGCTACAGTGTTTATACAGCTGACCCATTCAGTTTCTGAACAATGGGAGTCCTCCAGGGATTGCCAGTGATGGTAGTGCCAATGACTGTCAAACCTCTAGTTGAAGATAGTTATTGCATGGCATTTGTGTGGCAAGAATATTACATAACCACAGCCTGAACAAACACCTGCTTCTTTCATTGGTAGTAACCTCAGTTGACTAGATGTTAAGAACAAACTCTCCCGTAAACATCATTATAAACACTGCAACATTCCTTCCCAGTGGTGCTGATCTGATGTAAAACATTCTCAACAAAAAGCAGAGAACCAAAATGACTTGCTTTTTGTGAGAATAAGAGAAATAGAAATTTTAAATCTTACAGAATAACTCCTAATGTGGAAAACACTGAAGCATCGATGACTATGACACAGCAGCTTGTTGTATGAGGTCATATTTGCACAGACCTCCCTCACACTAAACCATTGAATGTATGAATAACAACCACTGAAAACACTTACAACGCACTGTAAAATGATGTGGAGGTGGACAAAGTCAAAAATCACATGACACCAGGTTATAGTCCAACAGGTTTATTTGAAATCATAAGTTTTTGCAGCAACGCACTTCACCTGACAAAGAATCTTTTGACGCTGCAAAGTGAGGGGTTGTATAACTTCACAATACCCAGTGACACACATAAAATTTCACTGTTTATTAACAAATGCAGTTCTGGCCTCAATCACACTGACTTCTGTTGTGGTCTCAGCCATTGTGGACAAACACACCGCCTCGTACCTTCAATGAATGAGATTTACCGAACAAAAGTGGCCTTGGCCTTTCTCAAACTGACTGCAACGAATCACACTCACTCTTTGGTAATACTGGTCTTCTGGCAGGGATATCCAACCATAGTGGGTCAGCTGACTGAAATACTGCTCCAAGGCCATGATTCCAGTGTTCACATTGCTGACTGTATTCAGTGGCTAAAGACTCCAAACCAGTATCGTCCCACAGTGTTCACTTCTAGCTTCACACCTTGGGAATCTGTTCAATAAAAACCTGCCTTGACCAGGTAACAGAATTTCATTCATCCTGATCAGTGTCATAGAATCACAGTCATACAGTCCAACCAGTTCATGCCGACCAGAATCCCAAATTACACCAGTCCCACCTGCCTACCCTTGGCCCATATCCCCCCATATCCCTTATTCATGTACTTATTCAAATGTCTTTTCAATGTTGTAACTGTATCCACATCCATCACTTCCTCTGGAAAGTCATTCCACTGTCTGGGTAAAAAAAAGTTGCCCTCATGGCTTTTGTTAAATCTTTCTCCTCTCATCTTAAAAATAATCCCCCTAGTCTTGAAATCTCCAACCGTGGGGAAAAGACTCCTGCCATTCACCTTAACTATGCCCCTCATGATTTTATAACCCTTTAAAAGGTCACTCCTCAACCTTCTACGCTCCAGTGAAAATAGTCCCAGTCGATCCAGCCTCTCCTTATAACTTCAATCCTCCATTCCTGGCAACATCCTGGTAAAGCACTACTTAACAAAATCCTTCCTATGACAGGGTGACCAGAACTGGATACCAGAAGAGGCCTCACCAATATCCTATACAACCTCAACATAACGTCATAACTCCTTTACTCAAAGGTCTGAGCAATGAAGGCAAGTATGCCAAACACCTTCTTAACCACCTTGTTTCTCTACATTCACTAATGATATAAAACCCTGCAACTGAATGTTGTTTGAAATAGTGTCTTCAACCTAATATTTCAAGGACCATGCTCTCTTCTGTCCCTTGAGAATTCAATACTTTCAATGGGAAAGAACAAAAAGGAAAGTCTTGCATTTATATAGTACCTTTCATGCCCGCTTGACACCTCAAAGCACTCTAGTTAATGAAATACTTTTTGAAATGTCTCTGGTGTTCTACAGGAAACGTGGCGAACAATTTTCAAGCAACTAACTGTAATATGAAAACATCTATTTTCATTATTTTAATTGAATCAGTATTGGACAGGATACTGAGGATATCTTCCATGTTTTACATCAAAATGACACCTTTTAAACCATCTGAAAGAGAGGGAGTCTCAATTTAATCCTCATCCAAAATTGCCACCTATGACAGTGTAGCCCTCCCTTAAAACTGTATTAGTCTTGATTGGTAAGCTCAATTTTATTTGTTATTAGTCTTTCATGGAATGCGAGTATTGCTGTCAAGTGCAGTATTTTGATGCCCATTTCTAATTGCCCTCAAGTCACCATTGATTTGAGATCTGCAGTCACACAGGTATAGAGGACAGATTTCCTTCCCTAATAGATATTAGTGAACCAGTCTTTTTTTTTCCTGATAGTTTATAATTACTTCATGCCAGCATTACTGAAACAAATTTTCAACTGGAGACTTTTTGCTAATTAATTGAATGCATTTAATTATTTGAATTTTAACTCCACCGACTGCTGTGATTGGATTTGAATGCCTATCCCCAGAGACAAAGTTAAAAATCATACAACACCAGCTTATAGTCCAATAAGTTTATTTGGAGCGCTGCTCCTTCATGCGATGACTGTGGAGCACGGCAAAAGACACAGAATTTATAGCAAAAGATTACCGTGTCATGCAATTGAAATGATATATTGAACAACAATCTAGGTATGTTCAATATATCATTTCAGTTGCATGACACTGTAATCTTTTGCGATAAATTCCATCTTATGATCATGCTCCACAGTTACCTGATGAAGGAACAGCGCTCCGAAAGCTAGTGCTTCCAAATAAACCTGTTGGACTATAACCTGGTGTGAGATTTTTAATTTTGTTCACCCCAGTCCAACACTGGCCCATCCAAATCATATCCCCAGGGAATTAGCCTGAGTGGAGTAGTAATCCACTGACATTACCACTGCAGCAGTATCTCCCTGAGTGAGATTCAAACTCATAACCCTCTGATTCAGAGGCAAGGTGCTAGGTACCAACCCATCTGCCAGAAGGTATAAAACAATGCTCATCCCTGTTTACATGGACACCAGCCTCTATTGCTCACAAACCTACACTGCCTGAATACTGTTGAGAGAGTCACAATACAAAGTTTCATCATTACCAAACCTGCCAGTTCTGCCTGTAGGAGGGCAAAGATTCTCCACTTTGCCCCCATCTGTTTGCACAAGCTGCAAAATATTGTCATCCCTTTGGGCTCACTCATCACACACTAAGCTGGAGGATTCTCAGCTGCATGCTACAATGCACTTTGAGTCAGGCATACATCATGTGTCACTTCCTCCTTGTGGCCACCAGTTCCCTTCGCGATAATTCATGCACATCTTTGTCATTCGATTGGAAAGCTGGTGAGATCACTACATGGCCAACTCCTTCTGATTTGTTCCGCTCACTGTTAGCTTTGTTTGAAGAACTCACTGCAGTCAACCCTCCCTCAGTTCTTGACTCGACCAAGCAACTTGCCGGAGTGGAGAAAAGGCAGCAAATTATCAGGTCATTCCTGATCCGAGATGTGGTCAGCCAGGATGCTTCTCAACCCACAGCAGAGGGAAGGGGGTCCTCAAACATTTATCTGCATGATGTCTTTGTGAAGGCAACAAACATCCTTGTAGAGAATTACAATCCATGTCCCAGTGAATCACTGAATCACCTCCACTATCTCCAACGATGATTTGCATGTTGTCTATGGCAATACGCCAGAGGTGACTGTTATGCAAATGAATGGAATAGGAGGAGAAATAAATCATTCAGCCCCCGTCGAACCTGCTCCACCATTCAATAACATCACGGCTGATCTATTTTTGTTTCAGATTCCACATTCCCATATATCTCCGTTGTCTTTGATTCCCTTGCCAGGAGAAAATCCAACCACCTCCATTACATATCGTACAAACAGTCAAACACCCAGCCTCCCCCACCTTCTGATGTAGAGACTCCCAAAGTTACACAATTGCCTGGGAGAAAACAAAAACTCTCCCCATCTCTGTCCTGAGAGGGCACCTCCTAACTTCAAAACAGTGTCCCCTCGTTCGGTACTCACCAAATGGGGGAGAAATCCTGTAACTATAATAGTCTGCATGTGGGAAAGAATAATCCAAACCTGCTGCAAGAACAACTGTTTCACCTATTTGCAAAGAAACAAGGATGTGGATTTTCAGTAAAGGACCAGGTTGGGTTAGGATATCTGGTCGGTATGGACAAGTTGGACCGAAGGGTCTGTTTCCGTGCTGTTCATCTCTACGACTCTATGATCCATGTACCAATGGGAGGCCTCTCCACAATTTGCCAACAGTCTTCAGTCAACCTGATTACAGACACCATTAAGTTGTGCTCCATGCCGAGATTAGTTTCACACTTGGATATACTATATTTTGAGTACAAGATCATAGATAGGGGAGGAGTTTGGGTGAGGAGAATGTTGTCTTACCTTGAAGTAGAGGGCTCTTTCTGCCCATCCTGATAGAACTCTGAGAGTTGAGGTGCTCCATTGACAAGAGAAGGTTTATGGAATAAATGGTCTGATGAGTCGCTGTTTTCCTCCAGACTGCTGCCTGATAGGTCACTGATGTCTATTCGACGCTGCAATGCCCTATTACCAGAGCCGGTTTCCGTGGTCCCATGCTCCAGGAACTGGCTGCTTTCCTTGATTCGCTGCTGAATCATCGGGGTGAGCGGCATCTCAAAGCTGAAGCCACATTCGCTCTCGTCCGTGGAGGAGATCATGTCCAATGAGTCCAGGCTGTTGTACGAGGTACCTTTCAGATGTTGGCACTCCATAATGTGTTCAAACTGTGAGCTGAAAATATCAGTCACCTCACTGGGCAAAGTCCACGTACAATCAAACTCTGGCTTGTTGGTGACCGTCAACATCAGTAAACTAAGGAAAGAACAATCAGAAATAGTTAGGAAAGTGCAAAAAATCCAGTACATTTTATGCACAAGTCTGAATATTCCCTTCTGTAGTAGTGGCAGAAATGTCACCACAATCTCACCTGTTAATTTCTCCCCAGCAACATTCATTAGACTAGATTAGATTAGATTCCCTACAGTGTGGAAGCAGGCCCTTCGGCCCAACAAGTCCACATCAACCCTCTGAAGGGTAACCCTCCCAGACCCATTTCCCTCTGATTAATGCGCCTAACACTATGGGCAATTTAGCATGGCCAATTCACCGAATCTGCACATTATTTTTGGAACTTTGCTCCTATTTTGTTCAACTAAAATTGCAACTGCAAACCCCTCTTTCATCGATCCAAAACCTTTATGTCAAGTTCCTGCAGTGCTCTTGGAACCGCTATTCCAATTTCTGGGGGAAAGTACACAATTGGGTATTGTTTCAGATTAAGTAGTCGCTCACTTAAGATAGAGTTGAGAAATTGGCTTTCTCAAGGAAAAGACTACGAATGTCTGGATTCTCCAGAAAGTTGTGAAGCCTGAATCATTGAATATTGCCAAGCCAGAGGTAGCCAGATTCTTAAAATACAGGAGAGTCAAAGCTAATGGGATCAGGCAGGAAAAGGGATGTTCAGATCAAGACCAGACCAACCCATGGTTCTACTAAAAGGCAGAGCAGGCACAATGGCATTTAAACACCTTCTCATGCTTTGATGTCCTGTGCTGTTCCATAAAAGGTTCTTTATTGTACCTTGAGAAAGTTTATTCTCTTCTCCAAAGAAAACTTCATAATTTTCTTTCTTGATTGCAAGTTCTCATTCCACACACAGACCCTCCCAGACCTGTATACAGTCAGCCCAGGATGAATGGTTAAACTAAACCATCAATTGGTCAACTCATTCAGGCCTACCCAGGCCAACTGGTCAGCCCCCTCTGCCAATGGGTATGCATTGAAGGGACCAGGGCTAACAAAGTGTAAAATCGATCAGTCATTTTTCATTTCCCTATTGTCCTTGCCTGGGTTGCCATGACTACTCAGGAGGTATGGTTAGGATGAGGAGCTCACTGAGGAATCACAGCCCCCAACTTAAGTAGCAGCACTCACTGACACCTCTTTCCTGCCTGTATTTGCCTGAAATTGCCAATTTAACTGGGGTATTGCTAATGTGCTGGGAATGCATCAGTTCACAGATTGAAAGATATTCCTGACATATGAATACAGGAGGGAGCCACTTATAGCTAAATCTGGCCTAATCTCACTCAACAGCCACAAAGGTTTAGAATAGAATCCTGCACTGTGGAATCAGACCATTCAGCCTATCGAGTCCACACCAACTCATTCCCCCTCCCCAGAGTATCCCATCCAAACCCACACCTTACCCTATCCCTGTAACCCTGTATTTCCCATGGTTAACCCCACGCTATGAACTATTTAGCATGGCCAATCTACCTTATGTGCAAGGTCTACATCTTTAGACTGTGGGAGGAAACCGGAGCACCCGGAGGAAACCCGCACAGACACGTGGAGAATGTGCAAATTCCACACAGTCACCCAAGGCCTGAATCAGGTTTCCTGATGCTGTGAGGCAGCAGTGATAATCGCTGAGCCACTGTGCTGTCCGTGTACTCTTCGGTAGTGTCTTTTACTCTTCATCAGAGTGTAGACAATTGATGCTTTATCCCATCCCGCGTCCAGATGCAGATTGAGAGTAAGTTTCATACAATGGCTACCAGTGCTGATGAAATTAGGGATACCCCTAACTCGGAATGCTCATGCACACACTGGCTCAGTAGACCATTGAGAGAGGGTTTTCTGTTGGTAGACCAGCCCTGCCCCCTACCTTGTCCATGTGGCTTACTGATTTCACCTGCATCACCAAGAATAGGGGCACTCAAAACTGCAGGAAATTATTATTCTATTGCAGACTATGAGATGGCCCAATCCCTTAGAAAACTAGTTGTAAATGTTTGAGGATTTCATGAAGTCCAACTGACAACATATGATTTATGGACTTTAATACAAAATGTGGAGGTCAGTAAACATTTCACTTTAATTGTAAATTAAAGAGACCTGCATTTTGTAATATACTGTAATTATTTGTGTAATGAAATGCTGATGATTGTGTCACCCCATCACTAATTTATATCTTCATTGTAATCATTGTCTATAACTATGTGATGAATAGTGTTTACTGTTTCATTTATAACATCACAAGTTGGCACTAGTTGCATTGATGATTTTCTAGTAAACCAGCTATCTCTCTCATTTGATCAGATTAAAACATACTAAATTCAGGGGCAGGAAAAGGTTTGCTGCTCCATAAAGCTGCCTCACGCTCACAATGATTGCAGCATTATGATTAAATACAAACTGCATCACCCACAGCCACACCGTCCTGGGAGAGGAGATCCCATTGCTCGACAGTCTGAGTCAATAGTTCGGTGCCAGCTTTCAATATTTCTAACAAAGTGAGTGCCATTTTTCTTTGTTAGATTCTGAATCTCAAACACATCCAACTCCATTAATGACATAACAGGGCTCCACAAGCCACATCATATATTTATTGCCGTACCAGAGTCATAGAGTCGTACAGCATGGAAACAGACCCTTAGGTCCAACTCGTCCATGCCGATCAAATATTCTACATTAATCTAGTCCCATGTGCCAGCATTTGGCCCATATCCCTCTCAACCTTTCATATCCATATCCCCATCCTGATGCCTTTTCAATGTTGTAGCCTTCCCCAGAGCCTCCACCACCATCTCTGGTAGCTTTTCCCATACACTCACCACCCTCTACCTGAAAATGGTGTCCCTTAGGTGGCTTTTATATGGTTCCCTTCTCACCTTAGATCTAATCCCTGTAGTTTTGGACTCCCCTAACCTGGGGAAAAGACCTTGGCTATTCACCTTATCCACGCCCCTCATGATTCTGCAAGGTCACCTCTCAGCCTCATACACTCCAGGGAAATTAGCCCCAGCCAATTCAGCCTCTCCCTATAGCTCAAAACCTCCAACCCCTGACAACATCTTTGTAAATTCTGGATTAGTGGTGCTGGAAGAGCACAGCAGTTCAGGGAGCATCCAAGGAGCTTCGAAATCGACGTTTCAGGCAAAAGCCCTTCATCAGGATCCTGGGCCACGCTCCAGGCTCACTGCCTTTATTCCTGATGAAGGGCTTTTGCCCGAAACGTCGATTTCGAAGATCCTTGGATGCTGCCTGAACTGCTGTGCTCTTCCAGCACCACTAATCCAGAATCTGGTTTCCAGCATCTGCAGTCATTGTTTTTACCTTTTTAACATCTTTGTAAATCTTTTCTGAACGCTTTCAAGTTTAACAACATCTTGCCTATTGCAGGGAACAGAATTGAATAAAGAATTCCAAAAGTGGCCTAACCAAAGTCCTATACAGCTGCAACATGGCATCCCAACTCCTAGACTTGCACCTTCCCTGCTAACTTTGCAAAAACTATTTTCATCCTTTTACCAGTTCACCAAAAACAATTGGAGTGAAGAAATCAGAGACACTTGGCAGACTTCACATGATCACCAGAAATCATGAGGCTTTCTTTGTTCCCAGAATAAAATAAATTTTGTTAATTCTGCAGACAGTCATTCCATCTTGGAAACAATAGCATTGTAAGGCTTGAACAAATTAAATTGAACATTTTCTTAAAACTCATTGTTGTGGATGAGTGGGAATACATTGACATATTTTACATGGATTTCCAGAAGGCATTTGATAAGGTTATTATGCAAAGATTATTATGCAAATTACAAGCACATGGTGTAGGGGATAACATATTTGCATGGGTAGAACATGGCAAAGAACAGAGACCATATACAAATGGAATCTTGTTCGTCTGGGAAGGATGCAATGAATGGATTACTGCAGGGATTTGTGCTGGATCCTCAGTGTTTTACAATTTATATTAATAATTAAATGAGGTTAGTAAAAACATGGGAGTTACATTTGCAGATGATGGAAAGATAGGGAGGAAATGAAGAGGATATAACAGATGGAAATG
The DNA here is from genome assembly GCF_037043375.1 of Chiloscyllium plagiosum. Classification (NCBI taxonomy): domain Eukaryota; kingdom Metazoa; phylum Chordata; class Chondrichthyes; order Orectolobiformes; family Hemiscylliidae; genus Chiloscyllium; species Chiloscyllium plagiosum. The sequence continues at coordinate 16,197,202 of NW_028270174.1, forward strand.
GCTATAGTTAGTTTGAAGAGGATATAACAGATGGAAATGGCTATAGTTAGTTTGAAGAGGATATAACAGATGGAAATGGCTATAGTTAGTTTGAGTCAGTGGGCCAAAACATGTGAGCTGAAGTATAATATGGGAAAATGTAAAATTGTTCACTTTGGCAGGAAAAATAAAGTCCTACCTAATAAGAATTCAACTGCTGAATTCCAATTTGTAGAGGAATCTGGCTGTTCTAATATAGCAGTCACTAAAACTAATATGTAGCTACATCAAGGAATTATGAAGTCTAATGCACTACTATTGTTTAATGTGTGAGGAACTGTATATGAAAGTAAAGATGTTATGTTTCAGTTACACATTGCACTGGTAGCACCACAACCCGAATATTGTGTGAAGCTTGCTTTTATTTAAGGAAGGATGTAAACTCATTGGAGGTGGTTCAGAGGATTGATACTTTGGTGCGTGTAGGTTATCTTTGGAGAAAGGTTAGACGGGCTGCACTTGCTTCCATTGGAGTTCAGAAGAGCGCGAAGTGACTTCATTGTAGTATGTAAGATCCTGAATGGTCTTGACAAGGTAGATGTGAAAATAATGTTCCACCTGTCAGAGTTCGGGGGCATTGTTTTAAAATTAGCAGTCATCCTTTTAGGACAGATATGAGTAGAAGGCACTTCTCACAGAGATTATATAACATTGGAATTCTCTGCCCCAGAGGTTGGTGGAGAAAAGGTCATTGAATACACTGAAGGCAGAAGTAAACAAACTTTTGCAATCCAAAATAATCAAAGGTTATTGGGGATAGGTGGGAACGTACAATTCAATTCAGCCTTGATCTTATTGAATGGTGAGGAATCTCAAAGGGTCAAATGGCTACTTCAGCTTATGATTTGTAAGTTTGTATCTGGCGAGGACATCAGACGTACTTGGGATCAATTCAGATACAACATGGGAAAAGATGCATTTGAAGGCATCATGAACTTTCGGACAAAAGCACTTATCGATCAGAAGTTGAATTCAACGTAGGCTACCACTGTTCCACCGCAACAGCAATGACGCTGAAGATGATCTTTAAAATGTTACATGAGATTGTTCAGCAAATCTCTCAGACAATCAATGCTAGTGGATAAATCAAGGCTTAGAAAAGACTTACATTAAGAAATATCAATATGCCTGGGTCTTCCATCACAGCAGCTTGCTACAGTTGCATTCAGTACTTAGCCTCAGTTCAATTGTAAAGCTTAACTGAAGATATATTTCATGAACATTTTTACCAAGGTGGAGTGATTCACATATACACGAACATGCATATACAGGAAGCAGAAGTGGGCCATTCAGCCCTTAAAGCCTCCTTGACCTTCCAATAAGATCCTGATGGATCTATTTGTGTGTCAACTTCTACAACTGCATCCACCCCCGATAACCTTCGATTCCCTCACCTGTCAACAACCGCCTTAAAGATATTCAATGACCCCAACTCACCTTCTCAGGCTGAGAGTTCCAAAGTTACACAACCCTCAGAGACAAGTTATTCCCCTCAGCTTTGACATAAAATGGTGACCCCTAATTTTAAAAGTGTCACCTAATTCTGGACTGAAACATAAGGGGAAACATCCTTCCCACGTCTTCCTTGTCAAAACCATTCAAAACCATACAAAGTTCAATCAAAACACTCTTTCCTCTCCTGAACTGTGATGAAAACAAACCCAATCTGTCCAATCCTTCCTCATAAGACAACCCACTTATTCCCAGGTCTCACTCACACTGACAATGTTCCTTACTCAATTGAACTCAACAGTTAGTAAGGGTGAGACTAGAGGAGCATACATTATGGGAAATAAAAGGCAGTGGAATGTAATTGAAAAGACCAAGTTGCTCTAAGGGACAAAATGGAAGAACCTGCCAGAATTCTCAACTTCCTGTTCTAGAATGGGAACACACGTGATCCAGCAGATGTAACTTGAGGAAGTGGAAGGGACCTCTCCCAATATCCTCATCAATATCTGTTGTTAAGCCAAAAGCGATTGGGTTAACCAGTATTTTATGTTAGGGCTATTTGTGGGATCTTGCTCTGCATGCAATGGCTGCCACATTTGCCTACAAGAGCAGTACCTTGGTGGTGAGCAGTTTCAGGACATCCTGAATGCACTTTACAAAAGCAAGTTCCTTCTTTTGTCCTATTTAAGTTAGATATTTGAGTACTTTTAAAAGAACCAACAACATTTACTTATGTTAAATATGTGATAAAACTTCAACTTCTTTTACCTTGCCCGAGATTCATAATTTTTAAACATTGGAAGATCTTTCTTTTAGGATTTATGCAATTGTTTTTTTCCTAATAGCCCAATCAGACTGAAGATTGGTCACTATGGCAACAGCCTGAATAACAAGAAGTTAGGTTTTTGGTTATGGACAGTATCATATAGTGTTTCTGTTTAATCCTCAATAACTCAATTATATAGAGTGAACAGTAGCAGCAAATGGCTGTTTCAGAGGGATTTCCCATCCCCTAAGCCTTCTTCCCATTCACTCTGGAACACGAACAGAGGCAACCACTCATTCTCCTTGCGAACTTGGAACAGTGACCACCAAGGAGAGAAACTTAAACAGAAAACGGTATAAAGTGGCAGAATATATTTACAATCCACTAAATGCATTATGGTGATTAATTTAAAACAATTTTCCGGAACTACAGAACCACTATTCAAAATCTCCATAACACTTTCAGGAACCAGCTCTCGAATCACTATATCATCCGATAACTAGTACCTGATCTGACATTTCATCCATTAACAAGTGCTTCAATTCTCATGACATGTACTAGCAGTGCCCAATAACAATTGGGCGGCACGGTGGCACAGTGGTTAGCACTGCTGCCTCGCAGCGCCAGAGACCCGGGTTCAATTCCCGCCTCAGGCGACTGACTGTGTGGAGTTTGCACATTCTCCCCGTGTCGGCGTGGGTTTCCTCCGGGAGCTCCGGTTTCCTCCCACAGTCCAAAGATGTGCAGGTTAGGTGAATTGGCCATGTTAAATTGTCCGTAATGTTAGGTAAGGGGTAAATATAGGGGTATGGGTGGTTTGCGCTTCGGCGGGTCGGTGTGGACTTGTTGGGCCGAAGGGCCTGTTTCCACACTGTAAAGTAATCTAATCTAATCTAATCTAATCAATGCCATGCACCAGCTTCTATTCAAATCACTGTATCATCTACAAACTAGCAATTTAATTTACACAACTTCCAAACCACTTGAATTGCAACAGTATCCACTAATGTGCACCAAATTTCCTAGTAATTCATGTTAACTACAAACTGAATTGCCCCAAGATTCACTATTTAGTACCCAAGTGAACAGTCACCCATTAACCAGCACTTGAAAATAACACCCACCACCAACAAATTAGTGCTGGAAAATGGAAGCCATCCACCAATCCAATTATATAATCTATTAATTAGCTCTAGATCCATACTGTGTGCTGGCCAGAGCCTGATCCACATCAACCACTAACTAGCTCCTCATTCACAACACAAACCAACTGTTATTTAATTCACACCATCCACCAACTATTCGGTGATATAAAGTGGACTAGTTCTCAACTGTTTGGATTTTCAAACAGGAATCAAAAGACTGCCCCTTTTGGATGGACTGTAAGCCACCTCAGAACATTTCTCTTACAGAAAGATAACTAGTTCTGGTTGCTTCCAATTACTATTCCAAACAGTGCATCAAGTCAGGCACAGTGTAGATCACAAATAGCTAATAATGCATCTGGCTGATTTTCCAGGTCATGGGATCACTAATACGGAGGTGTTGAGTAAAAGAATGAAGGGAGGAGAATGCTGGAAATATGGAGATATCTTGGCAGTGAATATTACAAGGGCAATGTACCTGGGCCTCTTTTGGCTACTGATGCTTGAGAAGGAACTAAAGATCCAAAACATTAATACTTTGCTTGATGTCAATAAAACCAAAGTCTAATTCATTAATCTATCCTTCTCTCTTATCTGCTGTCACTCTCAGTGAGTCTTAGTGGAACCTTTGTCTTAGATTCTGATGGGTTGTTGGTTCAGGTCACACCGCACAGATTGAAGTACATTGAGGGAGTTGTTGTGGTGCAGTAGTATAGTATCACTACCTCTGGCCCAGGTTCAAGACCCACCTGCTCCAGGGCTGTGTCTTAACATGTCTGAATAGATTGATTAACAAAAGTTATAGTCCAGTGAAATACTGAAGATGGATAGACAGGGTGGTTAAGAACACATTGAGCATGCTTGCCTTCATTGCTCAGACCACTGAGTATAGGAGCTGCGATGTCATACTGAGGTTGTATAGGATGTTGGTGAGGCCACTCTTAGAGTACTGTGTACAGTTCTGGTCACCCTGATAAAGGAAGGATATTATTAAATTGGAGAGGGTTCAGAAAAGATTTACCAGGTTGTTGCCAGGAATGGAGGGTTTGACAGGCTGAGATTTTTTTCACTGAAGCGTAGGGAGTTGGGGGTGACGTTATAGAGGTTCAGAAAATCATGAGGGACATGGATAAGATGAACAGCAAAGGTCTTTTTCCAAGGGCAGGGAATTCAAAACTAGGGGGCATATGTTTAAGGGGAGAGAAGAAAGATTTAAAAGGGACCTGAGGGGGAACCTTTTCACACAGAGGGTGGTTCATGTGTGGTCTGAACTTCCAGAGGAAGTGGCAGATGCAGGTACAGTTATAACATTTAAAAGACATTTGGACAGGTACATGAATAGGAAACGTTTAGAGTGATACGGGCCAAATGCAGACAAGTTGAACTAAATTACTTCGGGAAATTTGATTGGCATGGACAAGTTGGACCAAAGGGTCTGTTCGGTGCTGTATGGCAGTATGTGTTCCATTCATTTTCAATTGGTTCATCAGATCTAAGCATCAGTGTCATGGCCAACATTTACTGCCAATTGCTGTGCTCTTAGGAACGTGACAGGGAGTCACCTCGTTAAATGCAGTCAAGTGCCTTGACAGGCCTTCAGAGGGCAGCTCAGAGTGCCCAACACTGTTGTGAACCCAGCGTCACATTTGGGCCATATCAGATACACTGGAGTTCTCTCCCTCGATAACCACATGGGTTTTCAGTGGCACATTTTAATGACTGGCTTGCAGTCACCATGACTGACACTGGCTTTTCCTTTCAGATGTTTTTTTTTAATGTGGCAGAACTTACATTCACCATGCTGTGGTGAGATTTGAATCCACAATTTAGGATTACTAATCTGGATCACTCATCTAGTAATATACCCACAGTGCTTCTGAATTGCCTTGTCAATGTGGCCAGGTTTTGGATAAGAAATTAAACCAACCATTTGAATACACATGATCTCAAGGTGTTATTTTGAAAAATAGCAAGAGTTTAAGCAAAGATTTATCCCTAAGCCAGCATTATTAACACGCAAACTAGAAATGCCTCCTGGTTCTTACCTCAATGCTTTGACTCACAAGCTCACTTAATTTCTTCAGTATAATGACCTCAAGTGGTCCACTTCCAAGCATATTTATTCCATTTGATTATATAGTGAAAAGTAGCTCACATGTTAATGCAATTAGTCACCACTTTCATGGCCTACGTACATTTTCACTAAAATTAACGATGGGATTATATATATCTCATATATTGAAACAGCTCTGCAGGCTAGTTTCTTCTGACAACAGAAAAATGGAACAGCTTCAGAGCAGGCAGGAGAAGGCAATCAGTTTACAGGAACTTGACTCAATAAAGACCAGCAGCTGATTTGTTTGTTTTAGTTCAATACATTTAACTAATTGCTATGAACTCCATTCTATGAATAAAGAATAAGGTTTGTAAACCTGATGACTTGATTCAACATATTTCAGAACATAAAAATAGTAGACCATTCTCCCCCAATCTTGCTAAAAGACTGATTGTGATGCAAACTCCACTTTCCCAGTTGGTCCTAGTAATTTTAGATGAAAAATCTATCTAACTCAGCCTTGAGTGCATTCATCAACCTTGCTTTATAGAGTCAGAGTTATAGAATCATACAGCACAGAAACAGACCCTTCGGTCCAACCAGTCCCTGCTGACCATAACCCTAAACTGCCTGAGTTTAACCCATATCCCTCGAAACAGTTCTTTTTTAATTATAGAATCCCAACGGTGTGGAAAGACCCTTTGGCCCAACAAGTCCACACCGACTCTCTGAAGAGTAACTCACCCAGATCCATTCCCCTACCCTGTATTTACCCTGGACTAATGCACCTAACCTACACATCCCTGAACACTACGGATAATTTGGCACAGTCAAGTCACCTAATGCACATCTTTGGATTTCTCATTCATGTACTTGTCCAAATGACTTTTAAACATTGTAACTGCACCTCCACTACCACAGAGATGTACAGCAAGGAAACAGGCCCTTCAGTCCAACTCTTCCATGCCGACCAGATATCCTAACCTAATCTAGTCCCACTTGTCAGCACTCGACCGATATCCCTCCAAACCCTTCCTATTCCTGACCAGGCTGTGCTTTTCAGCACCACTCTGATCTAAACTCTGGTTTCCAGCATCTGCAGTCCTCACTTTTGCCTTCCTATTCATATACCCATCCAGATGCCTTTTAAATGTTGCAATTGTACCAGCCTCCACCACTTCCTCTGGCAGCTCATTCCATACATGCACCACCCTTTGCATGAAAACGTTGCCCCTTAGATCTCTTGTATATCTTTCCCCTCTCAACCTAAACCTATGCCCTCTAGTTCTGGACTCCCTAACCCCAGGGAAAAGACTTTGCCTATTTATCCTATCCATGCCCCTCATGATTTTATAAACGTTTATAATGTCACCCCTCAGCCTCCAACACGTCAGAGAAAACAGCCCTAGCCTAGTCAACCTCTCCCTAGTGCTCAAATCCTCCAACCCTGGCAACTTCGTTGTAAATCTTTGCTGAACCCTTTCAAATTTCACAACATCCTTCCGATAGGAAGGAGACCAGAATTGCACGCAATATTCCAAAAGTGGCCTAACCAATGTCCTGTACAGCCGCAACATGACTTCCCAACTCCTGTACTCAATACTCTAACCAATAAAGGTCAGCATACCAAAAGCCTTCTTCACTATCCTTTCTATCTGTGATTCTTCCCCAGAAAATTCATTCCATTCTTTGTGTAAAAAGATTTCCCCTCATGCCTTTTGTTAAACCTTTCTTCTCTTACCTTAAAACTATGCCCCCATTCTTGAAACCCCCACTCTAGGGAAAAGACACCTGCCATTCCACCTTATTTATGCCTCTCATGATTTTATAAACCTCTATAAGGTCACCCTTCAACCTCCTATGTTCCAGTGAAAAACATCGCAGTCTATTCAGCCTCTCCTTATAACTCAAACCCTTTAGGGAAAAAAAAATTTCCAACTGACTCTCGAGCAGAGGAGATTTCTCTTCGTCTCTGCCTTCAATTGGAGGCCTCCTTAGTTTGAAACTCTGTTCCCCCAAGTTCGAGATATCCCCAACAAGGGCAAACCTCTTCTCAGTATCTACCCTAGCAAGCCCCACTTAAAAACTGAAAGCACTGTGGACTGTCTAAATCAGAGACAAAAATAGAAATTGCTGGAAAACCTCAGCGGGTCTGGCAGTATCTGTGGAGAGAAATCACAGAGTTAACCCCAGTACTGAGAAAGGATCACTCGACCCAAAACATTACCTCTGATTTCTCTCCAGAGATGCTGCCAGACCTGCTGAGCTTTTCCAGCAGTTTGGTTTTGCTGCGCTGAATCTTATATGTTTCTAGCAGATCCCAATCTCCTCAACCTATATTACATCATAAGATAAAATCTCACGATCAAAATCATCCCAGTGAACTTTCTAGGGTGGGTATTGTAGATTCTCTCCCCTCCCCCCATCCCCACGTAATGTTAATAGGAATCTTGCCACACATATAAACAGATTTTGCCTGCAGGGTGCACTGGGAGAGGAAAGCTACAGTGTGGTGCTGGTGAAGGGCTTTTGCCCGAAACATCGATTCTCCTGCTCATCGGATGCTGCCTGACCTGCTGTGCTTTTTCTGCGCCACACTCTCGACTCTGATCTCCACCATCTGCAGTCCTCACTTTCTCCTGGAGTAAAGCTACAATCAAGCTCACCCTCACTTGTGCTAAGTTCCTAAGCACCTTTAACACAGTATCATTTGTGTTATTTGATTTGATTTAATCCAATGTACAAGAAAATTTAGTGACTGGTTTCACTTATTCAGCAGTTGGGTCTCCCTGGACATCTCTCATGGAGGGAAACAGTGACTCGATTCAGGAGTCTATTAAAATCGTAGATGCTTTACCTTTTGCTTGTCTGTTTCTGTTATGTGTCTCCGTACTTCCTTTGCCTCTACTTTTAATTCTCCCTTGGGTTAATTTGACTTCACTTTTCTTACTTTTGTTTATTTTTGCCTCGTACTTTTGCCTGTGCTGTGCAGAATTGCTCAATTTACAACACAGTGCCTTTGGCCCATTGTCACAGGTGAGGGTTGTTTCTGGGAAACTGGGAGGCTACATTCTTTCACTGTTCTCAGACTCTTTTCCAGAGTTCCATAGATTCGGGATCAGTTCCTGCGGATTGGAGGGTGGGTAATGTTATACCACTTTTTAAGAAAGGTGAGAGAGAGAAAGCAGGAAATTATAGACCAGTTAGTCTGACCTCAGTGGTGGGAAAGATGCTGGAGTCTATTATAAAGGATGAAATTACGACACATCTGGATAGTAGTAATAGGATGGAACAGAGTCAGCATGGATTTATGAAGGTGAAATCATGCTTGACTAATCTTCTGGAATTTTTTGAGGATATAACTCTGAAGATGGACAAGGGAGATCCAGTAGATGTAGTGTACTTGGACTTTCAGAAAGCTTTTGATAAAGTCCCACATAGGAGGTTAGTGAGCAAAATTAGGGCGCATGGTATTGGGGGCAAGGTACTAACTTGGATTAAAAGTTGGTTGGCTGATAGGAAACAAAGAGTAGTGATAAACGGCTTCATTTCGGAATGGCAGGCAGTGACCAGTGGGGTACCGCAGGGATCAGTGCTGGGACCGCAGCTTTTTACAATATATGGTAATGATATAGAAGATGGTATTAGTAATAACATTAGCAAATTTGTTGATGATACTAAGCTGGGTGGCAGGGTGAAATGTGAAGAGGATGTTAGGAGATTACAGGGTGAACTGGACAGGTTAGGTGAGTGGTCAGATGCATGGCAGATGCAGTTTAATGTGGATAAATGTATGGTTATCCACTTTGGTGGCAAGATCAGGAAGGCAGATTACTACCTAAATGGAATCAATTTAGGTAAAGGGGCAGTACAAAGAGATCTGGGTGTTCTTGTACACCAGTCAATGAAGGTAAGTATGCAGGTACAGCAGGTAGCGAAGAAGGCTAATGGCATGCTGGCCTTCATAACAAGAGGGATTGAGTATAGAAGCAAAGAGGTTCTTCTGCAGCTGTACAGGACCTTGGTGAGACCACACCTGGAGTACTGTGTGCAGTTCTGGTCTCCATATTTGAGGAAAGACATTCTGGCTATTGAGGGAGTGCAGCGTAGGTTCACAAGGTCAATTCCTGGAATGGCGGGACTACCTTATGCTGAAAGACTGGAGCAACTGGGCTGGTATACCCTTGAGTTTAGAAGACTGAGAGGGGATCTGATTGAGACATATAAGATTATTAAAGGATTGGACACTCTGGAGGCAGGAAACACGTTTCCGCTGATGGGTGAGTGCCGAATCAGAGGACACAGTTTAAAAACACAGGGTAGACCATTTAGGACAGAGATGAGGAGAAACTTCTTCACCCAGAGAGTGGTGGCAGTGTGGAATGCTCTGCCCCAGAGGGCAGTGGAGGCCCAGTCCCTGGATTCATTTAAGAGTTGGATAGAGCTCTCAAGGATAGTGGAATCAAGGGTTATGGAGATAAGGCAGGAACAGGATACTGATTAAGGATGATCAGCCATGATCATATTGAATGGTGGTGCAGGCTCGCAGGGCAGAATGGCCTACTCCTGCACCTATTGTCTACTGTCTATTGTTTTGCTATGTTCCTTTTCACGGCCTGCTATACTAGGAATGTTAGCTTGCAGTTGGCAGCATGATGGATATAACAGTTTAGTGGTTACTACTAAACTGGTTTAGTACTACTAAACCAGAGACCATGAGTCACATCCAACCATGACTGTTAAACCTGGTAATGAATAGAGATAAACAATACCCACTTATTATTGTTAAAAACACAACTATGTTTTTTTTTAGAAAACTTGCCTCCTTTACTGGCCTGTGTCACCAGACACTCGTGTTTTGGCCAACTATGTGGGAAGGGAGGAACACAAGAAATTTATAATCACCAGTGAAATGATACTGAGCAAGCAGCTGGAACTGTGGTCTGAGAGGTCCCCAGATTCTAATGGACTTCATCTTAAAAGAAGTGGCTAAAGAAATAGTTGATGCATTGGTTTTAATTTTCCAAAATTTCCTCGAATTGGTGAGACTGAATTGGAAAACAGCAAATGTGGCTCCTATAATTCAGAGACAGAAAACAGGAAAACACAGGCCATTTGGCTTAATATGTCTTAAAAAAAAGGGATTATGATCCATTTTTAAGAGTGTTATAGCAGGATACTTTGAGAAGTTCACGATAACCAGACAGAATCACTGTCTTCATGAAAAGAAAATTATGTTTAGCCAACATACTGGAGTTCCTTAAACAGGAACATATGCTTTGCACACAGGGGAAGTGATCAATATACTGTACTTCAGTTTCTGGAATAAACTGTGCTATTAAAAGGTTATTATAAAACATCAGAGCTCACGTTGTAGGTGTAACATATTGGCATGGTTAGATGATTGCCTTGCCAAAGGGAAACAGACAGTAGACATAAATGGTTCATTTTCCAGTTGACAAGATGCAATGAATGGTGTACCATAGGGACTTGTGCTGAGGCCTTAACGTTTTTGCCATATATATTCATGACTTGGATAAGAAATTAAAAGTCAGTAACACCAAGATAGATAGGAAAGTACATTATGAAGAGACAAAGGCATATAGATCGGTCAAGAGAGTGGGAGAAATATCTGGCAAATAGAATACTACATGGAAAAATGAAAAATAGTGTATTGTAGCGGGAAGGAGAAAAGAAGCATATTATCTAAATGGTGACAGATTGCTGAGCTCTGAGATAGAGGGATCTGGACATACAAGTGCATGAATAATGAAAAATTAGCACACACATACAGCAAGTAATTAGGAAAGTGAACAGGATGCTATCATTTATCGGGAGGGGAATTAGCACAAAACTGAGAGATTATGCTTCAGCACTGGCAGTATCAATCTGTGTACAGTATCGGTATTACTTAAGAACTATTGTAAACCCCATTAGAAATAGCTCAGGAAAGGTTTACTAGAATACCTGGAAGAGACGTGTAGTTTTCTGAGGCAAGTTTGAATAGGGTAGGCCTTTATCTGCTAGACGAAAGTGAGGACTGCAGATTAGAGTCCAGAGTGTGGTGCTGGAAAAGCACAGCAGGTCAGGCAGCATCCTGATGAAGGGTTTTTGCCCAAAACATCGATTTTCCTGCTCCTCGGATGCTGCCCGACCTGCTGTGCTTTTTCCAGCACCACACCCTCAATTGTATCTGCTAGAGTTTAGAAGATCAAGGATTGATTTGGTTGAAATATATTAAATCTTGAGGGGTCTTAACAGGATGGATGTGGAAAGTAAGTTTGCTCCTGTGGAAGATTCTAGAACAAGGAGATCCTGTTTAAAAACAAGGGGACATCTATTTAAGATGTGGAGAAGCATTTTCTCACAGGGGATCATGAGTCTTTGGAACTTAATTTCTTAAAAGGCTGGGGAAGCAGAGTCTTTCATTCTCTCCAAGACAGAGATAGATAGATTCCTGAAAAACATGGCAGTGAAAGGCTATGAGGAGGAGGTGGGAAAGTGGACTAAATATATCAGCAGTGGTTCAATTGAATATTGGAGGTGGCTTGACATGCCGAGTAGTCTATTCCTGCTACTAATTTATATGCTCATATGATTTATAATGCCCTCCAGGTAACTGATAGAGACTTGTCCATACATAATGATAAAGAACAGCTAGCTGGTTCAGCTCATCTTTCAAACTAGTAACCAATTAGACCGAATCCCCTGCTCTTTTGTCATAGTCCTGAAGCTTTTGTTTACTCTTCATCCTTAAAAGGACCTTTCTTTCCCCACAGATAGGGCAACGTGACCATTCAAATCTCTGAACACACTGAGATTGTTTCATGTTTACTTTCCAATGAATAGGAGATTTTCAGAAAATGGTGGTGTTTTTTCTTTGGAATAGTGGCTTTCATTGGCTGCCTTTTAACAAACCTGAAGATTAGACCCAATCAGCACCCTTCAAAAACATCAGCCAATGATCCAGTAGTCAATCTGATTAGATTAGATTACATTACATTACATTACAGTGTGGAAACAGGCCCTTCAGCCCAACAAGTCCACACCGACCCGCCGAAGCGTAACCCACCCATACCCCTACATTTACCCCTTACCTAACACTATGGGCAATTTAGCATGGCCAATTCACCTGACCTACACATCTTTGGACTGTGGGAGGAAACTGGAGCACCCGGAGGAAACCCACGCAGACACGGGGAGAACGTGCAAACTCCACACAGTCAGTCACCTGAGGCGGGAATTGAACCCGGATCTCTGGCGCTGTGAGGCAGCAGTGCTAACCACTGTGCCACTGTGCCACCGTGCCGCACACAATCTATCTATACATAAATAAAAGCTAGCAATCGCTAGATGAATAAATGCTTTAATTGGTAAATGCTTTAAATCAACACACTACGCACCTTAAACCGTCACACAATACAGCTCCAGCTGCCTACATATGTCTTATATTCCTCAAATAAACATTTATCAATGAGGAGGTGCAAAATGAACAGAAACTAGAGGAATTCATGATGGGGAGATAAAAAGATATAGTCAATGGACGGAGATTTGGGGGCTTTTGGATATTAAATGATCAATAGTGGACTCACATGGAATGGAATCGCTCCCTATTTTTAATTGTATTCAATTATTTAGCATCTTCCTTGACATTCTGTACACAATTAATGACCTACCATCTTTTGCTTGGTTGCTCAATATCATCCACAGTATTTCATGTTGAATAGTTAATTACAATTAGTCACTACTAACGCTCAGAGAGACTCTGATGCTCCAGCTCCAAACTTCAGCTATAGATGCTCAACAATAGAAAATGGACCAGAATTTGCTGTCAAAATAATGGGCCTCCTGCTTGTTATGAGTGAACGATACAGCCAATTCAAGCCACAAGCAGAAACATAGTAAGATTCCAATAACCAAATGTTTCTGTCCAAGTAACAACATTTCATCATTAAATTTATGGAAAAAATATCTTACTGTCTACATTGCAATGTCAGACATTACGCTGTCATGTATTTGTGAGGTAATTACAAACTAAACTTTCTATAACTGCATATTAACTAGTGTACTGTCTCATTCCTTCATATTTTGAATGTTTTAGTGAGATTGAGAATATTTTAAAATTGAAATGATGCTTCTATCTTTCCCTTTCTGTGTCCTTTTCCCCTCTCAATCCAATCATTACTTCCTGATTATTTTCTTCCCCTCCCTGACTTTGACATTGAATTTGCTCCGCTTCTTGCTCAATTCTACTTGGGGTTATTTCTCAATCCTTCAATCCGACTTTAGTTTTTGGAGGGGAAGCCTGTTAGGTGCCCTCACTATGCTATTACCAATTCTCCCTTTCAAAAACCAATGAGGGCAAAGCATTTTTCACTTGAGGAATACATGGACAAATGACAGAATCCCCATTGGGTCCACACCGACCGTCCAAAGAGCATCCCACCCAGACTCACCCCCCCATACCTCATCCCAAGGATCCTACATTTCCCACAGCTAATCCATCTAGACAGCACTTCCTGGACACTATGGGACAGTTGTGGGTATGTTTGCCAAGCTGGGAGGTTGCTTTGCAGATGTTTTGTCCCCTGTCTTGGTGACATCTTCAGTGCTGCTCTACTCTGCCTTCTGGAATTTATTTGGTTCCATTTCTGCTGCTTCTGGTTGTCCATTGTAGCTGCTGGTATATTGGGTCCAGGTCTATGTGCTTGTTGATGGAGTCCGAGGGTAAGTGCCATGCTTCTAGAAATTCTCTGGCTGTCCTCTGTTTAGCTTGTCCTACGATCATTGTGTTGACCCAGTCAAATTTGTCGTCCTTGTCATCTCTGTATATGGCTACTAGGGACAGCTGGTTTCGGCGTTTAGTGGCTAGTTGGTGTTCGTGGATTCAGATTACTAGTTGTTTGCCTGTTTACCCTGTATTGTGTTTCATGCAGCCTTTGCACGGAATCTTGTAAATTATGTTTGTCTGGCACATGATGGACCCGGTATACCGGCCACTACAACAAACAACCGGAACCAGCAACTGGAAGCAACAGGAACAGAACTAAATAAATTCCAGAAGAGACACTTCACAGGAGGCTCCAAAGCCCTGAAGATGTCACCAAGACAGGGGGGCAAAACATCTGCAAACCAACTTCCCAGCTCGGTGAACATACCCTCAATGACAACAATCGGCACCAAAGCTACAAATCTTTAGACAAACTTTGAACTTTAGGGCAATTTAGCATGGCCAATCTACCTAATCCATACATCTTTAGACATTGGGAGGAAAGCGGAGCATGGGGAGAACATGCAAACTTCACACAGACAGTGGCCAAGGATGGAATTGAACCTCCATCCCTGGCACTGTGAGGCACCAATGAGGCACCATGCCACCCCTGGGACTGTAGATGCCCTGTTGTAGCAAATTCTGGACCAGTGACTGACCCAAGTGTTTCTCTTAGACCATTACTGGATTTGAAGAATGTGCCTCTTTCCTTATTGAATTGAAAATGCAACAAATCTTTAGCTCAATATTGGCCCCCGCCAGGAAATGATCGTGTATATGAGGGCTTCAGTGAATCATTAATCATTGCCTCCACAGGTAGTGGAAATGAAAAGAACTGATTATTTCAAAACAAAATTGGAAGGGCACCAAGGGAAATAAAGTAGGGAATAGAGAGGGGAGGCCAAAGAGGGATCAATCTACCGAGGGCAGGAACTGGATTGATGGGCTAAATGGCTTCATTCCATACTATAATGACTCTGAATGCAGCATGGGTACATTACTGATTCACAGTAAATATTCAAAATGGTGAGGGGGGCTTTTGGATGGGCAGGGCATTCCATATTGATGGTGAAATGGATGCTTGAACTAACGTACCTAAAATCAGCAACACTGAGACTGGTTTTATATCTTTTGTTTGTACCATACGCAGTTAAGTTTCTTTAATTCACTGTCTGTCTGTCTGTCGTAACCACACATTGCAATCCAATAATTTAGTACATGTCAATAGAATTACTTTGCTGATTTGGTTCCCAGGGAAGTTCTGCTCATTACACTTGCTTGACTTTCTCTCGCGGTCACAAAGACATCATCATCCTCGTCACTCCGGGTCTCAGACTGAGCACCTTTCAACGGCGTCCTTCTCTCACTGTCCACAGAAGCCCCACTGTCATCATCAGTTTTCAAATGCCCATTGAACTCCTCCTCATCTTCACCGGGCAGTGGCAGCTTTGGAACTGGTGCCTTTGCCATTGCATACTCGGTTACCAAGAACGCCGAAATCTCATCATCCACCGCCAGCGATTTGTCCTTTTCTCCTTCTGCCCCCTCCAAAGTCCGAGGGGGGTCCTGGGTGCTTTCATCCTCCAGCACAAAGTCTTTGTCAGTCAACGAGGGACTCTGTAGCATTTCCTTGTCCCCGTTGGCAAGTTCCTTCTCGTCCTCGGCTCCTCTCAAGAGCTCATTGTCTCCTGCAGCATCCTCACCGTCCCCCCACTGGAGCAATTCAGCTTGCTGGCCCTGTACGACGGTGAACACGGGCGCTGTCATCACCTGGGTACTGCTCACAAATACCTTCGCCACGTCCTGATAGATTTGCTCCTGAGACAAGTCGGTGGTGGACTCTCCTCCCGATTGATTCGAAGTGCCACCGTCCGTGTCAGTTGCTGTGAGACCACCTTCGGAATCTGGCACCGTGAACCTCTCGGCGCTGCCCTGGCCCGACCATTCTGTCTCGGTGTTAGATCTGGACTCCTCTTGCTGATAGTTCTCAAAGTCCTGTGGAGTAGCAGTCAGGCTGGGGTCCGGTGCAGTAACCACCACGATAGGGTACAAGCTCTCCCAGCTGCTTGACTGGACCTCCTCAGACGTTTGTTGGAGTTCCTGACTTAAGATCGACAAGTTGTTTACACGTCGGTCTTCTCCAGGAGACTGGAAGCAACCTGCAGGGAGACCAGACAAAAAAAAGACCATTTTAGGCCACGCCTGACAAATTAATTGATGTTACACCAGCTCCACAGCTCAGAAACTCAGTCTTCCATGTTCTTCAAACCCCTCGCAACCCTCCTTCCAACCCCTACATTATCTCATCTGACCGACACATCTTTCTCCTTCATCTGTTTTATCCCACTTCCAATCAGAAGTATCAATATTATTCACCTTAACAACACCTTGTGGTTACGGAGTTTCACAATCTAACCACACTCAGCACCAAGACTTTCTCCAGAATTGTTTACGAGCTCAACAATAACCCCTCATGAATTTTGCGAAGATTTGTAGCTCAGGTTAAGATTCTGGATGTAGGTTTGCTCGCTTAGCTGGAAGGTTCATTTACAGATGTTTCGTCACCATACTAGGTAACATCTTCAATGAGCCTCCAGACGAAGCTTCGTCTGGAGGCTCATTGAAGATGTTAGTTAGTATGGTGACGAAACGTCTGAAAATGAACCTTCCAAATCAGTGAGCAAACCTACATCCAATAACTCTGAATTTTGTACTTCCCCAAAAGTGGAAACCTTTATGTTTTGACATCTGCTCAAACAAACCCTTTCCTTATTTCAGGCAGCATGGTGGTTCAGTGGTTCGCACTGCTGCCTCACAGCGCTGGGACGCATGTTCGATGCCAGCCTCGGGTGACTGTCTGTATGGGGGGTTACATGTCCTCTCCATGTCTGTGTGGGCTTTTGCCAAGTGCTCCAGTTTCCTTGCAAAGTCCAAACATGTGCAGGTTAGGTGGATTGGCCATGTATATTTGCCCTGTATTGTCCAGGGATGTGCTGGCTAGGTGAATTAGCCATGGTGAGTGTGAGGCAATGGGGATAGGGTCTGGGTGGGATGCTCATCAGAGGGTCAGTGCAAACTTGATGGGCTGAATGGCCTCTTTCTGCACTGTAAAGATTCTATGATTATCGCCTTCAGATCTGACAGAGAAATCCCAATATCTCCTGTTGAGTTCATCCTCAGATTTTGGGCCATCCCTGGTGTTCTGTATTTAGCATTACTGTGCAGCTCAATAATAGACCACATTGAGGAAGTTTCAGAAATTCTTTGAACCAATCATACTATTAAGCAAAGAATATGTCAGCTGACAGCAGTTTAAATCAATAGGTTCTACGAACACAATTCACAGCTCAAGTGTCTATGAGAAGAGCTTATAGAATCATACAGCACGGAAACAGACCCTTCGGTCCAATGTGTCCACGCCGACCAAGTTTCCCAAACTCAACTCGCCTGCATTTGGCCCATATCCCTCTAAACCTTTCCTATTCATGTATCTGTCTTTTAAACTGTGTAACTGTACCTGCATCGACTTTCCACCTGTACTTTCTTCTTGCACTGAACACAAAGCGTGCTATAAAAAAGTTATTTCTACCTCAATGACCCAACAGTGATACACAAGGTCTTATATTCAAGTCCTATCCCAGAGTGTGGAGGACATTACCTAAATAGAGAGAGTGCTCGACACTGAGCTTAACAATTTTGGAACATGAATGCTGTACTCTACCTTTGTTCCTCAGCCTCTCAGCCTGGAGTACTGTCCCCACAGGCTGCTCCCACCAACCCATTTTTCAACTATAATAAAACAAAAAGCTGCAAATGCTGCAGATCCGAAATAAATAAAAAACCGAACCAGTTGGCAAAACTCAGCAGGTCTGGCAGGGTCTGTGAGAAGAAACAAGAGGAATGTTTCGAGTCCAGTAACCCTTCTTCAAAAAGGGACTCTGCAACGCTTCTTCTGAAGAAAGGTCACTGGACCCGAAACGTTAACTCTGCTTCCTCTCCACAAATGCTGTCAGACCTGCTGAGCTTTTCCCAGCAATTTATGTATTTTGTTCCATTTTCAATAATTCACATTTCTCATTAGCACACATGCTGTATTTATCTTT
Source organism: Chiloscyllium plagiosum (assembly GCF_037043375.1). Taxonomy (NCBI): domain Eukaryota; kingdom Metazoa; phylum Chordata; class Chondrichthyes; order Orectolobiformes; family Hemiscylliidae; genus Chiloscyllium; species Chiloscyllium plagiosum. The sequence goes on from NW_028270174.1 coordinate 16,215,533, forward strand.
CTCTCAGCTTATCATCAGCAATCCCTTTGTTTGCCTTTCCTTTTGTTTATCTTTCTCTCTCTCTCTCTCTCTTCCCCCCACCCCACCCCTCCGCCTCTCTCTCAGCCCAGTCTCGAAAGAAGGGTCACTGGACCCAAAACCTTCACCCTGTCTTCCTCTCTGCACATGCTCTGCAGTGGCTACAAAGAACTTTGGGAGATTAGACTCTATATACAAACCAGATCTTTCCATGATTTTATTCAATGTGGAAGCCAAACAGACCAAGTGAACCCTGATTTCTATTCTGCCCTTTGCTCAATTTACATTTGATGGAGGGAGCACAGTAATTGGCCTGAGTTTGAGAGAGGAAAGTATGCCATCCAGTGACCCACTGGTGTATGGTGAAGGAAGCATTGAGACTTGGCCAATGTGACAATGAAGTTGTAAAATTCAGTGTCAGAGCTTCTCACATGAAAAATGGTGAGCAATACAAAATGGGAGAGAGTTATACACCCTTTTACAGTACATCCACCCAGCAGAACATTGGCTAAATTAGCACAAGGCATCAAACAGGCGACATAGTGATAATCTTCGGTGAACAATGGAAGGAGGAGGGTCGAGAGTGTACTGCTGGAAAAACACAGCAGGTTAGACAGCATCCGCGGAGCAGGAGAATCGAAGTTTCGGGCAAAAGCCCTTAATCAGGAATGAGGAGGCTCATGCGCAGTGCAACAAAAGAAAACCCTGATGATCTAAATGGCCTGTGTATTTCTGACCATCAAATACACCAAAAGCTCAGTGTCCTTGTGGGAGGAAGAGAGCTAGAAAGCAAAATAAATTGGTTGGGTTGTGGTTGCACCTGAAAAAACCTCTCTGATGTTCATCACTTCACCTTTATTACTTTTACCCAGATTGCTCTTCCTGAGACAGGCTTTGCCTTCCAAACAGTAATGTGCTATTCTAAATACAAGTAAAAGACAATGGAACATATTTAACCCAGGTCATTCGAGTCTACTGCACATGAAAAAGTAAATGCCAAAATAACAGCTGAACATTTTACATTGTGACCATTTCCTTTTCCACTCTAATGAGCTGATTAACATAAGCTCCACCACAAATGCATTTATTTATTGTATGTTTATTAGAGAGTCGATTGTTCATCTTCAATAAACTGGGGCACGATAAAATCTGACCTCATACTGAGATCCTAAACTACAGCCTAAAGATATCAGTGAAATTCTGAAGAGACAATGTTCTAGGGATCCACTGCTTCTTTCAGACATAAAAGAGCATACATTAGCTCCAAACCAGAACTGCCTTTCTTAAGTCTTTCAATGCGATGTGGGAGTTGCTGGAGAAAACATTATTTGTTCTCCATCTCCAACTGCCTTTGGTGGAGAGTTGTCTTCTTCAACTCTTGTAGTCTCTGAGGCGAGATCATGATGGTTATAGAGTCATAGAGATGTACAGCACGGAAACAGACCCTTCGGTCCAACTTGTCCATGCCAACCAGATATCCTAACTTAATCTAGTCCCATTTGCCAGCACTTGGCCCATAGCCCTCTAAACCCTTCCTTATAGGCAATTTCAAAGGGAGTTCCAGGACTGTGACCCAATAACAATGAAGGAACAGTGATATATTTCAAAGCCAATCACTGGTGCACAGTGCAGTGGTATTCCTAGATTTCTGCTGCCCTTGTCCTTCTAGATGGTTTGAACAATGCTGTTCGAGAAACCTTCATGATATGGTGCAGCGCATCTTGTAGATGGCACACACTGCTACTGCTGCCCATCAATGATCAGTCTGGTGATCCTTTGTTGCACTTACTCTGTGGCATTTATATTGTTCTGTGGGTGAGGAAACCTGAACGGCGCGCAACAGTTAAACACTGGCATTCCTCATCTGTCATTATCTGGTTGCCAAGGAGTGCCGACGCTGGCACAGTTTACATTTGGCAGCTTGCAAAATTGGCAGGACGGTGCCCCATTACCAGGCAAGTTTAGTTTTCATTTCAAGGCGAGGTCATGAAGGATGAGGGAGCTAAGACGTTTGCGGACTTGGTGATAGGCATCAGGACCCTGGAGCAATCTTGTGATAATGTTACAGAGCTGCAACAAAGGATCATTGGGATAAGTGGAACTGTTGTATGAGGAAAGATTGGGCCTGCATTCCTTTGGGTTTAGCAGCATGAGAAGAGGAAGGGCTCGACAGTATAGATGTAGGAGGGATATTCCCCTCACAAAAGGGATGGGTGACGTCTATAACATGGGACACAGTCAGATGACCATAAGATACAGGAGCAAAATTAGGCCATTTGGCTCATCGAGTCTGCTCCACCATTCCATCATGGTTGATATGTTTCTCAACGCCTTTCTCCCACCTTTCCCTGGTAACCTTTGACCCCCTTACTAATCAAGAACTTACCTCTGTTTAAAAGCCACTCAATAGCTTGGCCTCCACAGCCTTCTGAGGCAATGAGTTTCACAGAATTGCCACCCTCTGGCTGAAGAAAGTCTTCCTCATCTCAGTTCGAAAGGTCATCCCAAGATTAGTGGCAGGTATTTTGGACTGAGATCAGGAGTATTTCTTCCGAGGTTGTTGAATCTGTGGCATTCTCTATAACTCTAGAGAGTTCTGGAGCCTTAGACACCAAGCATATTGAAGACAGAGATCAATAGATTTGTAGATATTGAAGATTTGCAGGGATACAGGAATACTGTGGGAAACCAGCGCTGAGGTAGGAGATCAGCCATGATCCACTTAAATGATCACAGCAGAGTCAAAGGGCAGAATGGTCTGTCCCTGTTTTCAATGTCCCAAACTCATCGACAACTATCCCACAAACAGCCCTATTTGTAATAGTATGACTTTATACAGTCATTTAATTTTGATTCCCAATCCAATTTCACACACACTGCATCACAAGGGTAATGAAAACAGATTAATAATTACCTTTAAAGTGAAATATTGTGATTATTTAAGAGGGATAAGTTTGCAGGTCTTTAGGGAGAGGGCAGAAGGATGGCATTCTCTGGTAGGTCTTTTAATGAGTCAGCAGAGGCAGTACAGGCTGGAAGTCCTCTTTTGTAGTCTATGATGCATAAGGTATGAATACTGAATCAGGCCATTCAGCCCATCGAGTCTGCATCGCTGTTCAATGGAATCATTGTTAAAAATCACACAACACCAGGCTATAGTCCAACAAGTTCATTTGGAAGTACAAGCTTTTGGAGTGCTGCTCCTTCATCAGGTAACTCCGAAAGCTAGTGCTTCCAATTAAACCTGTTGGACTATAACCTGGTGTTGTGTGATTTTTAACTTTTTCACCCCAGTCCAACACTGGCACCTCCATGGAAATAATCCTCAAGCTTACTGTCTTTGCCTTTTCCCAATAGGCCTTGATTCCCTAACTGATTAAAACTCAGTGCAACTCAGCCTGGAATGATTTGCTCATTCTATAAGCAATTTGTATTATATAGTAAATGAATTCAACTATTGCACTGCTGTCCCATTAGACTGACAATTGGTGGTGATCTAACCTGAGGGTCACCATGCCTTAGGGAAGAGGAGAGGATGAGAAGGAGAATGCTTCCTGGTAACCTCAGCTGGTGCAGGAATTGAACCCATTGCAAACTAACCATGCAGCCAACTGAGCTAACCCATTCATTTATTTAATATTCTTAATGTAGTGAAACATTCCATGTTGTTGTAGGTGCAAACAGCTTTGTTTATTATGTTCTACAAGTTGTGTTTTAGTCCTCGCTTCAGTAGTTGACCCTTATGAGCTGTTCCAGCTCTTAATGAGGTTTCCACCGATTAAGGAGAGAACCCTCGCTTGATCCAGTACATCACCCTCAGAAAACTGGAAATCTAACCCTTCAGGTCTAGTAAACAACTGACAGCACTGCAGTAGCAAACTCATTTGAGTCTCAGAATCCCTACATCGTGGAAAGAGGTCATCAAGCCCACACCAACCTTCCGAAAAACATCCCACCCAAACTCAGGCCTCACATTTCACATTGACCCCTGACTAATCCACCTAGTCTACACATCCCTGAACACTATGGGTAATTTAGCATGGCCAATCCACCCTGACCTGCGCATCGTTGGACTGTGGGAAGAAACCGGAGCACCCGGAGGAAGGCCATGCAGACTCCATGGAGAATGTGCAAACTCCACACAGACAGTCACCCAGGGAGGGAATGAAATCCGGGTCCCTGGCACTGTGAGACAGAGAGCTAACCAATGAATATCGGAACATCATTAAGTTCCAGTCCAGAGACTTTAGCATTAAGGGAGAGCTGCATTTCGAAGGAGAACACAAGCCCACTGAGATATAAAAGATCCTGACGCTATATTCAATATTTATCCTTCAAACATCACTACCTAAAAACCTGTGGATCCAGTCACTGTCACATTGCTGTTTGTGGGATGCCGCTGTGCACTTAGTGATTGCCAAATTTCCTATATTACACCTGTGACTACACTTCAAATGTACATTATTGCTTGCATGTAAGGGTCAGGGAACAGAGTATAGAAAGGTAGGTTCTTCCTTTCAGCCAGAGGAAAGCTGGTGGACATTGACTTCCAGGTCCTATATTGAGTAAAGGACAAAAAAGTGGAAGAGAAAACATCTGAGTAAATACGGACTTTATCTGCGGCAGTAACTTCCACATTGAAAGCAGTAAATGCAGCCGGCAGAACATCAATCCACAGGACAGCTCATTTCAATCCCAGCAGTAATGCGATTCTGAATTTGACCCATTCACTCCCTGTCGTGGCAGTTTCCAAGTTAAGACTCGCCTGTAAGTGTTCACCACGTTTCCAGATTTGCAAAGCTGTGCGAACCCAGAATGGAGTGACAAAAGGGTCTCTTGTTTCCACAGTCCCTCCCCCTCCAGGTTCCAGTCGGAGGGGGCACAGTGGTCATAGAATCATACAGCACCAAAGAGGCACTTCGGCCCATTAAATCTGTATTGTCAAAAACACACTATTAACCTACTCCAGTCCCACACTTGGTCCATAGTATGGAATGTTATGACACTTCAAGTGCTCATCCAAGTACTTTTTAAAGGTTGTGAGGTTTCCTGCCTCAACTATCCTTTCAACAGCACATTCCAGACCCTTCCATCACACTTTGGTGAAAACATTTTTTTCTTCAATTCCCCTCGAAACCTTCTGTGGTGAAATAAGTCAACAGACCAAGCTTCTGAAAGAAAATCCTGTTCCAGTTATCTCTCTGCTACATAAATTATTTTGCCTTCTGTACACATCATTCACAAGAATTCTCATGATGTAAAAGGTCTTCACTTTATTTTGATGGTTAACCACTTAATTTTCTCTTGCCAGCATTAATTAATTTCCCCAAACAATCCATTGTTCTTTCCTCCCTCTTTGTTAACCCATCCTGATCAGTTTTCCTCTGTTGTTAGAGTTTCTATAATCCCCTCTCCAAAGGACCTTGTTTCATTTTTAATTTTTAAACGTGCACACTCAGCTTTCCGGTACATATGAATGTTTTGTCCCTTAGCCTTCACACTGGGCTCATTAGGAATCATCACTCACTGTGCATCTCTATCCAATGGTTCGCACAATGGATGCCTGGACTTAAAACATTCTAGCCCTTCAGTAGTTCCCTGCTCAGCTTGCCTCTTGTCTCCAGGCAGACTTCTGAAGGGTTCAGAAAAGAGTTAAAAAGATGTTGCCAGGGGTGGAAGATGTGAGCTATAGGGAGAGACTGAATAGACTGGGGCTGTTTTCACTGGAGCGTTGGAGGCTGAGGGGTGACCTTGTAGTGGTTTATAAAATCATGAGGGTCATGGATAGGGTAAATAGACAAAGACTCTTCATGGGAATCCAAAACTAGAGGGCATAGGTTTAGGGTGACAGGGGAAAGATTTAAAAGGGACGTAAGGGGCAACGTTTTCTCACAGAGGATGATGCATGCGTGGAATGAGCTGCCAGAGGAAGTGATGGAGGTCGGTACAATTACAGCATTTAAAAGACATCTGGATGGGTATATGAATAGGAAGGGTTTAGAGGGACATGGACCAAGTGCTGGAAAATGGGACTAGATTAGGTTAGGACATCTGGTCCGCACAGATGAGTTGGACCGAAGGGTCTATTTCCATGCTGTACATCTCTATGACTCTAAGAGTCATTTTGGACTCAAAATGTTTCTGTCTCCACAGATGCTGCCAGACCTGCTTTTATTTCAGACCTCCACCTTTGTTCATTGAGCGGCAGCCTCCCTCCGTCATCCTCTGTGTGCCGCATAACTCAGACAAGTCTCACTCAGCCTCCATCCTGGCCTGGTACAGACAAACAACACTCCCCACAGAGGACTGAGTGGCACTCCAATATCCACCAAGAACATGACCTTGTCCGCTGCACTCTACTTGTAAGCATTCATGCCCAGTGGTGGAGACCTTAACTCAGAAGGGGAACTTAAAGCAAGTGGGCCTTTTATTGAGCAGGGATGAGATACAGATGCAGGTAAAGGGCATTCACAAAGCCTGCTGTTGGGAACTCGAGCTGCCTTTAATACTCTGAGCATTTCATTGCAAACTTTCATTTTGGCGTGAGAAACATTTAGCCTCTCGCACAATTACAGACAAGATTCCGCCCTCCCCCCATAATATTTTGCTCCAGCAAATTGCTAACACTGACTTTGCCATGTAAACCGCCTGACAACAGCAAAAATGGTTAAAGACAAAATAAATAATTCCCACACTACTATTCAGTGATATACCAATTTCACTGCACCCAAAATTTCCCAACAGGGATTTTCATTTTTAAAATCACTTAATTTATGCAGCTCTTAAATCTCCAATAAAAAGGAAGTCATGGCATCCAGCTCTCTATCACTTTCTATATTGTCTCATTCTTAAAGCTTTCACTTAAGCCCAATAATATGTTAGGAAATCTCTCACATTTGATGTTCCCGAGCAAAGTTTCCAAAATTTTATTCAATTGTGTTAAAAGTGTTTAAAATGAGCAAATTTTAAAAGTCTGCATTAGAATTCTTGTGGCTATTCTGTTACACAAGGAATATCAACATGTTCAGGGTTGCTATCACACACCTCTGAAGCAGCTGGGACATGAACCAGGCCTCCAGGTCCTGGCGCAGGGATACTACAACTCAGGAAGGCCTCTACATCACAGATGCTGTTCCTGCAACTATCCTGTCTTCAAACACAAGGGGAATAGTTGCTAGTTGTGTTTTGTGTGACTGGACCATGCTATCAGGCCCACTAACTTCCAACAGTAGGTGGCACTGCTGCCCACTCCAAACAGGAAACTTCCCGACAAACACAGTCACTAACTGCATCCAATGAACCATATTTCTGCAACATAGTTATTACATTGCTATTACGTCACAGACACCACTTAATTTGGAGCTATTTCTGTCCACCCATTTCGAAATTGTAAAATTCAGTGCCCAAAACTCTTGCGTAGGTACTGATGTTGAACTGGGGTGTACAAAGTTAAAAATCACACAACACCAGGTTATAGTCCAACAGGTTTATTTGGAAGCATTAGCTATCAGAGCGCTGCTCCTTCATCAAATAAACCTGTCGGACTATAACCTGGTGTTGTGAGATTTTTAACCAAGACTCTGTTGGTAGCACATGCACCCAGAGTCTCAAACTGTGGGTTCATGAAATAACACAGACTGGTACTCCATCGCAGTACCGAGGGAGCACTGCGCTGTCAGAGGTGCTGCCTTTCATTAACATGAAACAGAGAGCCCCACCTGCACTGAGACACATTTGGTTCTGAAAGGCACTAGATCAATGCAATCCTTTTTTCCTGTCTCTACCTTGGTCTGACCTCACTCCTCACCCCAGTCAACTCCCTACTTCTCCTCCTTCCCCTTTCTCTCCAGTTGCATATTAATCTTTGTCCTTTGGCTCAGCTTTTCCCCTTAACCCAGATTCTGCCCTTCAGTACTGGAGCTGTATAACTCTCCCTTCTTCCATCCCTTCGGACTGCTCAAAAACCTTTATTCAATCCATGCTGTCCCACCTGTCCCTGCCCACTATTAATTTTCTCTTTTACATCTACATTGCCACAACCCTACCTTCACTGTAGCTCCAAGCCTCCTTTTGCGTCATTAAAACATGGAAACAAAAAGACCATTCAGCCCCCTCTAATCTATCCTGCTATTCAATGAGAGAATGGCTGATCTGCAATCTCAATCCATTTATCCATCTTTTCCCTAATCCTTTAATACCATTGGTCATCAAAACTCTAATCATGGGTATTCTAACTCATTCTTTTGTCCCAATCTATGTTATCTGCTCCCCTTAATATTGTGAAACTGTCAAAGTACCCCTTAATACCCCTGGTACAAAATTACACGGATGCATTGGTGGTCAGCATGGATGAGTTGGACTGAAGAGTCTGTTTCCATGCCATACAGCTCTGTGATGACTCTACAACTTGTTGAATCCTTTGAGTCCAGCTGTCAGTCTAATAAGTCAACACTGCACTCCTCCAATGTCAATCTAGTGCTCCTAAGGTCTGGCACCTAAAGTTGCTCACAGTCCTCAGGGTGTGGTCTCACCAGGCCTTTGTGTCACTAAAGCCTGACTCTTCATCCCTGCCACTCTAGCCTTCTAGAGATAAAGGCAATTATTTCATTTGCCTTTTTGAGTATTTGCCTGTGCCTGTTCTTCATCTTCTCAATGATCTGTTCATCTGAAGCCCCAAACCTCTTTGGATAGCCCAGCTGGTTTTTAGCATTTCGCCATCTTTTTAAGTACAAAAAGAACAACCTCATGTCTGCCGACTGTCACAAACAGAGTAAAGACCAATTGTTAATAAATATAGCTTTTTTTATTTAATCCGTACATGTAGTGACTGTTTTAAAAAACACAAGATTCAGGCCACAAAGAGGTCTGCTACTGTCATGTGACAGGACATGGCAGTTATCATAGAATCAAGGTTAGAGTGGTGCTGGAAAAGCACAGCAGATCAGGCAGCATTCAGGCAGTTCCTGATGAAGGGCTTTTGCCCGAAACTTCGATTTTCCTGCTCCTCGGATGCTGCCTGACCTGTGCTGTGCTTTTCCAGCACCACTCTAATCTTGACTCTAATCTCCAGCATCGGCAGTACCCACCTCCGCCTAGTAATCATAGAATCCCTACAGTGTGGAGACAGGCCAACATGTCCACACCGATGCTCTGAAGAGTAAACCACCCAAACCCATCCCCCTACCCTATTATTCTACATTTACCCTGACTAATGCACCTAATCACGCAGAAGGTGGTTCGTGTATGGAATGAGTTGCCAGAGGAAGTGGTGGAGGCTGGTACAATTACAACATTTAAAAGTGCTGGCAAACGGGACTAGATTAGGTTAGGATATGTGGTCAACGTGGACAAGTTCAACCAAAGAGTTTATTTCCAAGCCATACATCTCTATAACCTCCATATGGTCAATTTAGCATGGCCAATTCACCTAACCTGCACATCTTTGGATTGTGAGAGGAAACCAGAGAAAACCCACACAGATACAGGGAGAATGTCCAAACTCAAGTCACCCAAGGCTGGAATCGAAGCCAGGTCCCTGGCACTGTGAGGTAGTGCTAACCACTGAGCCACAGTGCTAACCAAAACAATCATCCAAAACCTTCTCCAAAGTCAACATCAGCCAGGTAAATCAACACCCTGGTGTCACCTGGAATGCTCATTGCTATGTTACAATCTGCTACAAAAAAATCTCCAAAATCTCTTATATCACAGATTACACCCACTTTCCAAGATGTGTAAAGGACTTTCCACTTAACCTCTGGAATGTGGAGTAGACAACTGGCTTTCTGCACCACAAATCTCTGTCACCACAGTAACTGTTACCCTGACCACAATAACAGCTTCTCTACAAAGAAGGCTTGGTCACATGATTCCCAGAGGCTTTTGAAATAACAGTTTATGGGGTTGATAGGAGGTCTGCTGAATCAACACCCCTAAACTGCCTACAAGGCTAAAGCCTCTCTCTAGCCTGTAAAAGGCATGCAACCACCTGTATTTGCACTCTCTAAGAGTTAACTTTTCTTTAATCAAAATGGTGAAGTAGAAGTCATATTTCAGCAAAATTCCCCTGAAAGATGTTTAAAAGAGAAGTTGCCTTCAACTGATTGGTTAACCAAATCGATCCACCCCCACAAAGGATACTAATTCCAACTATTGACCTTTGGAATCCATCTTTAAAAACAAGAGCCTTGTTAAACTGGGGTCCCCTGCTTGTTTCTTCTTTGTACTTAAGGTGTCACCAGTTGAAGAGTCTCTTTGTCTTCACCTCTTCATGTATGTTTATAGATGTACCTGTGCTCTGAAGCTTGTAGCTCCCCTGTACAACTCCCACCTCTCCCTTCCAACCTGACTCTGAGAGTGTTTAAAATAAATCCTACTCGTGGTTTTTAACTTTACCACAGTGTTAAGATTCTGGAAAAGGCCCAGCCTAAGAACAGAGGAAATGTGGGAATTATGCATGCCCCTCCTATCCCACAGTCATTAAAAAACAGGAACTAATTATACCAAATCTGCTCACAGGCAGGTGATGAATACATATTTAAAGGTCATAATCTGTCCTTGACACTTCATTGCGAAGCATTTGCCACAGATCAGTCCATTTGCTAAAACCTGTTATTTTACGGTTTCATCTGCACTGATTATAATACTGCCTTTATCTGTGAATTTGGAGATCGGACTTGCTGTACAATCACCAAAATAGATTATGGATATATAAAATAACTGAGGCCCTTGTAGATATCTTGCGAGATACCCATGAATCATATTATTTAAATTAGAAGATGTATCTGTGATCCCTACACTTTGGCTCCCACTACTCAGCACATACTGCAGGATAACTCTTGTGGCACATTGATACTGTCCCGACCACTAAACCAGAAAGCCTGGGTTCATGTCTCATCTACTCTAAAGGTGTGTAACAGTGCGTCTATAGAGTTTAATTGAATAAAAATATCTACCTTCTGGAGGGATATAGAGATTTGTTTTGAGATACCGACATCTTGTCAGTTTCACTGGGTTAAAAGAGCCAGACAGTGAATAAGCATGCCAGCATAATACAAAGTAGGGAGATGGTTACAATTGAAGGAGGTTAAAAATCACACAACACCAGGTTATAGTCCAACAGGTTTGATTGGAAGCACTAGCTTTCGGAGCGACGCTCCTTCATCAGGTCGTTGTAGGAACAGCACTCTGAAAGCGACTGTTTCCAATTAAACCTGTTGGACTATAACCTGGTGTTGTGAGATTTTTAACTTTGTACACCCCAGTCCAACACCGGCTCCTCCAAATCATGACAATTGAAGAACGCAGGGAGAAGATCCCCATTTATATCAGGTCAAAAACACTGTCTGTGACACACAGTGTGTTACTCTGTTAGAATGAATAGTCCTACAAGGATCTCCTGGTTAAGTTTCATTGAAAAAGCATTCTTAAGTCTTTGCATTATACAAACAGAAACCACTACTTACCTATTCTTAAAGTCTGGGTGTCATTTGGGAAGATTAGCATTTATCGTCCTCTTGTGATTGTACTGCAAAGGGCAATAGTGTCTTTTTGAACCACTTCAGTGTTTGTAGTTAAAGTACTGTGATAATGGAGATTGAGAAGGAGTTGGGAGGTTATTGATCCACTGTCAATGAAAGAACAGGACACATGTTTAACCCAGGATGGCACACAACTTGGGGAGGGGTGGGGAGAATTGCAGAGATGAGTTTTCCCCAATGTTGCTGCTCTATGTCAGTGTGACATTGGTTTCAATGAGAATGGTGATGTTGGAGGATCCTCGATATGATGTTGAACATACTGCTGCTGTGATTGAGGAGACAGATACTAAAGATCAGTAATATTACAACAAAAAACACACTTGGGCCTGGGGATTTTGTAAATTCCTGCATTTCACCCATACTGTTTATTCCTCAAAGCCAGTTTCACAAACTAGCTCAATAAATAGCTGTGTGTACTGTGCTTCCATTATTTTCTACATACCTTTATCCTAATTAACTCAGTAATTTCTCTTTGCGCAGGATAAAGCTTAAAAGTCTCCATCGTTAATAGATTTTATTCAAGTGCATTGGTCGAAGACCATGAAAGCTTATTACAAATTCTCCAACGTAGAGTAATACCAACTCAGCTTTTAGAAACAAAGAGGTTATTGAAATTATCTATCATTCAAAGGTATCATCCTTGGATCAGTGGGTTGTACTTTCAACCCTCGTTTGGAAAATGAGGCTCAGAAACCTGAGCACAATGAGGCTCAAGTTCCAGTGCAGAGCAGAGCGACTGCAGCCCAGTCAGAGATCCAGCCTTTCAGAAGTGATACTGGGCAGAAGTGCTTCCTCCCTCTCAAATGATCTCATGACACAACATTAAGAGGAGCAGGGGAGTTCTTTCCAACACCCTAATCAGTATTTATTGCTCCGCCAACAGAAAAAGATTATCCAGTCATTATTACAAGGCTGCTTACCTTTACAACATGAGAACAGTGAAGTAGAGTCACAAAGTTATCGAGTTTCACAGCACAGAAAAAGGCTCTTCGGCCCATCATGCCCATGACAGTTTTCAAGCACCTGAGCCCCATTCACTCCAAAAAGTATCTAATTGACTGTAGTGGGCTTTAGCTGAGATATGAGGTACGTGACAGGAATGTAAGATTTAATTATTTTCCAGTAAAGCACTGTTATCTTGCTAAAGGATTCACTTTGCCTTTCCAGAGAGATGGCATAGAAGCAGGCCAATGTTAAAACTGTTACCACAGCAACTGGCACAGTGTTATTTGTGACCAGTTAAATAACCTGTATTCTATTGGTCATACCAACAGTTTTAGTCAAATGGGCAGCTGGGGCAAGAGGGTAGTTTACTTAATGGACCAACTAATCCCAGAATTATTCTTCATCTTTGGATATCTTCACACATAATTCTTTCCCTTTTGGGGAATAGCAGGGGAAGGATGCACAGGCTCAGCACTCCATGAATGAGGTAGGGACAGTACCCTCTGGACCCACAAGTCTTCCCTCTTAAAATATTCACTGGCATTCACACTCTATGGATGCATTACGGCCGCACTAGAGAACAAATCAACAAGAGTGACCAAGGTCTAATAAGCATTAGCACTTACCATATTGCACTAACAGTGGCGAGACAACAACCATAACCCACCGTCATGGCACACAAATGAAGAGGCAGCTTTGGAAAAGCTCAGCAACAATTTGCTACTTTAGCATCAACAGCATAAAGACATGTCATGGCCAACTGAGTAATGTGAGAGATATATCACAGTACTTTGGCGATAAGATCCTGTCTCATAAATTCCACCATTTTCTAATGAATTTTTCAGGTCATTCATCGTAAGAATTTAGGTGGACCCGATTGAATGTAATTGATGTTTAACTCCTTTGGGCTTATGTGTAAAATTCAACCCTGTTTTCAAAGCACTGTCCTTCAACAGTACAATAACTTTTGATAGACAGAAAATCTAGCAACTTGGATCTCTGCAATAAACTGAGCCGTAAACCGTGCCATAAATAAGCTGCAAACAGCCCACCAAATAAACTGCAAAGGGGATCTTAAATAAAAGCATCGTAAATCTCTCAGCCTTTACAATATGCCACGCACATTGAATGGTGCTTTGTGAAGTGACTGTTTTTCTGTAATATAAACCATTAGTGGTGGTCAAAAAAGTGACTTCAGGCTGGAGGGAGCCATCATAAATATCTGAACTCTACTCTAAAAGTACACAAAATATTGCTTCCATTTGCTTGGCTTTGAAATTTTAAAAATGTTAAACTGGCAATAAGTGAATGGCAGGACATTTCTAGTAGAATTACAATTATACAGCCTAATCTGAATAAAATAATACAGCTGAGCTCAATTTTCAATCTTTGCTTCATCAATGTAGTCAAACGACATCATAATTTTAAGATCCATCCATCGATCACTCCTCAGTCATTTCTATCGGGAGAACAGAGTCCCCTCCTGTTCAATCTTTCCTGGTGATCAGAATCTCTCAGTCCTGGGATCATGCACAAACAGAATAGGCTACATGGAGTGTAGGAGAAGTAAAACAGGATGCCTGTACTAACCAGACATGGTATTCCCAAACTGATGTTGGGGTATGGAGTTCTTGCATAGACCTATATTAAGCATACACCACAGACTAGTGAAATGCAAGGTTACAGGGAGCAGACAGGGGATGGGTCTGGAAGGGATGCTCTTCGGAGGGCTGGTGTGGACCTGATGGGCCAAATAGCCTGCTCCCACACTGTATGGATTCTATGATTTGAATAGATAATTCAGTACTTCCAAGTCTGATCCAATTGGGTCATGACTAATCCTTCACTCAATCCATTTACCTGCCTTGGTTTTACTCTACTCAGCAGCGCCACTGGGGAGGTGACGGCTGCTGTTGGTACTTACACCTCAGATCGAGGAGGGTCCCAGGCACTGGTAAGTAATGGAGGCAGTGCCATCGATGGGAAGAGGGTGAGATGGGCCGGAAGCAAAGGCAGAGTGATTAGCTCAGCAGCCAGCACACCTCCCCCAACCTCCCTCCACTCCACACTGATGTCTTTCAGCTGAGCATGTCTGACAAAGGGACCCACTCTCAGAAGCCCATACATTACCCACTTAAGGGCCTCCTTAAATTTATTCAATGCCCCAGCATCCACTGAACTCTGGAGTAGTTAATTCAACAGATTCATCACCCTTTGAGAAAAGTTAAAAATCACACAACACCAGGTTATAGTCCAACTGGTTTATCTGGAAGCACTAGCTTTCGGAGCGCTGCTCCTTCATCAGGTGGTTGACAACCATCTGCTGAAGGAGCAGCGCTCCAAAAGCTAGTGCTTCCAAATAAATCTGTTGGACTATAACCTCATGTTGTATCATGTTTAACTTTGTACACCCCAATTCAACACTGGCATCTCCAAATCATGACCTTTGAGAGAAATAATTTTTCCTCATCTCTGTTTTAAATCTGCCACACACCCCCATCCTAAAACGATGACTGCTTGTTCTAGATTGTCCCATTAAGAGGAAACATCCTCTCTCTTTCTCTACATTGTCATTCCATTTTAGTATCACTTATACCTCAATTAGATCACCTCTCATTCTTCTAAGCCCAGCGATTAAAAGCTTAAACTGTTTAATCTGTCTTCATAAGAAAAATCTCTATCTCGGAAATCAATTTAATGGACTTTCTCTGAGCTGCCTCCAGTACAGTTATATCCCCCTTAAGTAAGGGACTGAAATTGTACACTGTATTCCAGGTGTGTCTCTTGGATGCCTTGTACAGTTGTAGCAATACTTCTTTATTCCCCATACTTGCAAAAGAGTCAAAGCACCTAACCTTTCTCATTAGCCTCTTAAATTTCAATAAAGGAGGCAGAGAGAAGTTCCTCTTGTTTAACAGTCACTCAATCTGGCCCAAGAATCTTAAAATATCAATTACTGAACAGGTAACAATAGAAGAATTCTCAACAGTCACAAGATATACAATGGTCCGATAGCAAACAGACACCTTTTCTTATCCTTTAGATTTTGCTGATGTTCTTTCAACACTATATCAGGAATTTCACAGCCCACCCTCTCTACATATTGCCAAAATATATCAAGGCACGTTTCAACATTCTGTTGTACGTGCCCTTGTGGGGCAAGCCCACCTCCAGGCCCATGGCTAAAGAAGGACTTTAATGTTTAACTTGAAACATTATTTCTTCATTTTTCTATTGAATAATTGTAGTGATGAACTTTCTAACTTATTTATTTTTCTATTTTTGTACCTAGGCACCTTGGTATCTAAGATGGCACTTTTCACTGTACTCCTGTACTTGAGGACATGTGACAATAAAAACTAATTCTGTTTCTAGAAGCAACAGAGAAAGCAACAGAGAATTATAGGCTCCCAGGAAATACAAAAAAAAGCCATTATTTTGAACATAGGTAGATAGAGAGATAGAGTCATACAGCACAGAAAGAGACCCTTCAGTCCAACTCGTCCACGCCGACCAATTTTCCCAAACTAAACCACCCCAGTTGCCTGTGTTTGCCCCATAGCCCTCTAAATCTTTCCCATCCATGTACCTGTCCAAATGTCTTTTACCTTTTGTAGCTGTATCTTCATCTATCATGTCCTCTGGCAGTTCATTCCATATGCGAACCACCTTTTGTGAAAAAGGTCCCTTTTATATCTTTCTCCTCTCACCTTAAAATTATACCATCTGGTTTTGGACTCCCCCACACTAGGGAAAAGATCTTTGCTACTCATCTTATCTAAGTCCCTCATAAACATTGATAAGGCCACCTCTCAGACTCCTACCCAGTGAAAAAGTCCAAGATTTTCCAGTCTCTCCTCCTAACTCAAACCCTCCAGTCCCAATAAGATCCTTGTAAATCTTTTCTGCATCCTCTCCAATTTAATAATATCCTCCCTATAGCAGCATGTCCAGAACTGTATGCGGTAGCCACACCAACGTTCTATACAACCTCAACATGGCGTCCCAACTACTATACTCAGTGGTGTGAGCAATGAAGGCAAGCATGGAAAATGCTTTCTTAACCACCCTGTCAACCTGTAAAAATGTTCCTTTTATTTGCAGAGGTAAATCTGTAAGCTTCCAGCTAGCATAAGTAAACAACATTACAAGTTCAAGTGATTATTTTGTCTTAAATTGATTGTTAGTGCAGATACTTAGCTTAAAAATGTGTTGCTGGAAAAGTGCAGCAGGTCAGGCAGCATCCAAGGAGCAGGAGAATCGACGTTTCGGGCATAAGCCCTTCTTCAGGATATTAATGCACTCAAAATTATTCAGTAAGTGTTGCCCATTTGTAGAGTCACATCAAACATGGGCTGGTTATGTACAAACTGTACTCTGCCTATTATGGCCAACTGAGGATCCATTCTGTCTGATTCACTCAGCCAATAGCTGGAATGTACAGCCTGCATACCTAACACCATAGTGGCACTAAACTCCGTGCAGAAAATTCAAACATTAACATGCATTAATATGTACAGAATGTAAATGCTGCAATAAAATGATCTCCAAACTAGTACAGTTAGTGATGTGGAATATTATGAAAGTGGTTGCATTATTATTTTGTTCAGGATTCATTTAAAAGATTGTGGAATACGACTGACTGTGGAGATGCTTGGACTTGATTGTTTTAAAAAGGTACTGTAAAGTCACTTTGGACATTTATACGTTTATTCAAAGTGACAAAGCCAGGCAAATAACCTGAGCCTTACGAACCATGAAACTAGTCAGACTTGCTTACAAAGAAGTTATATAGCTGGACTTATGGCTGCCAGGAATCATGGGTATTATTTGGAAAGTCCAGTTGGGGTGCACGTGAATAAGGGTGAAGCCACCCAAAGCATCCATGTTTGGAGAAAATGTGTTTGAAAGTTCAGTGTAACAGCTGGAAAAACTAATGTCACTATTCTCCTCAGAAGCTTCTGCAAAACTCCGTCTCACCATCTTCTAAACAAACTGCTTCTGAAAAGATCCCAGTGACAACCGTTCCAGTCCAGTGTCAGCCATCCAAAAGTGTACCATGAGGCCTGACCAAAAACAAACTGGAACATTTCATACTTTATCTTCTTACATTCAAGAATTAACAGTTAGCTGGTGCAAGTTTGTTTTTCCCAAAAAGTTAACCACAGCAGAGAAAGTTACTTCAGCTCTTCATTAACCAAAATGTGCTCATAAGGGTTAATAATTATACTTGCATATTTCAAACGGAGTGCTAATCAGCTTGCATCTTTGTTGATTCGTTCTTGTTGTTATAATAAATCAATAATGTTGCTGCTTATTAGAGGGGAAGCTAGCAACTGGATACAGAACTAGCTCTGAGGTGGAGGGTTGCTTTTCAAACTGGAGGCCTGTGACCAGCAGTGTGCCAGAAAGATCAGTGCTGGGTCCACTGCTTATTGTCATTTTTTAGATGATTTGGATATGAGTATCGGAGGCATAGTTAGTAAGTTTGTAGATGGCACCAAAGTAGGTGGTGCAGGGGACCGTGAAGATGATTAGATCAAAGTACAACAGGACCTTAATCAGATAGGCTAATGGGCTGAGGAGTGGCAAATGGAGTTTAATTTAGATAAATGTGAGGTATTGCATATTTGATAAGGCGAACCAAAACTGCCTAAGGAAGTAGTGGAGGCGGGTACAATTGCAGCAGTTAATGATAGCACCTTGGGGAGTGTTGTTGAACAAAACGACTTAGGGGTGCAAGTGCATAGTTCCTTGAAAGTGGATTTGCAAGTAGATAGGGTGGTGAAGAAGGTGGTTGGCACACTTGCCTTCATTGGGCAGGACAGTGAGTGCAGGAATTCGGATGTCAGGTTGTGGCTGTACAGGATGTTGGTGAGGCCACTTTTGATCGTCTTTATGTCGGAAAGATGTTGCTATGCTTGAGAGGGTGCAGAAAATATTTACAAAGATGTCATCTGGACTGGAGGGTTTGAGCTGTAGGGAGAGGCTGAATAAGCTAGAGTTATTTTTCCTGGAGCATTGGAAGGTGAGGAGTGACCTTATAAAGGTTTATCAAATCATGAGGGGTATGGATAGGGTGAATAAGCAAGGTCTTTTTCCCAGGGTTGGGGAGTCCAAAACTAGAGGGCATAGGTTTAAGGTGAGAGGGAAAAGATTTAAAAAGGACCTGAGGGGCAACTCTTTCATGCAGAGGGTAGTGTGTGTATGGAATGAGCTGCCAGAGGAAGTGGTGGAGACTGGTACAAATACAACATTTAAAAGGCATCTGATGGGTATATGAATAGGAAAGGTTTAGAGCCAGATCCTAGGAAATAGGACGAGGTCAGATTAGGAAATCTGGTCAGTGCGGATGGGTTGGACCGGTGGATCTGTTTTCATGCAGTGTGACACTATGACTGGTTGATGATTTTTTTTTGTAAGTTAAGCCTAATATAAATAAAATATTAAATTGGCCATATCAGTAACAAGGTAAAACATTGAAAAATATATTGTGACCATTGGAACTAGAGGAAGTTCCATTGTAACATCAATGAAGGTAGAATTTGCTTCATAAGCCATTAAATGGCTGATTTAGATTAGATTAGATTAGATTAGATTAGATTAGATTACTTACAGTGTGGAAACAGGCCCTTCGGCCCAACAAGTCCACACCGAAGCGCAACCTACCCATACCCCTACATTTACCCCTTACCTAACACTGTGGGCAATTTAGCATGGCCAATTCACCTAACCTGCACATCTTTGGGTTGTGGGAGGAAACCGGAGCACCCGGAGGAAACCCACGCAGACACGTGGAGAATGTGCAAACTCCACACAGTCAGTTGCCTGAGGCGGGAATTGAACCCGGGTCTCTGGCGCTGTGAGGCAGCAGTGCTAACCACTGTGCCACCGTACCGCCCCAAATTTAATCTTAGGATCTGGGAAAAAAAAGCTGCTTCCTTCCCAACCAAATACTGGAAACATAAACCAGGATAAAGATTCCAACCATCATCTTTCTGTCGTATCGTCAGCAACATTTGGGCATCAGATCGAAATGCTCAAGTGACAGAAATATCATCAAACCAGTTCTGCTACTGAATGCTTCTGACATTATTAAATAAAAGCAGCTGAACGTAAAGTTTCTTTAACATCCAAGCGTTCCCATCAGACACTGAAGCCAGAAGTGGCATTTCCAGGTACAGGTGAGAGCAATAAAGATTTTTAATGTCATCAGTAAATCTGTCCAAGTCAGACCCGAAAATATAGTCAGAAATCAAGATCACAAAAACAGGTTCGCTCAAGGTAGTTCCATGCAGATCTCAGAAGTGACTGGAGTTAAATGCTCTTCATCCATCTGAATTTCCACACATGCAAAGTCTGAATGTGAATGATTTCTGTCCCCACTGCACATCAGTAAAATTTAATATTCACAAACGCATCAGAGGAGTAAAGAGCTCAGTTTTTTGTAGCTTTTAATCCCAGACCATGACGTTATATTGTTCACTCCATATCCCCGCAGTATTTGATCAGGGCTTCAACACTCAGAACTCCACAATGCCTAATTGCTGGAGGTGCTGAAAGAACAGGAACATTCCTTCAATCGCCATAAACATACAGATAAACCTTAACTTGCACAGTCGGAAAGTGTGGCGCTGAGGAAGCACAGAAGGTCAGGCAACGTCCGAGGAGCAGGAGAATCGACATTTTGGGCCTAAGCCCCTCATGAAGGACTTTTGCCCGAAACGTCGATCCTCATGCTCCCCGGGTGCTGCCTGACCTGCTGTGCTTTTCCAGCACCACATTTCTCGACTCTCATCTCCAGCATCTGCAGTTCTCACTTCCTCCTATATATTTGCAAAGTGCAAGCTAACAAACAATACACAACGTAAAACTACTCATCAAATTGGAAACCTTGGCTCAGTGATAATACATTGCCTGTGAACTGGTTAGAGACTTCAGTATATAATGCAGGTTAGAGGATTCTTGTGTAGTGGTAGTGTCTCTACCTCTAGACTAAGAGGCCCAGATTCAACTCCCACCTGCTCTAACCAGAGGTGTGCAATCTCTAAACAAGGTTGATTACAAAAAAAACCTATAAATATAGTGTGATGAGGACTTTTTTGACACAGTGTTAAGCTGTATCTCCACCACTGAGCCAGAAGTCCAGGGGTGACGTCTCAACTGCTCCAGAGGTATCCCATAATATCCCTGAACAGGTTCATTGAAAATATCTCTCATTCAGGTTGATAATCCATTCATGTACAGAAGGAGTCCGACACTGTCAGAGAGGTCTCTTTCAGGTGAGATGTTAAATCAAGATTTTTCACTGTCATATGGAATGACAATACTGAAGAGCGAGCAGAGAACTTCTCTCCAGACTTGTGACTGATACAACTTGTGCACAAATTATCTTGCCGTTTCTTTAAAAAGATCGACTTGAACTTACATAGTGCCTTTCGTAATCTCAGGACACCCCAAAGCATTTAGGTGTAATGAAGCACCTTCTGAAATCTCATCGCTGTTCAACAGCAACCAGTTTCTCCTCAGGAGGCTTGCCATGTGATTGTGAATAGATAGTCTGGTTTTACCATGTTGAGTCAGGGATAATATTGGCCAAGTCACTGGGTTAATTTCCTTGCTGTTCTTCAAAGTGGTGCCATGGGATGTTTCATATCTCACTTGGGGAGCATATGGAGTTTCAGTTTATCTGAAATACTATACCACCAGCAGTACAGCATTCCCTTAAACCTGCACTGGAGCATCAGCTTTCCTTTTTGTGCTCAGGTCCTTTTGACACAGAGATGAGAGAGCTACCCAACTCAACCACAATTAACACTCATTGCTGTCCAAAGTATTTTGTGCACAAAGTGGTTGTCACATTTCCCTCATTTCAATGGTCAATACACCTCATAACTACTTAGGGACATCTTTACAGCCACAATAGGTGCCACACAAATGCAAGCTCTTAAAAGGCCTTATAAACAGGGTGCTGATACCATCAGTCCGAGATCATCAGGAAATCTCAGGTGGGGTACTGCTCAGAGGAAGGGGAAAGAAATCCAAGTGGGAAACCCTCTTTTGTGCATTCACAGTACAACTTTAGTGCCAGAACTTCCACTTCATGTTAATGCCTCATTTAAATGTAAATGTATCTTGTACATCTCTATGACTCTATAACTCCATACGGAGCCAAGACCTGGTGGATATTGAACTCCTTTGCGCCTTAGAGTTAACCTGGGCCATAATGTTCAATGGTATATGACAGAAAGTTAGCCTGGAGCTATCTCTCTCACTCTTTCTGTCACACACACACACACACACAAATACATATACACACAAAAGCGATAGTGTAAAAATATCAGTAGACAGAAAAGTATCAGAAGAAAATTCACGATTTCAATCCTGTAAGCCAAGATAAAAGATGTTTTACCCAGTAGTCAGGCCCAAGCTTGCTTTCAAGTAAGAGGAGGGCTGAGATCAAGCATGGAGTCGTACTGACCAACTATATAAACAGATATACAAGAGGAGACTAGGTCAGGAGTGTCTCCTCCGGGTCAGTCGTTACTGAGAAGAGAACAGCTTCAGTGGCATCAAGATAATTGGTGGAAAAACTGAGAAATATGTTCTGAGATATCTCCCACATGCATAACGGAGGCATCAGCAGATCCAGAGTAAAGTGCATTTTTGTAAACAAAAATCAACACAGTTACCTTTACTCATTGCAGAAACTATGGGTCTCAGATCGCTCCATCTTGGTTCACTTTCAAACTTATCCAACCTAAGGCGCTGCAAGTTGACTGCCCTTTCAAGCAAAGAAATCCTCTTCGTAAGGTCAGATATTTTATCTTCCAAAGTTGACTGATTATTTTCCAAAGTCAACAACCAGGTCAACAGCCGCTTCTTTTTCGCTGTCTCTAAGAATGAGGAAATAGATTCCAATCATCGAGGGTTTGTTGCTTGCGCACGTACTCAAAGACCTATCAGTTGTGGCTGCTTCTCCAAGTATTAATAGGAGGGATGAGGGTCAGCCTGATCGTCTACGAGAACAAAACAAAATGTTCCAAAAGCATTTTTGCTTTGGGATTAATACGTTAAGTTTTAACACAAAATGTAGCCAATCAGTACTGGAAAGAGCTCCCCTCCAAAATTGGACAAACCAATTTGGGTAGCTTGGGATACCAAGACGGTGGATCACAATTTTAGCAATACCTCACCTCCACTCCCCACCCCCCCCAAAGTCCCTTCTGAAGGAAACTATCCAAATGCAGTCAGATAGGCTTATCCATTAAGTAAAAAGAATAATATCGTCAGGTTCATAGTTAAGTACAGGATAATTATCAAATAGACAGGGTCAGTGTTAGTAGCTTAATAGTACAGGGTGTCAAATGTCTTTACAGAAAATCAAGCTCAACAACTCCAATATTCATGAGGCATAAAGTATTACAGATTGCTGAATGGTGTTCTTAATACTTTAAGAACATAAATTGCAATCTATTGCACATTTAGGTGCCCGACCCTTACCAATGTTTATTGATACAGATGCATGATGGTTCCAAAATTCAACTGCCCGTTGTTGAGTGAGGGGTCAAGTTCCTAAATTCCTGCAGTAATTGAAGCAGTGATCCATATTGTAAATTGATGGTCCAATCCTAAGCCATCACGGACTCTCAGTAAGTGCACAGCCCTGATATCCTGGCAGTACATGAGCACACGCTATTGGTTGGTTCAGAGGATGGAGGGAGTGGGAGCCAGATTCCATCGTCAACACACAAAGTTCCAGGGCACTTTGTCTAAACATCACCTTCACTATTCCCAAAACTCTCACCACAATCTCTTCAGCCGTCAACACCTATGTTAATTGATTTAAAGTGATATCAGCAATCATGCAGAGTGGGTCGAAAGTTGGCTACTTCAAACTACATCTCACCAGATCTAATCAAAAACAGACTTCAATCTCCAATCCTCATTTGGAAAGACACATTTGGTGTACAGTGTAATCTGTGTTCTATTCCACTGACTGTTGACAAGCTCTGCGCTCCATTCAGTTGACTGTTGGCTGTCCCTGCATTCCATTCCATTGGCTGCTGACCAGCTCTATGCTCCATTTGATTGACAGTTGACCAGCTCTGTGCTCCATTTGATTGGCAGTTGACAAGCTCTGTGCTCCATTTGATTGACAGTTGACTAATTCTGTCTTCTGCTCCAATGATTGTTGGCCAGCTCTGTTCTCCGCTCCATTCACTCTGGTCCAAATCTGCTATCTATTCCTTTGACTGTTGACTAAATCTGTGCTCTATTTCTTTGGCTGTTGCCAGCTGTCTGCTCCACATCCACTATTATCTCGCTCTATATTCCAATGATATTAAGAAGCTCTTTACACAAGGTGACTGAGTTTCAAAGAAGCTGAGGTGCTGGTGTTGGACTAGGGTGGATAAATTTAAAAATCATGCAACTCTAGGTTATAGTTCAACAGGTTTATTTGGAAGCATTAGCTTTCGGAGAGCTGCTTCTTCTTCAGGTAGCTAGTGGGACAGGATCGTAGGACACAGAATTTATAGCACAACACCATAGTGTCATGCAACTGATACGATATATTGAACAAACCTAGATTGCTGTTAAGTCCTTCATATTTTAGAATGGGTTGCAGATTTTGATTCACTGATATGTAAACCCCAGAACTTCTTTCAAATCACATTCCTGAGATAACTTATGGTTTTTTAAAAAAAAGGTGACATTTCAGCTCAGACAATGCATGAGATTAGAGTTTTTCTATATTCCAATCTTGAGTCAGACTGGTTCTATTTCCAAAGTAGGAATTAATAAAATGTTACATGGATCAACTGCCTGCAAGTTGTATGCTTTTTGAGCAAAATAGAATCTATCTGCAAATACAATTCTGCAAATGCAAATTCACCCCACAGACTTATAAGTGTGTGCGTCCTTATGAGGGTCGGAGCGAGAAATGATCTTGTGCTATTATTCTGTGTCTTATAATCCTGCCCCACTAGCTACCTGGTGAAGGAGCAGCACTCTGAAAGCTAGTACTTCTAAATAAACCTGTTGGACTATAACCTGGTGTTGTGTGATTTTTTAAACTTAGTTTCAAAGAAGACCATGGAGCAATGCATTCTAATACTGAAGTTCTTTGTAGAAAATGGAGTAATAACTTAGTAAATATAATGAAATTTTGAAACCTGATAGTAATTGACTGTATTTGTGGGTACCTCCCTAAAGACCCCAATGAGAACCCTGCACTCTGATCTATTAGTGGTTCCTTTCCTCTGGTCTTCTCCATCAATTGTATTTCACCACATAAACATCAGAAGCTCTTACTCTGGGCAGCCGTCTGCCAATGCAAACACAAAGTCAAAGCTTACGGGAAAGAATGGCAGTACTCACTGGGCTTTATACAGCGAAAGCACTTCATCACTGGTCACTATCGTGCCCTAAACATTCCCAAACACAAGACTTCAGTTGGAGAAGTCTAAACGTAGGACGCTGCTGATTTACATGACTTTTATGATATAACCCAATGCTGAAATTGATAAGCTGGAATTACATGTATTTATAATTATGAACAGTGAACTGATGATGTAGCTAAGCAGACTGCATGTTGGCTCAAATTTGGGTCAGGACAGCCAAGTCATAATAGTATTGTGATGCAGCAGTGAGATAACATGCTGATGGTGTGGGTATGAAAGCTTGCCTGACAGATAATGTGGAACAAGACTTTCTCCCCAGACATTAATCGCCAAGTATCTAAGGAGACATTTTCCATCATTAAGTGCGCTGGACATCAACACATGCTGCCTGGTAACTGCACACACCATTCATCCCTCGGATGATTGGCTGAAATGAGGATTTTATAAATTGCATTACCAAATTATCTTCGCGAAGGCAGTTGGCTTGAACTCTGAGGAAGGAGGCAGCTCTGAGGAGCCAAATTGCTCACAGTTCATTTGTGGAACCTGGGTGACTTGCAAGATGGACAATGACAGAAAACAACTGATGAATAGCAGTAAAGCCGGTTAGCACAACTCAAACTTTTATCTGAAAATGGTCTTCCAAAAGTAATAATTGTAATTCCAACTTTTCAAAAAAAAACAGAGCACTACGAACAAAGTGCTTAGCTGTATTCTTGGAGTTGCCTGTATGATATTGTAAGTCCCTGCAAATCATGTTCTGGAAGGAGCTTACACCTATGTTAGGGGTTTGATGCTCCAGTATTTATTGGTGTTTGAATCACTGAGTTTGCTTTGTGACCTTTTTGACATTCTCAGCAATTTGAGACAATATAAAACTGTCCAACCGTGAGAACTCTCCTCAACAGACATCCATGAAAACAGAACCATCCAGCTTGGGGTCACTAGACATCTGAGCACAGGGATTATACAGGGCAACTCCATGAGCATTTTGCTTTGAATGGCTTGTTTCTTAATAAAGTTACAAAAATTACTTTACAAGGAAGTTTGCAAATTAAAAACCAAGAGGCTGAAGTTATTTTTTGTTTGCTTTGTGGATAGACTGGGGGCTCAACCACACAGTAATGTCACCCTCTGCTTTAACACAGGTGAAGCAAGATGACTCAAAGTACGTGGTGTCGCATTGCAACATCATAGTTAATCAATGCAGAATTCATCCTATCATGATTTGGAGGAGCCGGTATTGGACTGGTGTGGACAGACTTAAAAATCACACAACACCAGGTTATAGTCCTATCTCACATCCACCTGATGAAGGAGCGGCGCTCCGAAAGCTAGTGCTTCCAAACAAACCTGTTGGACTATAACCTGGTGTTGGGTGATTTTTAGCTTCATCCTTTCAGTTCTTCATGTTTCCAAGTTGAATTCCCATTCACCTCTAAGTGCGCTCATCAACAAGGGATTTGACTAAACTGCAAGCTTAGTAGGTTGATGAAAGACACCTATTGCCTAAAATAGACTGTTGCTAAGTGGAAACTCTCATTGAGGAAACGAAGGTGCATCCTGCCTAGACAGGGTGAGTTCCCTCAATACCCACTGACAAGATTTATGACTGACCACATAATCTTGGATCAAAACACTCCCTCCCAGTTGTTCCAAACAAATATCACCGTAACAGTCATGTTAAGCTAGTAATTGAGCAGTACTCGATAAACGTGTTGAAATTAAGACGTGAATGTCACTTTCCACAAAGAACTGGCTTTGTGTGTTTTGAAATATTTTGGTAGTACAATCAAGAACTTAAAGATAACACCAGAAACAGTGCATTTCTGGATTATCTTGAAGCTTCATTCAAGCCTTGTTTGAACTTAATCACTAAAAGTAATCAGTGAGAGTGCATCATCAGATGTTGCCAGTGAAGGTTGGAGTGTTTAAGCGAGAAGGAGAGGCTGAATAGGCTGCGGCTTTTTTTAACCTGGAGTGTCGGAGGCTGAGGGGTGACCTTATTGAGGTTTTAAAAAATCATGAGGGGTATGGATAGGGGGAATAGCCAAGGTCTTTTTTCTCAGCGTAGGGGAGTCCAGAACTGGAAGGCATAGGTGTAAGGTGAGAGGGGAAAGATTTCAAAGGGACATAAGGGGCAGCTGAGATGGTGGTGCATGTATGGAATGAGCTGCCAGAGAAGTGGTGGAGGTTGGTACATTAAAACATTTAAAAGGCATCTGGACTGGTATATGAATAGGAAGGGTTTAGAGGGATATGGGCCAATTGCTGGAAAATGGGTTGAGATTAACTTAGGATATCTGGTCGGCATGTACTCGTAGAACAGAAGGGTCTGTTATCATGCTGCACAACTCAATGATTCTATTTGGATTCACTACAATCCTTCCAGAAAGGCTATGGGTTATCTTCCAAAAGGTTCACCCAGGAGGGCCAGGTCCTGCTGTGTATCTCTCTTCTGAAGTATTGAATGGCCCACATCATGACCAGTCCATTCCTAAGTGCTGTGTTTTATTTCTCTCCCCATATTTTTCATTCCCTGTTCTACTGTACCGTAGGGAATCCTGGAGGCATTAATGCAAAAGAACTGGGGACGTACATAAAACATTCAAGGGAGCCATTGTCACATTCACGGGAAAGGTGAGGCTTTTCAAATGACCCAAGGATTCAAAAGTGTTGCTAGGGAACCAAGAGAGCGTGGGCATTTTAAAACTGTGTCCTCTTCTTCTAGATTTTCAATAGCCTCACAACAATCAGGAACATCTCTTCCCTTTCAGTGCAATTGACAGACAAAAATAATACCTACATTAGACAAACACCGACAAATAAAATCATCCTCTGTGCTGCACTATGCCTCAAGCATTCCTAGAATAGGATAGGTCATTTTAGACTTTGACTACTTATAAATTTTTAATAAAGGGTGTAACTTATAGTTACATTTAGAGCTTTTGTTTTCCCACCACAGCTTATACAATCCATTTATATAAAAATAGCAAGTACTGTAGGTCAATCAGACACTTCTGGTCACCTTGCAATAGAAAAGATGTTGTGAAACTTAAAAGGGATGAGAAAAGATTTATGAGGATGTTGCCAGGGTTGGAGGGTTTGAGCAATAGCGAGAGCTGAATAGGCTGGGGCTATTTTCCCTGGAGTGTTAGAGGCTGAGGGGACATCACAGAAGTTTATAAAATCATGAGGAGCATGTCTAGGGTGAATAGCCAAGGTCTTTTCTCCAGGCGAGGGGAGTCCAAAACTAGAGGGCACAGGTTTAAGGTGAGAGGGCAAAGACATATAAGGGTCCTAAGGGGGAACGTTTTCATGCGGAGGGTGGTGTGTGTGTGGAATGTACTGTCAGTGGAGGTGATACAGGTGGGTACAATTACAACATTTAAAAGGCATTGGATGGTGCATGCATAGGAAGTGTTGAGAGGGATATGTGCCAAATGGGACCAGAATAATTTAGGCTATCTGGTCAGCATGGACGAGTTTACATGGCTGGAAGGCACATTTACCAATGGACTAAAAATGGGAATGAAGACTGGAGGCATAAAAACACATCCAGAAACCCCAGCTACTTTCCCCTACATCAAAGACATCTCAGAAATGACTGCCAGATTACTCAGACCCCTTGGCATCATGGTAGCCCACAAATCCACCAACACACTAAAACAGCAGCTAATGAACTTGAAAGACCCTTTACAGACAACAAGCAAAACTAATGTCATTTACAAAATACCGTGCAAGAATTGTAACAAACACTACATTAGACAAATAGACAGAAAACTAGCCACAAAACGACATGACCCTCTCTCAGTAATATCCTTACATACAGATAAAGAAGGACACCACTTCGACTGGGACAACACATCCATCTTAGGACAAGCCAAACAGAGACACGCATGAGAATTCCTAGAAGCATGGCATTCCAACTGGAACTCCATCAACAAACACATTGACTTGGACCCCATTTACCACCCCTGAGGAAAAGAACAGGAAATGACATTGCCACAGGAAATGATATCAACCACCCAAGGAAACCCAAATATATAAATAGAAAGCAGGAAACATCAGTGAGCCTTCATCCGGAGGCTCACTGAACATCTGAAAATAAACCTTCCAGTTCAGCGAGCAAACCTACATCCAGAACCTCAACCTGAACTACAAATCTTCTCAAAACTCACTAACATTAACTGTGAACTTAAAGACAAAAGTTTATGCAAATTTCCTTGAAGAATAAATGACTGGAATTGCACTGGTTTCTGCACTCAGATTTACAGTGACAATGTTAAAATATCATTACTAATTTGTTAAACCTCATCATTGAGCTTTCAAAACAAAAACCCACCTCCTCCTCTCAGCTACTGGGTATACTTTTTAAGATGAAATTACTTAATTAATTCGAGCATGGCGTGTGGAGATGACCAGTTTAAGGAGTGTTATCTGTGAAACAGAGCATAAACCAAACATTTAGCTTATGAGTCAACGAGAATAATTTCTAATCCATTATTCACTTGCCTCAGTCACAGAGATGTACAGCACGAAAACAGACCCTTCGGTCCAAACCAGATATCATCCATGCAAACCAGATATCACAACCCAATCTAGTCCCACCTGCCAGCACACAGCCCATATCCCCCTCCAAACCCTTCCTATTCATATACCCATCCGAATGCCTTTTAAATGTTGCAATTGTATTAACCTCCACCACTTCCTCTGGCAACTCATTCCATATACTTACCACCCTCTGAGTGAAAAAGTTGCCTCTTAGGTCTCTTTTATATCTTTCCCCTCTCACCCTAAACCTATGTCCTCTAGTTCTGGACTCCCCCAACCCCAGGGAAAAGAACTTGTCTATTTATCCTATCCATGCTCCTCATGATTTTATAAATCTCTATAAGGTCACCCCTCAGCCTCTGACGCTCCAGGGAAAACAGCCCCAGCCTATTCAACCCCTCCCTGTAGCTGAAATCCTCCAACCCTGGCAATATCTTTGTAACTCTTTTCTGAACCCTTTCAAGTTTCACAACATCTTTCCGATAGGAAGGAGACCAGAATTGCATGCAATATTCCAATAGTGGCCTAACCAATGTCCTGTACAGCCGCAATATGACCTCCCAACTCCAGTACTCAATACTCTGACCAATAAAGGAAAGCATACCAAACTCCTTCACTATCCTACCTAATTGCGACTCCACTTTCTAGGAGCTATGAACCTGCACTCCAAGGTCTCTTTGTTCAGCAACACCCCGCGAGGACCTTACCATTAAGTGTATAAGTCCTGCTAAGATTTGCTTTCCCAAAATGTAGCACCTCACATTTATCTAAATTAAACTCCATCTGCTACTTCTTAGCCCATTGGCCCATCTGGTCAAGATCCTGTTGTAATCTGAGGTAACTTTTTTCACTGTCCACTACACTTCCAATTTTGGTGTCATCAGCAAACTTACTAACTGTACCTCTTATGCTCACATCCAGAAATGGCTAGAAACTAATAGCCAACGCAGGCACAGAAAACAAATATAAATACACCACTTAATTAAGTGAGCCTCCGGATGAAGGCTTACTGATGTTTCCTGCTTTCTATTTATATGTGTTGGTTACTTCTATAAAGATGCAAATCATTTTCACTCCAATATTTTGCCTGCATGAGAATTATGACAGTCAATCAGAAAGATGCTTTGAACATCAAGGTAATATGCAGTTAAAAAATATCCCATGTATTGATTCAATTGATTAAAAAATAATGACTAAAGTAAGAGTAAGGCCAATCAAGCATAGTAGTGGGAAATTGTGCATGGAGTCAGAGGATAGGGGAAGTGCTAAATGAATACTTCTCATCAGTATTCACACTAGAAAAAGACAGTGTGGTCGAGGAGAATACTGGGATACAGGCTACTCGACTAGAAAGGATTGAGGTTCACAAGGAGGAGGAGGAGGTGTTAACAATTCTGGAAAGTGTAAAAATACATAAGTCCCCTGGGTGAGATGGGATTTATCTGAGGATTCTCTGGGAAGCCAGGGAGGAGATTGACGAGTCTTTGGCTTCGATCTTCATGTTGTCATTGTCTATAGGAATAGTGCCAGAAGACTGGAGGATAGCAAATGTTGTCCCATTGTTCAAGAAGGGGAGTAGAGACAACCCTGGAAATTATAGACCTGTGAGCCTTAATTCAGCTGTGGGTAAAGTGTTGGAAAGGGTTATAAGAGATAGGATTTATAATCATCTAGAGATGAATAAGTTGATTGGGGATAGTTAACACGGTTTTGTGAAGGGTAGGTCGTGCCTCACAAACCTTACTGAGTTCTTTGAGAAGATGACCAAACAGGTGGTTGAGGGTAAAGTGGCTGAGGTGGTGTATATGGATTTCAGTAAGGCATTTGGTAAGGGTCCCCATGGTAGGCGAATGCACAAAATATCGAGGCATGGGATTAAAGGTGACTTTAGTAGTTTGGATCAGAAATTGGCTAGCTGAAAGAAGACTGAGGGTGGTGGTTGATGGAAAATATTCCTGGAGTTCAGTTACTAGTGCGGTACTGCAAGGATCTGTTTTGGGTCCATTGTTGTTTATCATTTATATAAATGACCTGGATGAAGGCATAGAAGGATGGCACTAAGATCAGCAGATTTGTGGATAGTGATGAAGGATGTTGTAGGTTACAGAGAGACATAGATAAGCTGCAGAGCTGGGCTGAGAGGTGGCAAATGGAGTTTAATGCAGAAAAGTGTGAGGTGATTCACTTTGGAAGGAGTAACAGGAATGCAGAGTGCTAGGCTAATGATAAGATTCTTGGTAAAATAGATGAGCAGAGAGATCTTGGTGTCCAGATACATAGATCCTTGAAAGTTGCCACCTAGGTTGATAAGGTTGTTAAGAAGGCATACGGTGTGTTAGCTTTTATTGGTAGAGGGATTGAGTTTTGGAACTATGAGGTTATGCTGCAGCTGTACAAAACTCTGATGCGGCCGCACTTGGAGTATTGCATACAGTTCTGGTCACCGCATTATAGGAAGGATTTGGAAGCTTTGGAAAGGGATCAGAGGAGATTTACTAGGATGTTGCCCGGTATAGAAGGAAGGTCTTACGAGGAATTGCTGAGGGGCTTGAAGCTGTTTTTGTTAGACAGAAGAAGGTTGCGAGGCAACTTAATTGAGACACATAAGATAATCAAAGGGTTAGATAGGGTGGACAGTGAGAGCCTTTTTCCTTGGATGGCAAAGTCTAGCATGAAGGGTGATAAATATAGGACAGATGTCAGAGGTAGTTTCTTTATTCAGAAAGACATAGGGGCGTGGAATGCCCTGCCTGCAACAGCAGTAGACTCAGCAACTTTAAGGGCATCTAAATGGTCATTAGATAGGCATACGGATGAGAATGGAACAGTGTAGCTTAGATGGGCTTCAGATTGGTTCCACAGATCGGCGCAGCAGGACAGCCGAAGGGCCTATACTGCGCTGTGATTTTCTATGTTCAACGTAAAGAAATTTACTTCCACCACTGAAAGAATCACATTTCAACAAGCACACCTGAACACTGTTAGTTTGTAGTCTCAACCTTTCATTCTTCTCTGGACGTTAACCTTTCATTCTTCTCTGGACATTAACCTTCCATCTCTACTACTGATTTGGCCCTTACACAGTTTCATTATTCAGTGCCTGTTACCTCAGTCCATTCAGGGAGTAAAAACACACATGTTGGTCCTCTCAGTATGCATTTTCCTCTGTCCAGCAAATAATGTCATCCACTCTCTGCAATGCAGTTTGCTGATATCATTCGGAGTAGCTTTTTAATAGACTTTCCCTCCCAGCTGTACCTCTCTCCCATTTATCTCTCCTCCCCCTTGGCTCACAAGCCTCATTCCTGATGAAGGGCCCTTGCCCGAAATGTTGATCCTCCTGCTCCTCAGGTGCTGCCTGACCCGCTGTGCTTTTCCAGCACCACACTTCGGACTCTGATCTCCAGCATCTGCAGTCTTCACTTTCTCCTTCTTGCTACTTGTCAATTCAGAAATGAAATGCAGGAACTGATATGTTACTCAAATCCTGACTGCCACCAGATGGCACTCACAACTCATCAAAATGGATATATAAAATTTCAATGATTAACAAAATATTTTAAATGTTCAAAAAAAAACACAAGGCACAACCAGACAATTAGATACATCAATCTGAATAATCCAGTACATTTATCAACACATGCAACAAACGTTAGTTCCTCAATAAAAACAAAAACTATTAGCAATTAAGAAATATCCAGGTTGATTGAATCTGTAATCCAATATATGTAGTTACATCTTTCCATTACAGCTTCATTAATGCCACTGGCCAAGTTCAATAACTGCAGTCAGAGTACCCTGATTAAACCCTTCACACTAAAGTGATTTGCCTGGAAGAATTTTATCACTACTCATTCTGCCATTTGTGGGTTCAATAACTTTATGGCTGATTTAAGGAGTGGGAGGAAGTGAGGAAAGATGAAGACTTACTGGTGAAGAGCTTATGCTTGAAACGTCAACTCTCCTGCTCCTCAGATGCTGCCTGACCGGCTGTGCTTTTCCAGCACCACACTCTTCAACTCTGATTTAAGGGGTGGGTCAAGACATCAAAATTCCTTCAATAAGCAGAAGGAAGATGATTTGTTTTGGCTTTTGTTTTAGTTGTGTTTATGAGAAGAGTGCTCCTTTAATTTTGGACTTGTTCCCTTTAAATGAGCATTTCACCTTTCATGGGGGTCACTGAGTCCTGAAGGTGACAGAGAGACTGCAATTGAAAGTATGTGGTAACCCTTAACTACGCAACTTGCTCAAGTGACCTTTCACTTTGCTCCCGCTCTGATCTATCTGCACTTGGTTTACTGTACTGTGATGCACAAGGCCAACTAGATAAGTAAGTTACACAAGATGTTCAGAAAAAGGGTGCATGGACTTGAAATGTTTACACTGCTTTCTCTCCACGGATGCTGCCAAACCTGCTGTGTTTCTCCAGCATTCTCTGTTTTTGTTTCAGATTTTAGGGTCTTCATTTGATCTCAATTTCAATCAAAGCTTCTCTGTTACTCGCCCTCACTATTGGGATTCCCTCACATTCTCTGCCACAACCATTGGGCCACTGGAGATTATCCAGGCCCCCAGACATTCCAACTCATGCAGTAACAGCTGTGAAATCTTGGTTCCGAATTTGATCCTGATCAGATCTGTGGACTATTTCCAACTCTGTAACATCACCACGCTCTGCCTCTGCTTCAAGTCATTTGTTGTTTGGAACTCTTCCATATCCACACTTTTGCAACAATTGGATTTAACGATTTCAATGGCGTACTTCTACTGGTCAATCTCCTGTCTGTCATACTCCATGAATTTAAGCTCATTCCAGACTCTGCCTATCCCAAAACCCTCGAACCAAGTCTCTGTCACTCATCACCCTTGTGCCCAGTGTCCTACACCGCTCCTGGTTAAGTAATACTTTGGTTTTAAGACTCTCATGCAAATCCCCACTGTAATCTCTTCTAGCTCTACAATCGTCTAAGATCTCTGCGCTCCTCAATTTCACTCTTCTTCCATATCCCTGATTTTAACCTTCAATTCTGTAGCCTGTAGCAGTTCAGGCCCTACCCTCTGGAATTTTCTCTCTCGCTTATACGGCAGTTTTCCAAGCACATGCCTCAGGGAATCGAAACAGTGAAATCTGAAATTTTCTCAGAGTGATTCAGTAAAGGCTGTTGGTTGTAAACATGTAATGCAAATCCTAGCCTTTGCTGTGTAACTCCCTGCTGCAGTGCTGGGTAATTATAGGGCCACTTGCTGAGAAGAGTGTTACTTGTCAAAGCTGCACACATCAGGACAAATGTGAGAGTGCCAAATTCCAAACAATCACAACTTATACTGCAGAAGGAAAGACTGATTGGCAAGTCAACATAACTCAACCCAATCTTGCAACCGTTACTGAACAATCCTGACTATGCTAAAAGCTACACTATCAATTTAAGATAATCAGTTACATGGCTCTTTTACACTTTGTCGAGGTGAGATACACTCATATACTGAACTTTTATCCTGTGAAACGTGAGCCATGCTCTGATCGATGAAACCTGCTGAAAGGTCCACAACTGCTCTGTTCAATCACCGCCTCTCTCTCAATAATCACCCTCCCCCAACTCAAAACAAATCAATGGTGGGTTTAATCAATGAAAACTCAGCTGTTGCCGCCTGTCCATCCTTCTGGAATATATTGTCAGATGGGCCAAAACACCTGGGAACTCCACAGAGTCAATCCAGCCAGTTTGCCATCGCCAGATGGACTTACTTCTGAGGATGTCATCACGAGTCCCCAATCCTTAAAATCTCCATCGAAAAGATTTCCCTTGTCTTTAATATACTTAAAACGAATGAACAGAAGTTAAAATGAGGGGAAATATGTTTTTTTGTGTTAATGTCCTTATGACATTTTACTCCCATTTCATCATAGTGGCATCCAAGTCATCCATCTCTAATTTCTGGAAACTTCAATATATGGTTGACAATCCTGGGATTCCAAAGCAAACTTTCTCAAAGGAATTGTCATTCAGTGAAGGAGATCAAGCCACTACCATAGATTCTGTAACAGCATGCCAGTTGTAGGCGTTGAACTACAGGATTGGAATACTAACCATCCAGCACATTAGCACGCTAGAAACACAGGACAAGTTCACTTCCTCATTTCTGCAAAGGAATGAGATGCTGTACATTCTTCAAAGCAAGTGAAATACCTTCCATCTCATCCGGAGTCTGTGCAGCCCTCGGTATTCCTGAATACTGTAAGACTGTGACATAAAAAACTTCAGACTACTGTCAGTCAAGGCAGGCAGAACCACTTAGGTTTGGGGCAGTTCTGTTGGACCATTTTACTTTAAGATGCATGACCTTTTTTCTCTCTCTGGAGACTGACCTTACTCATCTGGTCTGACAGGAACAGATTAGGCCGTTCTGACTTTTCATCCTGCCCTGCTACCCACCTCAATCATGGTTCATATGCACCTCATTTCTATCCATGTGCTGATAGGATCTCTCCTGCTGGTCTTCAGACACATCATGCCTTGGCAGCTTCTTTGACCTCTCTTGCTTCCTAAGTCCACCTTTTCCCCTCCTGAGAAATTTGTAAGTACTCACCCAATTCCTGAAAACAGCCTGAAACTATCACCCTTCAAATAATCACCGTTGCACATCAGTTGAAGCACAGGAAACCGCTGACTTGCAAAATTAAGTAAAATTGTTTGCCATCCCTTCCAACTTCCAAAATTAAAATCACAAATCTTACCTTCATACAGTACTGTTCTTCATCTCTTTTCTAGGACCTTTGAAATAGTTGAACCCTTCTTCAATTATCCCAAGGTTGGCCCACAATACCAGTATTTTACAATGTTTTAAAAACCAATCTCTTCATCACTTCTGTTCTTTGCCTCCTTGCTGGTGCCCAACACCTTGCTGAATTTTTTTTTTAAATTCAACACAAAAATATCTCTACATTGGAGTGCAGATGTCATACATATGACTATGTCTCATGCTGTTGTTTAGCTGAATGGATCAAGAGTACATCTAAAGTCTTTTAGTCCACAGAACTGTACAGCCGAGGACTGCCAAACATGACACCAAATTAAATTAATCCCTTCTGCCTGCCCTTGGTCCATCTTCCTGCATTCCTCGCATATTCATGTGCTTATGTAAAACCCCCTTAAAAGCACCTATTGTACCTGCTGCCACCACCACCAGCCTTGGCAGCATGTTCCAGACTCCTACCACAATCTGTGTAAAAACACTTGCCACTCACATCTCCTTTGAATGCCCTTCACCACCACCTCCACCCCCCCCCCCCCCCCCCAACCTTAAATGCGTGCCCACTAGTATTTGACATTTCAACTCTGGGAAAAAGATTTTTTAATGAGAATAAGTTAAGAGTTCTACTTTAGCTATTCATTTTTTCTCGAAACTGTACTTGAATATGACTACACAGAGCAGTTGAAGATCAATACAGATCAGCACAAACGCAATCATAATGCACACACGCATTATTAAAGCAAAGGAGAAATAGTAACAAACTTGAATGTGCAATTCTACCTTTCATGTAGAATCCCAGCTATATTCCATCTCAGAAGCAAAGAATGAATTGGGTTTTTTATCCAAATGCTGAACCACTTAAGGGTCTCTCTTCTACCAAATCAATGTTCACAACCACCTTCCTATTAGAATGACTACGGGTTTTGACATCTAACGAATTGTCAGATTAGGAACCATGAGCTGGGAGCAGAGCTGAGAAGAATCAGAGGTGGACTTTGACCGTAAAACCTGGGAAGTTAGCCAATTAATGCTTTATCTCAGTTGTTCAGTTACACAATGTGTTCGGGATGGATTCTTACTTCAGCTGTTTGACAGGCTTTGTGGGATAGGGGAGTGAGGACTGGTGGGAGTGGAACTCAAGGGAAGGAGTTACCTTTAAGCACACAGATGTCAATGCAACAAACAAGAGGTTCCTTTTAATATTGAACTAATGTCCCTGAACTGCATCAGATTGAGGAACCTGTACTAGATTTAATGGACACAATCAGAATGTATTTATGCATAAACAATATTAAATGAGGAAAGAATGAACTGACAGAGGGAGAGAAAGAAATTAAACTCTTTATCTTACTCTGTCAATGCTTTGCAGTAGCAGTCAGCAGTATTATAACCTAAAGTGCTTTCCACTGTATTCCTTTGCAACACTGTTTACACAGTGACATAAAAACCAAGTCTGATTGGTATCTGAGGATACTTTGGTAAATGCAAGTTAGTTGAAAAACAAAGCAAGAGTCATTTATTGAGATCACCAGGAGTGTTTAACTCTACCTTTCACTGCAAATCCACCTTCACGTAGAACTTAGATCAAACAGTATTTTCAATGTCCACAGGACATCCAAAGTCCTTCACAGCCAGTCAATTACACTCGAAGTGTAGTCAATGTTAAAACTGGAGGCAAATTTGTCTGACAATTTCTGCACAGCGAGATCCCAATTCAAGCAATGCAATAAACATTCAATCAGTGAATTATGTGTGATCAGTGTCGATTGCAGGACCAGTACAAGACACTTTTGAAGAGCCTTTCAAAAGTTTTTCATTATGCAGGTAGAATGTCAGTTCCCATCAGATAAATGTCTGCACCTGTTACAATGCAGCATCCTCTCACTCAGAACGGCATCAAACTGTCAACTTTCTCATACACACAGTGGCTTTCTCACAACCTTTTTTTTTGAAAATAGAAGATAAACAGGTTTTGATTTTATTTCTCCTACGTCCCCACACCCCTTTTTACAGATTCATACAGATCCAAGCACAGCAAAAGGCTCTTTGGCCAATCATGACCAAACCGGTCAAAAACAACCACCTGCCTATTCCAATCCCATTTTCAAGCACTTTTGGCCTACAATCTTGTATGCCTTGGCATTGCAAGTGAATGCCTAAATACTACTTCAATGTTATGAGGGTTTCTGCCTCTCCCACCCTTACAGTTAGTTCCAGATTCTCACCACTCTCTGGGTGAAAACAAACCATTCTCCACATATCCCCTAAACCTTGCCCCTCTCACTTTCAATCTATGCTTTTGAGCATTCCTTCATGGGGGAAAGTTTGTTTCTGTTTACTTGACCTTTGTCTCTCATAACATACATCTCAATCACGTCCCCTCTTAACCTCCTTTGCTTTTAGGAAAACAAGTCCAGTCTGTTCAATCTCTCCTCATAACTCTCCAGCCCAGGCATTATCCTGGTAAATCTCCTCTGCACTGTCTCCATTGATATCATATCTCTCCTATGGCAACATCCTGGTAAATCTCCTCTGTACCGTCTCCAGTGGTATCTTATCTCTCCTGGTAAATCTCGGCTGCACCATCTCAATTGATATCATATCTCTCCTATGGTAACATCCTGGTAAATCTCCTCTGTATCGTCTCCAGTGATATCATATCCCTCCTGGTAAATCTCCTCTGCACCATCTCCATTGATATCATATCTCTCCTATGGCAATATCCTAGTAAATCTACTCTGCACCCTCTCCAATGCTATCACATGTCTCTCCTATAATGTGGATCATAGTCATCCATGTGCTTGGTTTAATATTTGAACTTGCAACCAGTGTTCCCCCTCTAGGTTTACAGCTATGCAAAACCATTTAGATACTGGAGGTGATCAGCATCTTGATGAATAGAGAAGATAAAACGGTAACCAAGGGGTCTATCTCGTTCTTTTATAAGCTTAGGAATGGGTGACTAGTTTATGCATCGCATGTGGTAGAAAGGGAAGAAGCTTTGTAAAACTTTGAAAAAAGTTTTAACATAATCAAGTGTTAAGATCCACATCTAGCCGGCATCAATAATTCAACAAAATCCTGCTGGGGTCTCCAGAAATGCACTGCAGTTTGAAAAATAGCTGAGGTTATGCAGCTTTTTTGTACTTTTCAGGTAAAGGGGCAACAGTCTTTAGCTGGTTTGCCCATGTGGTCATTCTTCACAAGGACATCAGCTGACTGGGCTGTTTAGCTTGGAACCTATCACAGTAGGACTCTAAGCTGTCCACAAATATGCTGTCCAATCATTAAACAGCAACCAGGAGTCAGAAGGCTGGCTTATCCTCCACCGAAAACCAAGTCTAAGCTCAGCATCCCCAAGAGAGCTGTCCTTGAGATCTCCAAACTCAGCACAGCCTGCAGATCAAACTGGACATCTGTTTGCTCAGTACTGACGCAGATGGTGCAATTAACCACCATTAGCACAGTACACTGTCGTTTCAGGGCTCCTCACTCTTTATCGGTCTGATTGTCTGCTATAGAAATTGACCATGACTGGATATGTTGTGGTTTTCAACATTTCTTAGGCACACCCTATGTAACCAAAGGCAACAGAAATTCCATCCTAGAGCCAAGTCTGTACTCGCTGCGCATGAATAGGAAATAATGCCAGGGAGTCACGACATGTATTCAAAGGAGAAAAAAAGGCTGCACCATTGAGGAGGGTTGTTCTCACTAGTAATGAAGAGATTAGTGGAGGAGTAGGGCACTCTGTTAATGCGGTCTTTGGGAACAGTCCTGGTTCTCAGTTCCAATGCTGATGACTAAATGAGAGTGGGCAGTGATGCAGAGTAATATATATTATCTCAAGGTGTTATTATTTTTGTGCTATACCTGTCATCAGCACTCCAGTCAAATATATAAAATGTTCATATTGTGTTCACTTGAATGTTGAAAAGCACATTAAGCCACGTCAATATACTGGTTGCTGGAGATTTGTAATTGTAGCTGTGAGTAGTGAATTGAATTGAATTTCACACAACATAAGAAAGACAGCTTTGCATTTCTGTAGCACCATTCATGAGCTCTGTTTTGGGACACCCAGTTAAGTACTCTTGGTATACAGTCAGCGTTGTAATGTTAGGAAACATAGATGCACTCTCCCACCAGCAGAAACACCACAACAATCTGTATAAAGTGGTGTTGGCTGCAGAATGGACATTATACAGGACACCAGGAGGTATCCCCTGTCCTTCACTGAAATATAAATAGAGTGTCTTGAAAATAGTAAGCATGGGTCCAAATCAGTGCCAGATTTCAGATCCTGTCAGCTTCCTGCATACTGCTAACTGCCACAAGCCTGCTCCTGTATGCTTAGTCCTCCCTTACAAGGCTTGTTTGGCCCTAGAATCTGGTGATTTTTCCTCTGTTACGCTGCTCCATTTCATTTTAAAAAGGTTGTTTAAGATATTACATATGTAAGAACCTCACATTTTCTTTTGGCCAAGTGTCACTTTCATCAGGTTTCATGGATGGTTTCTTTCCAAGACCCACATCTTACCAAACCTGCCTCATTAACTACTTATAATACCCCTCTCACCCAATTCAAGGCCCACACTTCCACTCACTGTACCCAGAATGACTTGCCACTCACTGCTGACATTTCCCCAAATGGACTGGGATCCCTTGCCTTGGTCCCATCGAGCACCCAGACAAGTCAAGTCAGGCAGGAGCTGCCCCGTATGGTTCCTGAAGTTTTCCCAGGACATGGCAACAGAAGGGAAAGTTGGCACTCCTCCTTACAGTACAGAGGCTTACCCCAGGAGCAGCAGAGGAGATCATGGCGCCCAACCTGCCAGTCTGAGCTGAAGTTGCAACTTGGGGTCAGTGCTGTCTGGAGGAATGCACAACAATGTAGGAAGATGGTTAATGACCATCTCCACTCCATTGGCAGATAACTCCCATTCACTCTATCTCTGATAGTGCAGCCACCTCCCAGCAAGGCTCTCCCACTCTCTTTATTGCTGCCACATCTCCCCTCGCTCACTGTGACAGAGCCCAAGCCCACTCTCTGTGCATGTTCTCTGTGCTGTCTGCTCACTCGCTTGGGACACAATCCCACTGCACCAGCATAACGGCTGTACCAACCATTCTCACCTCCTTTAATACCTACCTCTCTCTCATTCCAGGAGGCAAAGAGCCAACAATAGAGCCGAATGAATGAAGGTAAGTGGTGGTCTGCCTGACATTCAACCCCAACAATGACCACCCCGAGCGGCTTGCTGACTATGTCCAAATCCCTGAACTGCTATCTGAGATTGCCTTTTGGTTTCGAGAGTGGAATTCATATTTTTATTTTCTAACTTCAAAGAGTGTTGGAAGATTTGTTGACTGACGTGAAGTATTTCACAGAAAAGGGGAAAAAAAGCCTCTGCTACAAAATACATCTTTTTTTTGACAGCTAAGGATGCCTCCTTACGTGTCCCTCGCTCAATATTTTTCCACTTCAATACAAAAGGTTTGAACAGAAATTTCAAAGTATTATTAATTTGTACAAGTGGAATGAGAGACTGTTGCACAAACCGTGATGGAGAATATTGCGGGATTTTTTTCAGTTTAATACTGAACATTTTATTTTCCATTTTATTTCTATGGTGCAACTATCAATTTGAATTGATTTAAAGGATCCTTTAAACAGACTGATTTTATTGAACACATCCCTTGGTTTCTCCTCTTTCAGACCTCTGTGTACATCTTGGAAAATGGATAGACAGCAAAAAGAAAATTCTGTGCAGAAACCTGTAAATCCTACAATTTATTGATAATAGCTTTTATATATATATATATATAAAATATATAAAATTATATATATATATATATATATAAAATATATAAATATATATATATATATATAAAAAATATATAAATATATATATAAAAAATATATAAATATATATATAAAAAATATATAAATATATATATATATAAAAAATATATAAATATATATATATATAAAAAATATATAAATATATATATATATAAAAAATATATAAATATATATATATATATATATATATACATATACACACACACATATATATATATATTTGGAATGCAGCACGAACTGCTACAATTGATTTATAGATCATAGAATCCCTAGAGTGTGGAAGGAGGCCATTCGGCCCACTGAGCCCTCCAAGCAGCATCCCATCCCCCTCATCCAGCCCTGTAGCCCTGCATTTCTACATCCCTGGACACTATGGGCAATTTAGCATGGCCAATCCACCTAACCTGCACATCTTTGTACTATGGGATGAAACCAGTGCACCCAAGGAACACCGATACATGAGGATCTAAAAGTTGAATTTAGGCTGTTGTCAGACGCAACAAGTATATGTAGAATTTTAGATCCTCATATAAACACAGGGGGAATGTGCAAACTTCACACAGACAGTCGCGTGAGGCTGGGATCAAACCCAGGTCCCTTGCGCTGAGAGGCAGCAGTGCTAACTGAACCCAATTGTTTTTCTTATTTCACATATTTCTGAATAAACTGGGACATTGCCCTTGACCTACTGCTGAGACCACCTTGATTGAATACTATTCCCTCTTTGACGTGACTGAGGACTGCTGACAACCATGCCAAACCATGGCTTTGCTGAATCGCATAGTGACATAACAGTTCTGTTCTCTCTGGCCAAGGGGGCAAGGCACATAAAGACAAGCCAAGGCAGAGATGTTGTTAGTATCCACGGAGGCCTCAAAGTGAGTGATTACAAAGAGAGCATGCCCAACAGCAGGGCCCATGTGGTGAAGCACAGTGTCCTTGCTGCAGCTTTACAACGAGAGTTACCAATACAGTCCAAGGGGCAGCAAAGTGGAAGGGTTTCGATGGTGGCAGATGGGATTAGGTCAGATTGGGACATCTGGTCAACACAGACAAGTTGGACCAAAGGGTCAGTTTCCGTGATGTATGACGCGATGACTTACACAAAGTATGTGATCAGCAGAGGAGAACAAGATCAGGGAGAAGATGAAGACACTAAAAGAGAAGTTAAAATGACAATTTTAGAAGTAGCAAGCAAATAAGAATTTAAATTCTTCAGCTACATAAAACAAATGAGTAAAATGTTCCATCAGCATATTAGTTAAGAAAGGAAGGTTGTGATCGGAATTGGGTTACTAAGGAGCAGCTAGGTTAAAATCCAACTGTGACATCGAGGAGGTAGAATTATTAGATATTTATTTGCTTCAGTATTTATCAGAGTTGAGAGCATGTTGCTGGAAAAGCACAGCAGGTCAAGCAGCATCCAAGGAACAGGAGAATCGACGTTTCGGGCCAGAGCCCTTTATCAGGAACCCTCAATCCTGATGAAGGGCTTATGCCCAAAACATCGATTTTCCTGCTCCTCGGATGCTACCTGACCTGCTGTGCTTTTCCAGCAACACACTCTCAACTCTGATCTCCAGCAT
Source organism: Chiloscyllium plagiosum (assembly GCF_037043375.1). Taxonomy (NCBI): domain Eukaryota; kingdom Metazoa; phylum Chordata; class Chondrichthyes; order Orectolobiformes; family Hemiscylliidae; genus Chiloscyllium; species Chiloscyllium plagiosum. The sequence goes on from NW_028270174.1 coordinate 16,259,199, forward strand.
CTGCAGTCCTCACTGTCTCCTTCAGTATTTATTTGACAGGTAGATCATGTGGATGAGACATTGGAAGAGGAGGTAAGAAATAATACATTGCATTTAGAATTAAGAGAAATAAGTATTAAAACTAGTTTATTTATAAATGTTTATTCATACAACGTGCAATCGAAACCTTTCTGCCTTGGCCCTTGATCCCCAGCCTTGAAAAGACTGTACACGCTCAGTCAATTGCTGCTTTCAAGTCGAAAATTGCGAGAATTTTTTTTTGTTCTATGTGGACCAAGGGAAATGGAGCAAAGGCAGATAAGTGATGTTGAGCTACAAATCACCGTGGTCTAACTGAATGCCACAACTGGAAGAAGGAGCTGACTGGCTTTGTCCTGTTATAGAGTCATAGAGATGTACGGCATGGAAACAGATTCTTCAGTCCAACTCGTCCATGCTGACCAGATCTCCTAAACCAATCTAGTCCCATTTCCCAGTATTTGGCCTATATCCTGACAAACCTTTCCCATTCATATAACCATCCAGGTGCCCTTGAAATGCTGTAATTGTAACAGTCTCCACCACTTCCTGTAGCAGCTCATTCCATACAGGTACCACCCCCTTAGGTCCCCTTTAAAGTTTTCCCCTCTCACCCTAAACCGAGGCCCTCTAGTTCTGGACTCTCCCACCCGAGGGAAAAGACCTTGTCTATTTAGCCTATCCATGCCCCTCTTGATTTTATAAACCTCTATAAAGACACCCCTCAGCATATGACACTCCAGGGAAAACAGCCTCAGCCTATTTAGCCTTTCCCTATAGCCTCTAACCCTGGCAACATCCTTATAAATCTTTTCTGAACCTTTCAAGTTTCACAACATCCTTCCGATAGGACGGAGACCAAACTTTGTACACAATATTTTCAATAAACAAGAGGAATGATAGTTGCCAATTGGCATTAGGTAACACAAAGTAGACCAAAGAACATGAGCTCTGCAAACTACAATGTAAAGGACCACCAACTATCCTTGGTAGGGGATTTTCCCATATTGATCACTATTTTAACAGGGATATGAGCCAAACACAGGCAAATGGGACTTGGTTTAGTCGGGAAACTCATTCTGCATGGACCGAAGTGTCTGTTTCCATCCGGTATGACTCTATGACTCCATTTTAAAAAGAGATGATGCAGCTGTGTTATTACTAAGGATATATTCTGTATACATCAAAGCAAACTAATACTATATATGGCTTCAAGTGTTTATTAATTCATCTTTTTTTTGTTAAAATGACATATGTGCAACTGCAGCCAAACTTTCTTAACCCTTTCCCAAGAGAATATGTAGGATCACTGGAATGTTAACAAATTACAGCGATGAAGGACCACAATTTCCTCCATTAGCTCATTTTAATGAAAAGTCAGGAGTCAGCAGAAAGTATGGGAATGGTGTTAAAAATAGCCAGTGATAGAAAATATGCCCAGCAGGTATGGGTTAGATATCAAAGTCAAAGTCAAAGTCAAAGTCAGTAATGTGGAGACACATTACTGATCAAAACAGCCAAAGATCAAAGACAGAACATGGCCAAATGTTCACATCGTAAAATAATCCACAGGGCTATGTATGGATTAATCACTCACCATTTCTGAACTACAGGAATCATCTTACAGCTTGTCTGAAATTGGATGATCAATTCACGAAAATTACATAGTTCAACTTACCATGCGATTCCCAAACATCACACATACAGACTGGTTACCAAACATACACTCTTCAAATTCTCTCTGTAGTTGCTGCCAGTCATCTGTTGGCAGGCTGCACATTCAGTTTTGTAGCAATTAAACCGTAGCAGCAAATTCAAAACCTGGAGCTCAAGGCTGGAGGGGGACTTTGCAATCTCATCTTGCCCGTCTCAAAGAGTCACGAGGCCTGAGGTATTGCATTAAATCGGAGGAAGTAGACTGCCAACACTGACCACTCTGTTCCTGTCCGAAGTTTCAGTCCAGCTCCAATTTGAATTATTAAGCGGAGTTGAAATGAAACTTGTGCAGTTGCCTCATTTGTGCTCAGCAAGCCAATGCAGCTGGTTTTATTTTGTTACATTTTGTCAGCAGAAGGTGACCTGTGGCCAGGTTGAACCTGCCAAACCAGGTTTAACCACAAATCTGAATCTTTTAGCAGCAACTACAGAGGAAATTACCCAAGCATATTTACAGTATGTAGTACAAGCCTGCACAATGTAGATAGTGGCGTAAAGGACCATCTTGTTTCATTAATCAATCTTCCAAATACAGCGACAAAGGAGCAAGCTGACCATCAAACACAAAGAATGACTGTCCTCAGACTACAGTCAGAAACAAAAGCATCACAGGCAGAACATTTGTAAAACATTGGAATATATTTTCTAATCAATCTGTTCAAAGATGTTATTACTTGGAGACAGTGAGGACTGCAGGTGCTGGAAGCCAGAGTCAATAGATGTGAAGCTGGAAAAACACAGCAGGTCAGACAGCATCCGAAGATCAGGAGAGTCAACATTTTGGACTGAAGCCCTTCGTCAGGACTCAAAGGGTTTTGGCCCGAAACGCTGACATTCCTGCTCCTCGGATGCTGTCTGACCTGCTGTGCTTTTCCAGCTTCACATCTATTGACCCAGAGATTTTAATGACACACCTCTGGAGCGGAGGGACTGGAAGCTCTGGAGCAGGGGGACTCGAAGCTTGGTTCAGAGGAGGGCACCCTAACACAAGAACCACATTCAAATAACAGCAAGTGAACAGGGAGTGGGAAACAGAGAGAAACTAGCAAGACCTTCTATATAATCTTTATAATTCTGTATGCAAACTTTGGTCAACATTTTGTTACTGCTTTGTATTTTTTTTACTGATACATTTTTATTATAAATACAGACGTAGGCATTTGTATGTAAACTTGTTACACTGCAATTCCATCTTCCTGGAGTGTAGCACATTGCAGTGTAACCCTAGCTCCTGAGCCTGTACCAAGCTAACCAATGCTGTTTCTCTATTTCCCAAGCACAGCTACTTAATGACAATATAAAATCAAAGCATTATGTGAAAAGGGGACAATATACAGATTTAAACTGGGAGCTGAACTACATCCACAGGCACTGATCCAACCACCCAACCCTCTAACTGCATTTGGAAGACCATGCTGAGACACATAAATCTTTTATTCTGTATGCAAATTAGTGAGAAGATTCAAAAATAACATTTCTTAGAAAAGATGCAAACAGGATGTGATGAGAGAGAGCATGGAAATAGTTTGAACACAATATTAGCACCACAATTTATTATCTGTAGCTGCCTGTGTAGTAGCAGAGGCCATCAGTGCATTGAACTCACGTCTCTTCATTGACCTTCTCCCTCTCCTTTAATCATAGGCCAGAAACTACTGGCAAAGTAGAACTGAAGTACCTCCATGCTGCAAAACACTGCGACCAGTTCCCGTTCCTCATCCACAAAGGCGTTTCTTCCTCTGTCCGAACCAAGGGGAAACCACCTCTGCCTCCTCACCCACAGCTTTCCAACTAACCCAGAAACAGCATCGCCTACTCCTAGCTACAGCTGTTCTGAGTTCCAGGTTTATTCAAATATTAATGCTGCTTTTTCTAAATGACACAGTTCGCTCTCTGCATTACGACACTAGCCGATCAGCTGGAGAGTCACATGCCCGACAGCTCAGTATATTCTAATCTAACAGGGGACTGCAGACCGTGTGTACATGTGGACAGCAGCTTAGAGGGACTATTCAGACAGTAATTACTGAAAGGAACTCAGCAGAAAGCAGTAAGAGTACAGTGGTATGTAATTCTGCTGCGACCACACACCACTGCCGCATCCACCACTTCGAAACAACACCATGTACCAAGAGGATGCCCCCACCTTCCCTCACCCCTACCCCTATGGTAAACAGGACTTCCTTAATCAATGACTCAGCAATCTCTTCTGAATCAATTGCTAAGAAATGACTTCCAATGCAAACAGACAGTGCATGACATCACTGACACTGTGAACAGAAGAGAGTTAAGTCAGTAGGGCTCTTTGCCATAGAATCCATTCCCCAAATGAACTGCTGTGGTTAGTAACTGGATGGAAATGCTCTCGTATATCACAGAGGTAGCAATGGAGTCAAGAGCCTTTCTCATGCAGTTGTGCAACTCCTCAATTTGCCTATGGGTTTTCATCTTGACCAAACTACCACAAACGAAGACTGAACTGTCAGTGAGCATAGTTCACACATTTCAAAAGGTTCATATCACAAATAAATGAAGTAGTTCTGAACAGGAATGCACATGTGTTCAATGTTCCTGCTAATGAAGTTGCTTCTTGAAACAGGATTTTAAAAATATTTCAGTGCACCTCATGTTACTGAGAAGTTGGGGACGGTGCATTTGGTAAAGGGCCAAGGCCACTGAATATCTCTCCACTACTGTGTCTAAAGCCCCTCTCGACTTTAACAAACACACCTATGATGATTCATTGGTGTTCAGTTCAGGGGACTGCACCTGTAATTCGTAGAGCATTGAATTCCCAATCTCAGTCACATGTCACGGGAGCAGAAACTGTACTTAAGGCAGGCTCCTCCCAACACATCTGGGCAGTAAACTGATGGATAGCTCATTACCTCACAGGGTTAATTCAAGAGCAGTTTGGATAGAGGCTGAGGAGTTCATTATTCAAGGAAGGGAGAAAGAAAGAGAATATGAGGGAATAAACGTAAAACCTAACAGCATCAACCTGTAGATCACCCCACGAATCCAATCTCCCCAATCCAAATTATTTCCAGCTCAAGGCCATGGAATACACATGCATTTTATTGACTCATCAATTTCATACTGACAGAACAGCAATCAATGGTTAAAAATTCAAGCATCCAATGCAAATTGTGCCTGTTCCAAGTTAGTTGCCTATGCCTTGTCATTTGAATGTTTATTCAAATACAGACAGCCAGATGCTGGTTTTAAACAGGTTAAACAGCTATTTGCACCAAATCAGTTACGTCAAAATAAAACCTTCACTTGCAGGATGTAAAAGAAGAGTTGTCGGTGCCTGAAAAGACATCATCATCGTCAGTCACAATACATTCTCACAGCTCTTATGTGCAAACTACATCTTTCTCAGGCTGTATTTAGCAGATATAGAAAAAAAAACAAATGTGCTTTCTTCTCCAAATAAACACAACTACAAGTTTTTTTTCATTAAAATATCACAAGAAAATAAATAGGTTTATTTCACATGACAATTTTAACCTACATTTCAGAATAACTACTTTGCTCCCAATAGTCTAAAAATCCGGTTATATTTTAAACAAGTGTGCTATAATGTTGAACCGCTCTTAAAATTATTATTTGCTATTACTGATAAAAGAATACATAAATCACACTCACTTCCAGTCCACTAGAGTCAAACACGATGCAGATTCTGAAATTCATCTGTCACACCAGCCCATTTATCATTTGTAGCTGCCTGTGTAGTAGCAGAGGCCATCAGTGCATTGAACTCACGTCTCTTCATTGACCTTCCCCCTCTCCTTTAATCATAGGCCAGAAACTACTGGCAAAGTAGAACTGAAGTACCTCCATGCTGCACAACACTGCGACCAGTTCCCGTTCCTCATCCACAAAGGCGTTTCTTCCTCTGTCCGAACCAAGGGGAAACCACCTCTGCCTCCTCACCCACAGCTTTCCAACTAACCCAGAAACAGCATCGCCTACTCCTGGCTACAGCTGTTCTGAGATGCAGGTTTATTCAAATATTAATGCTGCTTTTTCTAAATGACACAGCTCGCTCTCTGCATTACGACACTAGCCGATCAGCTGGAGAGTCACATGCCCGACAGCTCAGTATATTCTAATCTAACAGGGGACTGCAGACCGTGTGTAACTCCAAGTACACCTCATTCCAATTCACAGCATATGAACTATGCTGCCTTACAACATTATTATTTCATATGTGTTAAGTACAGTTTTAATTCAGCAGGGATCAGGAATCAAGTTAGCATGTTTGGGACTGTACCTGAGCAAAACACCAGGTATGGAATCACACAAACAAGCATGCAGAAACACAATGATGCAAGATCCACACAACAAATGCTAGTACACATCATTTTGGGAAAGAAATGCTAACAAAATGAACATGTGACATATCAAACATTTAATAGCAATGTACAAACCTGTAACGTACTTGTGCTACTGATTCCAATAAGGATGGTAATTGAGCACTGGGGCATGGGAGAAAGCAGACTAATACCTTTGACAACATTTAACCTGTCAGTGTTATCTATGTCATCTGCAAAATAAATCAAGAGTTAATAAGCTTAGCAGAACTGATTGATCCCTCTGCTGCGTTAGCTTCAGTGCAGGAACTGGGAATCACTACAGCAGACAAGGGGAGACAATAGACTGAAAATAGAATGTTATGTAAAATATGGAATGGATTGGTGGGGACTGACAGAAGCAAGTACCTGGTGCCCTCCAGTAGTGTCAAAGCACAAACTGACCATCCACACAGACCATAATAACTACTTGTTTCCAAGGCATTGCAACAACAGTCTTTCTTCACCACAACAATCCCACAACGGAGCAGCTTAACGGGAACAGCCACAAACCCATCTTCAAGACTCATCTTTTACACTTTGACACTTTCATTATCAGGACAACCATCTCAACAGAAGATGTCTGGTTTAGCTAACGCTGCCCATTTACAAGTCTTTCAAATATGGATACTGGTTTGTGATGCCAGCATAATTAGCAGGAATTGGAGCAACACGGCATAAGAAAGAAGATGTTCAAAGTGCATGCGAAGGGGAGTGATTACATTTTCCCCAGTCAGATCACTGGAGCCCTTGCAATGGGCATTCTTCACTAGCAGAGGTGCAGTGTAATGCTTTGCTCCCATTTAAGCAGGACAATGCTACTAGCATTGCTGGGATATACCTGTAGCACCTTACCTGCAAGGGACTAACAGGGTTTCCCATCCCAATAGAAACTCATTTATTAGAGTGAAACGAGGTGACATCAACCATGCACTTGAGGAACCAGGAAATTTTTAAAAAAGTTATTGGGGACATTTCAGAAGAGATCAAGTCCCTCCACCTGCCGAAGTTCCAGCTAGCGAGAGATCCCCTGCTCGGTGAATTCTCAGAATAGACTATAACTTCTCCACAACATCAAAGTCTCTTGTGTTGAGGAAGATTCAAAGCTGACTCACGTCCTTACCGTTAACAGGCACAATCCCAGTGCAACAGGGCTCTGCCTCAAATTCTTTTCTGCGCTTCCGCCTCCATTTCACAACCACAATTAGAATGTGACCACTCGATTTAAAAACTGAAATTGGAATAGATATCCTGTCAACTTTTTCCACAACTTCCCACTCCTTTTAATCACCTTTCCACTTGTTCATTTGCTCTCAATCACCAGTCTCACATTAGTTGCCATTTGGCTAACTCAGTAGTTAAAGGCTAACTCAGTAGTTCTAAGTTAAGCGGGAGGGCCAACTTATCCTACTGGGAAGAAGGTGCAAGTCGTTCATAACTGCTAACATTGGCAACAGCATCAGTGCTGATACGGAGTAAGCTGCTAAATCTCATGTCCCAAGGGTAGGGATTAGAAATATCATGTTTTATAAACAGTTATTGCTTTACTTATTTCATTTCCACATAAAATGGAGGTGGAGGTTCAAAAGGATCACTTTAAAGCATTTCTACCTGGATACAAGGCTCATGGGATTCACAGTGCCATGGAGATTGGCTTTGAGGAGGGGAGTTTTTCATAAGGAACCATTACAGGAATAGGTTGCACGTCTTTCTAAGAGATTCCTGAACATCATGGTCACTGTCTGTCAACAAGAATCTGAGGGAGAGAGCAGAGAGATTGAAACAGTCCATCTCTAGTGCTCACACAAAAAGCGAGTGGGAGTTCACATTCTAATTAAACAGAATGAGCTCAGGAGAATATAAGCAAGACTGGAAGATTCAACTACCTTTGGTTAGAGAGAGATATTTCCACATTGACCCTCACCATAAAATTCATTTTAGAGGTTGAAAATTACCTGCCTAGTTAGAAAAAGAAAAAGGAAGGAAGCCATTGGGAGTTGAGAATCTCACTGGTTCACAAAGCAGGACATATGTACTTAAGGTGAAAATGTGTTGCTGGAAAAGCGCAGCAGGTCAGACAGCATCCAAGGAGCAGGAGAATCGACGTTTCTGGCATGAGCCCTTCTTCGGGCTCATGCCCGAAACGTTGATTCTCCTGCTCCTTGGATGCTGCCTGACCTGCTGCACTTTTCCAGCAACATATTTTCCGCTCTGATCTCCAGGATCTGCAGTCCTCACTTTCTCCTATACATACTTAAGGGTACAGTAAAAAAACCATGGAGGAAAATTGTCAGTCATATTAAGAATTAAATTGGGAACTTTTCAATGGATAACCAGGCAAGGAATAGAGGGATTCAGACCATAGGCAGGTCAATGGGATTAGATTAGAATGACATCATTCGGTTGGCACAGACATGGTGGGTTGAAGGGCCTGTTCCTGTGCTGTACTGTCCTACGTACAGAGTATAAGTTGCCTACTTAAACAGTGATAAGGTAAGGTTGCTGTTCATTTTTTACATTAAACATCTTAAAACGTGAAATATTGTTGTCTAGTCAGTTTCTATGGACATAATGACACTCTGAATATTCAACTCCTGAAAGGTCTAGCTATTGTTATAAGATTGCATCCTCTTGGCCTGGAAATAACTTCTCTGCCTGATTAATTCCTTCCATCAGTTTAAATATCATAAGGAGATCATTTCCCAACATTCTAAACTCAAGGAAATACGGTCTGATTAATGCAATATGTCTCATCATTTAACTCTTTAGACCCTATTTTAATTCCAGTGAAGTGGCAGTGCACCCTTTCCAAAGAGTACATCCCTCCAAAGGAGTGGTGCCCAGTGCCCAAGGTCACACTGAGGTGTGCGCACAAGTGGGCAACTTGCACAAACACTGATGAATATTTCGTTTTTTGGATGGATAATTGTGCAAGTTGTGTTCAAACTTAGTTTCTATAGAGTTTCAAGTTGACACTTCCTTTGTGAACTCACCTTTGCAGCCTTAACCATTACCTTGTCCACCCACGCACCCATTGGCACTTCCACTTTGACCAGTTTCAGACCATTCTTCATTTCAGTTCCTTGCCAATCATATTCCTCCCTATTCTCCACTCCACAGTGCATCTGATTTGCCTTAAAAGGTAGTTCATTCGCTTAGGTTTTATGTCTTACTACCAAAGGTATTGAAATCAGGGAAGAGGCTCACTAACCACAGATCTCAATGACAGCTCGCTGCACAAAGTCCGACATCCCAGTGACCTTGTTTGCACTTGTTTCCAAACACTGCACTTCAAGTTAACAAATTCATACACCAATCAATATCATCCAGGTTTCTGCCGACTCCAGTCATAACTGGGACGCTTGCAGTGGAGATGATCAGAGTGCAATGTAAAGATTTCTAAAATGCATACATCCATTGAATCAATTCTGCAGAGAGCTTGTTAAATGCACTCAGTAGAACAGTGCAGAATCGATATAAGAAGCCTGAGAGCAGAGAAAAAAACGAGAGGCAACTTATTACATTTTCTGCACATCTACTTCAACCCAGTGTACGCCTCAATCACATTAAGTTCATTTGCTGGCACCAGGTTTACATGCTGCATCGACAGCCCAGTGCTGGCTCCATCAGCAGCTCGGATTCCAGCAGCTTCACTATGTTTTAAATGAGGCTTCAATCCTGCACTGAATGCCTGGGAGGGTCCATCCTCGTGAGGAATTCTCTCACATGCACAGCACCAACTGAGCAGTGCCGTACATTAACAGTTGCTGATGCTGGATTGCCTGTTTGCCCAGCTATTTCGGGCTGAAGCCTCAGTTCACTTGGTCGAGACAGTTATTTTATTAAATGTCACTGCTCCACGTGAACGTCTCAGAAACCTCTCTCCCTCGGAATGGGATTGAATAGCAATTCATATATGCACATCGGGAACACTAGTTTCACGTTTGCCAGCAATAGTCGAAGAGTGTCGTGCTGGAAAAGCACAGCAGGTCAGGCAACATCCGAAGATCAGGAGAATCGACGTTTTGGGCATAAGCTCTTCATCAGAAAGGGCCTGAAGGGCTTATGCCCAAAACGTCGATTCTCCTTCTCCTCGGATGCTGCCTGACCTGCTGTGCTTTTCCAGCACCACACTCTCGACTCTGATCTCCAGCGTCTGCAGTTCTCACTTTCACCCTGCAATAATACAGAATGCTAGGAGCCAAAAGATGTTATACAACCACAGGGAATAGTTCAGCAGTACATTAATTCAGCTGTTGCTGCAAACCTTAAAAGGCCACAAGGCAAGTCTCATTTTATTAAGAAGCTTTTAAGCTCTTAGCAAGAGGAACTTCCAAGAAAACCCATTGGTGCTACTGAACTCAGATACTCATCCTATTAACATTGAAAGCTTTTCCAGCACTTACTCCAATGGCTGTGGCCCAAAAATCTTTAGGTCAAAACACTCTGAAATCCTCAAATTCATCAGGGATTCTACCAGCACCCCTTCAGAGGTTTAGTGACAATAAACCAGTAGAACAAGAGAGTAGTGGATAGCACTGGGGCACCTTATACAGGGCTCTTACCATAGCTGGCATTGCCGGCAGGAACAGGAAGGGAGGAACTCGGGGTAAATGCAAGTTGTGAGCACCCCTAGTGCTCACACTTAACCAGGCCAAGTGTCACAAAGTCTATCTGCCAAGGGAAAGTGGTTGCCAGTGATACTCCTATAAAGTTTCACCATTATAAGGTTATCGTGTCAACGCTGAGAGGGTCAAAGCAAAACAGGAACCAACAGACTCTCAACCCGCCAGATTGTCAAACTCTGGTGTTTGAGCCAAATCACATGTTCAATCATCATATACAAATGAGACTTGCCTGTCATAATGCGCGTTTCGTTCATTCACTGTAATGTGATTGACAAATTGGTGATGCTGTTTCTATAGTGCAAGCTTTTAAAACGTGTTGGCTGTAACCTGATTACAGCACCAGCACTTTGAACACTGTTTCCGAAGTGTGATTTTTTTAATATATATAATGCAGTGTTGCACAAGTACACAACCGTTGTATTATAGAAGAACCGACTGTATACCTTTTACCTTCGATTCGCATCAACATTTTCTTAACATAAGAAATCGGAGAAGGACTACGCCCAAAAGACACTGCGTCATTCAATAAAATCATGGCTGATCATCTGTCATCATGCTACTATTCCCCCAGCACCATCCCTCTAACCCTTGATTCTCATGGTGCCCCATAATCATTTTCCCTACCTTTTATAATCCAGTCACCAGAAGAATTAACAAAAGTTCCTTGGAGCTGCTGCATAATTTAGTACTTGCACGGATTTCGCCCACTGCCCTGAGTCCAAATGGGAACTTAGCAAACTCTCTAGGCTGATTCATACAGGCCACCCGAAGACGTGAAGATGGGCAGGTAGATATATAAAGTAGGCCGCCACACTCAGTGCACTCCCACCTCACCCATCCTTCCGCACCTATCTCTCCAAAGCTTAACTGTTGAGGTATTGCGTGCATAATTTGAGGCCCATAAGTGAGCTATCAGATTTAACCTGAACAATACAATCCAAGAATTACTGCTCTTGTGGCACAATGGTAGAGTCGCTACCTCAGAGCTAGGAGGCCTGGGCTCAATTCCCACTTGGTCCAGAAGAGTATAAGAGCATCAGTGAATAGTTTGATTTCAAACTGTTGTTAAAAAGTTAAAAAGGACAGCACTTGTTGGTGATCCCTAAATGCCCTTGATCATTCTTAAGACTCAACCACATTGTTGTGGGTCTGGAGACACATCTGATCCAACTGGGCAAGGATTTCCTTCCCTATTGGTCATTTGTGAACCAGATGGGCTTTTATGACAATGCCTGGTAGGTTCATGCTCGCCTTCATTGATTAGCTATACATTCCAGATTTTGTGCATTGAATTCAAGACCCACCAGCTTCTCTGTTTTTGACCTTTACTGCCTTTAAATGGGGATAAAAAAACAATTCTTGATCAAAGGGCAGAACACAATGGCCATTGAACAACTGTCAATTATTCATAGAGTCACACAGACCCTTCAGTCCAATCCAACCATGTCAACCAAGCTTCCCAAACTAAATAAGCCCCACTCACCTACGTCTGAACCTTTACAATTCATGTCCCTGTCCAAATGTCTTTTAAATGTTATAACTGTACCTGCATCTGCCATTTCCTCTGGCAGTTAATTTCACATACGAATTACCCTTTGTGTGAAAAAGTTGCCCCTCAGGTTCTTTTTAAATCTTTCTCATCTCAACTTAGCAATGTGCCCTCTAATTTTGAACTCCCCCAACCCTAAGAAAAGAGCTTTGCTATTCACCTTATCTATGGCTCTGATTTAATAAACCTCTTTTAGGTCACCTCTCTTGTATATCATTTAATATTGTGCCCATGTTTTAATGCACAGGAGTTGGTCTCTGCTACTGGAACATAGCCTGTATACTGCAAATTAAAAGGATGAGTATCGTGTGCATGTCTTGACTGGTTTTCTCAGTTGGGAAAAGCTGCCTTTCAGTGATATTCACTGGAAAGCAGCCTGTCTAAAAGAAGCCAGTTTGTCTGGGTGAACAAATAACGGTTTTGAGGGGACAATGCGTTCCGATTTGTTAATATTTTAATTGAAAAGCTGGTGAGTGTCAGTGTCCCACTAGAATTGTTTCTTAATTATAATTTGAGCCCAGCTGCCCATTCATTGGTCCTGCCAGATGGTAAGCTCATCACCTTGTTGGATTGTTTTAATATTTGCACTGTGAATCTCATCAAGACAGATTGCTGAGAATTCAGTCATAAGCAGAGAGGAATACTGAACAATAATGTAGACAATTTTTAGTTAATTCTCTCTCAGACACACAAAAAAAAGGTGATGGAATCCTCTTCGTTCGTACACACACATACACTCTTCATGCAGGTGGTGGTGGCTGATGCAATTACAGTATTTAAAAGGCATCTGGATGGGTACGTGAATACGAAGAGTTTAGAGGGATATGGACCCAACTGCTGAAATATGGGACTAGATTAGGTCAGCATGGACGAGTTGGACTGAAGGGTCCGTTTCCATGCTATACATCTCTCTGACTCTATAACATTCAAGGGAATTTAACTGAAATGAACAAAACAATGAGAGATTTTGGCAGAACAAATCAGGACAAATGCTTTCCAGTGACAGGAAAAACAGTAACAAGACATTAAAAAATAACAAAAGAACTGTGAATACTGGAAGTCTGAAACAACGACTGAAATTACTGGCAAAACTCAGCAGGTCTGACAGTATCTGTGGAGAGAGACATAATGTTAACGTTTTGCCCCAGTGACCTCCTTCAGAACTGAGAGGAGACAGATTTCAGTGGAGAGACAAGGAGAAGCGTTTTCATGTAATGCAGTATGATAGTCTGGAATGGACTGCCTGCAGTGTGGTGAAAGCAGACAGACTGCAGTTGTCCTTCAACTCAAGGATGATATTTTCTGAGAGCAGTAAGTTTCTGCCCTGGGGTTTCATGCGACTGACCAGGTTCAATCCACAGATTGAGGCAGGGTTTCCCATCGAGTACTGGGATTTAAAGAGCAGGTTTTGCTACCTTTTCTTTCTTTCTCTGCCAAAGCCTCACTGTAGCTTGTCAGACAAGCTGTCACCATTCTGATCGATCAGTAACAAGCTCTTCCTCGCCATTAATGTCGGATCTGCCACATTTCTGAGCAATTCAGAGTGTCTTTGTTGGGTTTTCTGTGTCATCCCTGGAGAGTTAAGAAAACAGGAGCTGGAGGGGTAAGATGGCCACCCAGACACAGTCTAGTCCCCCAAAGTTGATTTTGGCAGCGTTTTGTCCGAATGCTTGCCAAGAAGGATAGGAACGATACATTTGTTCGCCTGTCCTCCCATTAAATTCAGAAGGTGGTTGGAGACACAGCTGATGAAGTTGCTCCAGAACTCCCACATGGTAGTGATAAACAGTCCAGTTCTCACGGTAACACAAGGATGTAGTGCTAACAATCCTGTACACTAGGATCTCCATTGACTTGTACAGGTCTTTGTTGTCAAATACTTGGTGCCACAGTTAATAAAAAGCAGAACGAATGCAGCTAGTCTGGTACTGAATCTCCTTGGCAATGCCAGCTTTTGGCAGAGGTAGCCAAGGTATAGGAAACACTCAATATATTCCAAAATCTCTCTTTCCCCATATTTGCAAGGTGGAATATTGGATGTCCAGGACTGTCTAAACATACAAGTTTTAGTTTGGTAATGTACAAGGATTTATACAGAATTGAAGAGATCGAGAGTGGATCGCAAACCTGGTGCAGAGTGAGCATAAAACCATAAGATATCACAGCAGAAGTAGGCCATTCAGCCCATCAAGTCTGCTCCAAAGCTGCAGGTTATCCATAAACTGCAGAATCATGTAGGTCATCCTGCTATAAAGCACGTTTTGTTAATGTGAATTAGCTTTAACGTGACTGACGAACTGGAGACACTGTTTCTAAGACACCAAGTTTTCAAGCATGTATTGGCTATAACACAATTCCAGCCCCATTAGTTTAAATGGTGCTGCTATTATACGATTGTCTTATAACATGGAATTGCATGAGAATGGAACTACTATGTTATAGCAGAAGTGACTGTATATCTATGGTGACATGGGGCTACTGAGGTTAAAAAGTTTTTTTTCATCTAGGCAAGATTTAATATTTAATATAGAGATTAAGGACAATTGAACTTTGGTAAGATACATGTGAAATACAAGTAGATTATAAATAGTATGGTATTGATCATACATCTCTGCTTGACAACATGCAGATTTTAAACCTGTTTCAGATCTTCCATTCACACAGTTATGGTCACATAAACATCAGTTGTAGGATTGTAAAGAAGTTTCTTGGATGTTCAAAATTTTGTGCACATTTCCCCTAAGGCTCATAGAACATAGAACATAGAACAATACAGCACAGAACAGGCCCTTCGGCCCACGATGTTGTGCCGAACATTTGTCCTAGCTTAAGCACCCATCCATGTACCTATCCAATTGCTGCTTAAAGGTCACCAAAGATTCTGACTCTACCACTCCCACAGGCAGCGCATTCCATGCCCCCACCACTCTCTGGGTAAAGAACCCACCCCTGACATCTCCCCTATACCTTCCACCCTTCACCTTAAATTTATGTCCCCTTGTAACACTCTCTTGTACCCGGGGAAAAAGTTTCTGACTGTCTACTCTATCTAGTCCTCTGATCATCTTATACACCTCTATCAAGTCACCCCTCATCCTTCGCCGTTCCAATGAGAAAAGGCCTAGCACTCTCAACCTATCCTCGTACGACCTATTCTCCATTCCAGGCAACATTCTGGTAAATCTTCTCTGCACCCTCTCCAAATCTTCCACATCTTTCCTAAAGTGAGGCGACCAGAACTGCACACAGTACTCCAAATGTGGCCTAACCAAAGTCCTGTACAGTTGCAACATCACTTCACGACTCTTGAATTCAATCCCTCTGCTAATGAACGCTAATACACCATAGGCCTTCTTACAAGCTCTATCCACCTGAGTGGCAACTTTCAGAGACCTATGAACATAGACCCCAAGATCCCTCTGTTCCTCCACCACACTAAGAACCCTACCGTTAACCCTGTATTCTGCATTCTTATTTGTCTTTCCAAAATGGACAATCTCACACTTGGCAGGGTTGAACTCCATCTGCCACTCCTCAGCCCAGCTCTGCATCATATCCAAGTCCCTTTGCAGCCGACAAGAGCCCTCCTCACTATCCACAACTCCACCAATCTTCGTATCATCTGCAAATTTACTGACCCACCCTTCGACTCCCTCATCCAAGTCATTAATAAAAATTACGAACAGCAGAGGACCCAGAACTGATCCCTGCGGAACTCCACTTGTAACTGGGCTCCAGGCTGAATATTTACCATCTACCACCACTCTCTGACTTCGACCGGTTAGCCAGTTTTCTATCCACTTGGCCAAATTTCCCTCTATCCCATGCCTCCTGACTTTCCGCATAAGCCTACCATGGGGAACCTAATCAAATGCCTTACTAAAATCCATGTATACTACATCCACTGCTCTACCCTCATCCACATGCTTGGTCACCTCCTCAAAGAATTCAATCAGACTTGTAAGGCAAGACCGACCCTTCACAAATCCGTGCTGGCTGTCCCTAATCAAGCAGTGCCTTTCCAGATACTCATAAATCCTATCCCTCAGTACCCTTTCCATTACTTTACCTACCACCGAAGAAAGACTAACTGGCCTGTAATTCCCGGGGTTATCCCTATTCCCTTTTTTGAACAGGGGCACAACATTCGCCACTCTCCAGTCCCCTGGTACCACCCCTGTTGACAGTGATGTTGAAAAGATCATTGCCAACGGTACTGCAATTTCCTCTCTTGTTTCCCACATAATCCTAGGATATATCCCATCAGGCCCGGGGAACTTGTCTATCCTCAAGTTGTTCAAAATGTCCAACACATCTTCCTTCCTAGCATGTATCTCCTCTAGCTTACCAGTCCGTTTCACACTCACCTCTTCAACAATACGGTTCCTCTCATTCATGATTTACTGAGTGAAATGTCTTGGTCAGGTCAACGAATGTGAGGGGTAAGGTTGGGTTCCTGGGTCTGTACTTCACATTTTCTTGGATTTGCCTAGCCATAAAGACTGTGTGGGAAGTACCAGATCCAAGAGAAATTTTCCAGAGGGGAAGTGGATAATTAAAGGGAAAACAAAACATTCAAAGACAACAGAGGAAAGACGCGGGTGGAAGCACGGTTTGGATAGCCTCCTTCTGTCCTGCACGGTTCAATGTTTCTGCGATGAAACACACTTTATGAACCAGCGACTAAATTGATTTTTTTTATTGATGCCAGTCTCTGTCGGTTACAACTTGCTTACGATACCAATAGTTTGTGAACAATTGTGTTGAGTTCTTCAGTCAGTATCAATTGGCTCAGCCATGACCGATATTCAGAGTGTTCTAAGATGATGTGAAATGTAGTGAAGTGTTACCTGTTATCTGGTAACAATGAAAGAGTTCATTGTTTACTCTAAGCATCCTATCCCAGCTTATCTCACACACATGGCACATTATGATTGCTACAATATTCAGGTTCTCTTATGGGAATGAACTGTTTCTGTGTCTAATGCAAGAACAGTGTCTACAATCATAAAAAATGTTGGCAAACAATCCGAAGATGTTTTATGAAGTCACTCTCTCTTTTGTTTTTAAAGCCCACAGAAAGTAACATTTGAACATGAAGCTGTGTGTTCCCCTTTTAAGTGGGAAAACCTCATTTAAAAGGAAACACGTTGTATTTGGGCAGCACCCAGAGCATATCCCGAATGCTTCAAATGTTTTACGGCCAAGAAATTATTAGTGGAGTGCAGGTACTGCTCTGTAGGAAAGTGTTTAACAGCCAGTTGCAGAGAATATGATCACAAAAACAGCAAATAAAATGGGCAGCCAGCTAGCAAGTCACATTCCTTTTGCGGTTTTAGTTGAGGTTCTAGAGCCAAGAATAGGATCAATTTTATCCTCTACCTCTCACATGGTAATTTATAAAAAAGCATTGAGAGAGTTTGGCAATATTTTGAAAAATTAATGAATTCCCCTCAAGTCAACCCCTATAAGTGATTGATTTTCAACAACCAAAGAACATAAAGCAGCCATTAATTGTCCCTGCCCTTCAATCACTTCCGTTCACCGTAGTCCTGCTGCTCTCGTACAAAATAACCTACAGTTTCTGAAATGGTTCCTCAGTGCTCTTTTCAGCTCAATTAGATAATGAAATTTGCTCCATGCACATATAAAATCTGATACAGGGCAGAAATACAATATTAAAAGACAAGTGAATGCCTTTTCCCATCAATTACGTGCACATTAGATAATACAACACCCAAGCTCTTTCTTATATTAAGATGCGGTCACACACACGGAAAGAGCAGCCAAACAAATGTGAAGATATTACACAGAGTACAGGCTGCAAACCGAGAAATGATTACGAGGCAGTCACTTCATTCAAATTCACATAACATCAGAAAACAGAAGTTGAAGTTATTTGAAGCTCAAATTTCAGGGCTACCACACCAACATTTCAGAATATCTGTTATTTTGAGAGCGTACACATCCTATGAGGCTGAATGAGTTTGAGTGCATTCAACTAAACTTCCCCTTTATGGGCAACACCAGCTGTCGTACCAGATGCTGACAGGTAATGTGCTTCCTGCCATTGATCAAATCGCTGTTCACAAATGTAGAATAAATGGATCATGGTGTCATTACTGAGAATGTGCTGGGTGATAATTAACATTTCCTAGGTCTGTAGTCATTATGGATGATAAAGAAGTTAAGAACGATGGCCTGTGTATCATAGAGCACCATTCACAGGAGTGTAATCAGCCAAAAACTAAAGGAGACCATAAATATGAGTGAAAAATGTTTGCTCAAACAGGCAGGTTTTAAAGGGCAGGTGATACCCAAGTGATATTATCAGTAGACCATTAATCCAAATAACCCAGGTAACGTTCTGGAGAACTGTGTTTAACTTCTACCATGAGTCTAGTGGTGACCATTGTTGATTGCTGGATAAACCCAACTGGTTAATTAATCACCAAAAGTGTCATCCTCAGCTAAGTTGGTCTGCATGCAGACTTCAGACCCACAGCAATGTGATCCACTTTAACTGCTCTTTGGGCAATAAATGCTGACCCAGCCAGCATGTCCCATCCAGTGTATGAACTGAAAGAAAAGGAGGAAGCCAAATGAAGTAGAGAAATGAAAAAGTGTGAGAGGGAATTCCAGGCTGAGGACCTCTACCACATAAAGTACAGTGCAGTAAGAAGTAGAGGATGCGAAAAGGAGAGGTGAATGTTCATGAAATGCAAGTTTTTGGATTGCAAAAGAATACAGAGATGGCATAGAAAATCTGGCACAGAAACTATTGCACAAGTCATGACTTGATGAACCACAGACAGCCAATGACCACATCTATATATAACTTGCATGCTTTTGATTTTTAACAACAATTTATTAACCGTGCAGTACACGACTGAAAATCACACATTCTTCTAAAACAGAGTTTTAGCAACCTGGGCTGTCAGAAGGCAGGACATGCATGAACATATAATAGCCTCAAAGGTCAATTCCCAAGTCCTGTCACATTACGATGCATAAAACAATCACTCCAGCAAGGAGGGAGGTGAGTAACCTTCCTCTGACTCAAAGGCTGGAAGCAAGCTCGACTGCATCTTCCAATACAAGTAGGGTGAGCCTTATAGGTCTCAGCCACGTAGAAAGGAATCTCTTTCTCCAACTTCTTCCCAAATGATTCTAAGATTTGAACCTCCTTGAGACTTTCCCCTCCCAATGCTGCTCACACTGAGTAACCAAACTCCCAAATGTCAATCCAAGCTTCCCTATTATCGATGTCAACCTTGCAAAACTAACATTCTTTAACATGGATCCTCCCTCCAAACCTTCCTCCCTCTTCACCCAACTGCAAACTCAAGAGCAGAAAATCACCCAATGACATGTGATTTGCAGTTGGCCACTTGGACTTTCATACCCAATCCACCATTCAACTGATCTTCAGCTTCAATTCCATCTTCTCAAACTAACCCTCATATCCTTTCATTCCCTTAATACCCAAACATCTATTCAGTCTAACTTAACCATGTGTAACAACTGTATGTCCACAGTCTTCTGGCGCAGAGAATTCCAAATATTCACAATCCAGGAGTGAAGACGTTCCACACTTCTGTCCTAAACCAATCTCTCCTTATTCTGAGGTTGGGATCCTGGATTCTAAATTCCCCAGCCATATGAAAAACATACGAAGGATAACACCATATTATTATGGCATCAACAGTCTTGGAGGATCTGGCAAGATTTCCCACTGTTTCCTCTTCGCGTACACCAACTCAGTTACTCTTTGAGCCAGCCTCTGCCCTGCATGCATCTCAGAATGTTGTGCAGCACAGAAAGGGTTAAGTACAGCTCTCAGTCTCACCATCTAACTACAAAGCCGATGACACTGTAAGGCCAAGCACTGATCTGCATTATTGTCATACCTCGAAGCTTTCAATCAAATGGTAACTGAACTTCTTTGAAGTGTGAAACTGCTTTAATAAGTAATAGGGGCAAAGCTTATTCCCTTCCTACCCTAAAGCATAAATACTAATCCTGAAAAGTATTTGTCTTTGACTCTCTTTTTCCACAGTAAAGAATACTCATCTACCTTCCAGAAGCACACCAATGAGGCCAAGAGTTTCATATTCAATTCTTGCCCATCTAAAGTACAGTCAATGTAACAGAGCCCAAGTGAAAAGTCAACTACTTCAGTCAAGGTTTTCCAGAAGATGTGACCAGAATGGTACCTGGGATGACAGAGTGCAGTTATTTTGAGAGACTGATGGAACTTCAAAGAGCTAGCACAAATAATGATGGGCTGAGTGGCTTCCTTCTGTACTGCATGATTCTAGAAATCAATGGGAAGGATGAGTGAGAGGTTTGCCACAAAAACAAAGCACAGTTTTGCACTTTCCTTCATCCATTTTCAATCCTTCAACTCTCATTGGTACAATTCATCACAGAACTGTATAGCCCTCAAAAGTGGCTGCACAGGAAATGCCACAATGAGTGTTGCTGAACAAAGAGACCTTGGATTGCAGGTCCATAGCTCCTTGAAAGTGGAGTCACAGATAGATAGGATAGTGAAGGCGGCATTTGGTATGCTTTCCTTTATTGGTCAGAGTATTGAGTACAGGAGTTGGGAGGTCATGTTGCGGCTGTACAGTACATTGGTTAGGCCACTGTTGGAATATTGCGTGCAATTCTGGTCTCCTTTCTATCGGAAAGATGTTGTGAAACTTGAAAAGGTTCAGAAAAGATTTACAAGGATGTTGCCAGGGCTGGAGGATTTGAGTTATAGGGAGTGGCTGAACAGGCTGGGGCTGTTTTCCTTGGAACGTCTGAGGCTGAGGGGTGACCTTATAGAGGTTTACAAAATTATGAGGGGCATTGATAGGGTAAATAGACAAAGTCTTTTCCCTGGGGTCAGGGAGTACAGAACTAGAGGGCATAGGTTTAGGGTGAGAGGGGAAAGATATAAAAGAGACCTAAGGTGCAACCTTTTCATGCAGAGGGGGGTACGTTTATGGAATGAGCTGCCAGAGGGAGTGGTGGAGGCTGGTACAATTGCAACATTTTAAGAGACATTTGGATGGGTATATGAATAGGAAGGGTTTAGAGGGATATGGGCCGGGTGCTGACAGTGGGACTAGATTGGGTTGGGATATCTAGTCGGCATAATGGGTTGGACCGAAGGGTCTGTTTCCATGCTGTACATCTCTATGACTCTAAGTGGCACTGCCATTATTGGCATGGGAGGCATGACATTCCACAAAACCTGGAGTGGTCCAGGAAATGGCTGATGAAATTCAATGTGAGTAAATGACATGTCTTGCATTTTGGAAAAAAGAATACAGGCAAGGACTATTTTTTAAACAGTGAGAAAATTCAGAAAACACAGGTTAGGCCCCCATTCAGAATACTGTGCCCAACTTTGGGCCCACACCTCAGGAAGGACATACTGGCTCTGGGGCGTTTCCAGTGGAGATTCACACGGATGATCCCTGGAATAGTAGGCCTAACATACGATGAATGGCTGAGGATCCTGCGATTGTATTCATTAGAGTTGAGGGGAGACCTAATAGAAACTTACAAGATAATGCATGGCTTAGAAAGGGTGGATGCTGGGAAGTTGTTTCCATTAGGCAGGGAGACTAGGACCCGTGGACCTGTGGAGGGTGTCAATTTAGAACGGAAATGAGGAGACATTTCTTCAGCCAGAGAGTGGTGGGCCTGTGCAATTCATTGCCACGGAGTGCAGTGGAGGCCGGGACATTAAGTGTCTTCAAGGCAGAGATTGATATATTCTTGATCTCGCAAGGAATGAAGGGCTACAGGGAGAGTGCGGGTAAGTGGAGTTGAAATGCCCATCAGCCATGATTAAATGGCAGAGTGGATTCGATGGGCAGAATGGCCTTACTTCCACTCCGATGTCTTACGGTCTTACCCTCTCCCTCCTCTTCCAAAGATAACTAGTTCAATTTGAGCAAACTAAAACACCTCAGCATGCAAAAAGGCAACTCTTTGGAGTGTTGACAAGCTAACCAACAGTAAGCAATGGGCACAGCCTCACCTGACCCTTTCCACAGCCATATCTAGTACTTCCAACAACTGGTCAAGAGAGACAACAGGAGAACAAGATACCCGAATGGTTTCCCTTGCTCCTAGACTAGGGCTTGTGAAGACAATATTATCTCAAGAAAAGTCCAACTGGGACTTAACCTATAAATCTACTATATGATTCAGTTCATCACTCAGATACTGAAACACTGATGTGAGTCAGATGCAACTTTGGTAAAAACAGAGCTAAGGAAGAGTCCTGCAGTGTATCAATTAACCATGGCTTATACTTCCATCAGAGTCGCAGGTAGATAGGATGTTGAAGGCGGCGTTTGGTATGCTTTCCTTTATTGGTCAGAGCTCTGCGTTTCGGTATTGTGAGGTCATTTTGCAGTTGTACAGGAAGTTGGTTAGGCCACTTTTGGAATATTGCTTGCAATTCTGGTTTCCTTCCTATCGAAAGGATGTTGGGAAACTTGAGAGGGGTCAAATAAGATTTACAAGAATGTTGCCAGGATTGAGAGATTTGAGCTATAGGGAGATGCTGAATAGGCTGGGACTGTTTTTCCTGGCATGTCGGAGGCTGAGGGGTGACCTTATAGACATTTATAAACTCATGAGAGGCATGGATAGGATAAATAGACAAGGTCTTATCCCTGAGGTGGGGGAGTCCAGAACTAGAGGACATAGGTTGAGGGTGAGAGGGGAAAGATATAAAAGGGACCTAAGGGGCAACCTTTTCACGCAGAGGATGGTGCACATATGGAATGAGCTACCAGAGGAAATGGTGGAGGCTGGTACAATTACAGCATTTAAAAGGCATCTGAATGGGTATATGAATAGGACGGTTTAGAAGGATATGGGCCAAGTGCTGGCAAACTAGATTAGGTTAGGATAACTGGTCGGAATGGATGAGTTTCTGTGCTGTACATCTCGATGACTCTATGGAAATGTAAATAAACATCATTTACAAGGTTTATCCCAAAAAAGACCCAAAGAGAAGACAAGGAGACATTTCTTTTATCAAGTGGGTTACTGCAGATTGGAATTCACCGTCTTAAAGTCAGAAGTCATACAACACCAGGTTATAGACCAACAGGTTTATTTGAAATCACAAGCCTTTGGAACGCTGCTCCCTTTAAGGATCATCACTCTGAAAGCTTTTATTCATTCATGGGATGCTTGCTCGGACAGCATTTATTGCCCGGTCCTAATTGCCCAGAGGGCAGTTAAGAGTCAATCATATTCCTGTGGGTCTGAAGTCACATGTAGGCCATGCTAGGTAAGGATGGCAGTCCCTTTCCCTAAAAGCATTAGTGAACCAGGTAGGTTTCTCCAACAATCAACAATGGTTTCATGGTCATCATTAGACTCTTAATTCCAGATTTATAAAAAATTGAATTCAAACTCCACCATCTGCCATGATTGGATTCGAACCCAGGGACCCAGAACGCTATCTCGGTCTTTGGATTAATAGTCCAGAGGTAATGCCACTGGGCCATTGCCTCCCCTTGTGATTTCAAATAAATCTGTTGGACTATGTGACTGCTGACTTTGTCCACCTCAGTCCAACACTGGCACCTCCACATCATTGATGTCTGGAAGGGCAGAGGAAGCAGATTGAATTGGTGAATTGGAAAACCACTTGGAAAAGAGGCCAGTCCAGGACTATTGGGTATTCTCCTATTTGCATATACAATTCTGCATTCCATTTATCATGTGAAACAACAATGGGATATTTACTCGAAGAGTTTTTCATTGCAATTTAACACCATTCAACCAACATGCTCTAATGATAGCCAGAGTATAAAATGAACTACCAGCTTTATCTGAACACGTTCGGTTCTCCCAAGCAATGACCAAAGCATTATTTTGCTTTCCAGCTAAAAAAAGAAATCAGTCATTATTAACATTGGCTCAGATGCACAAAGAGACAGTTGTGCACCTTGCAAAGTGTTCACCACAATTGCAACAACACAGAGGCCTCCTTCTCCTGGGTCAGGTTGTTGAGGTGAAAATGTGTTGCTGGAACAGCGCAGCAGGTCAGACAGCATCCAGGGAACAGGAGAATCGACGTTTCGGGCATAAGCCCTTCTTCAGGGCTTATGCCCGAAACGTCGATTCTCCTGTTCCCTGGATGCTGTCTGACCTGCTGCGCTGTCCCAGCAACACATTTTCAGCTCTGATCTCCAGCATCTGCAGACCTCACTTTCTCCTCAGGTTGTTGAGGGCCAGCTGCCAGAATGGTTCCAAATCACAGACCTCGATGAGGTGAACCAAAACAAATGTCACTGCAACAGTTTTGGGGTAAGCTGTCCTAATATCACAGAGCTCTGCAGAAATGATATTTTCCAAACAGCTAGCTAGCTACCAATCCAACTTTAGTTCTCCTTTCTCCAAGGCAGAATAGAAACTGCACATTGAAGAGAAATTACCCAACTTTTCTTCCTCCTCAATCCTTTCAGATCTTTAACTAAAATAACTGATGCACTTCCTCCTGCATATTATCCATCCATCATGTGCTTAATGACAACTCCAGTTACTTGAAACAAGGCTATCTCAGTGGTGACTGAAAATCATGCAAATGCTGATTAAAATAGAAACGGTCTGTTGCCAATGCAGACACTAACTTACAAATAGCCTTTCTGTGCTGCTACCAGTGTATTATTGAACTAGAAATATCTCAGAGAAAATCAACCCCCCACCATGTCTTTACTGCTTTCCATACCAGACAAAGGTAGCCGCAATTAAAGTCCTAATTCTCATCTCTAAACCCTTTCTTGGGATTACAATATGGATCTCTACTCTCAGCAATACATTCAATTAATTTTTTAGCAACTTCAATCTGTTCACTGACTACACCCTCATTGGGTTTTTATCTGCAAGAATGTAGATGCTGCTGGCTGGGTCAGAGTTTGTTACTCATTTCAAATTGGCTTTGAGAAGGATGTGGTCAGATGCTTTCTTGAACTACTGCAGTCCATCTGCTGTAGGTCCACCCATGGTGCTGTTGGGAAGGGAAGCCTAGGATTTTGGGTGAAAGATTAGCAATTTGGTTCCACTCAGGATGGTGAGTGGCTTGGAGAGGAACTTGCAGAAGGTGGCGCTCCCAGGCATTAAATGCCCAAATTTTGGATTTAGAAGATGCTGCCTAAGGATTCTTGATGAGTTGATACAGAGTATCTTGTAGATACACTTTATCTTGTAGATAGTGCTCACTACTGCCATTGTGCATCAATGCAAGAGAGACTGAGCGTTTATTTTTTAACACTCCCAGGATGTGGGTAGTACTGGCCAGGCCAGCATTTATTACCCATCCCTAATTGCCCAGAGGGCAGTTAAGAGTCAATCCCATTGCTGTGGGTCTGGAGTAACAGGCAATCAAGACCAAGTAAGGATGGCAGTTTTCTTCCGAAAAGGACATTAGTAAACCAGATGGATTTTTCTGGCAATTGACAATGGTTTCATTGTCATTGTTAGATCCTTAACTCCAGATTTTTTATTGAATTCAATTTCCACCATCAGGATTGAACCCAGGTCCCCTGAACATTAGCTGAGTTTCTGGATTAATAGTCTAGCCATTGCTGGGCTATTGACTCACCTGCAATGTGGTTTAATTAGATTAGATTCCCTAAAGTATGGAAACAGGCCCTTCGGGCCAACAAGTCCACACTGACCCTCCAAAGAGTAACCCACCCAAACTAATGCACCTAACACTATTGGCAATTTAACATGGCTGATTCATCTGACCTGCACATCTTTGGATTGTGGGAGAAAACCAGAGCACCCAAAGGAAATCCACGCAAACACGGGGAGAATGTGCAAATTCCACACAGTCACCTGATGCAGGAAATGAGCCTGGGTCTCTGGCGCTGTGAGGCAGCAGTGCTCAGTGCTAACCACTGAGCCACCATGCCACCCCTGGTGGCGGATGAGGTATCAATAAGTGGGTTACTTTGCTTTGGATGGTGTTGAGCTACCTGAGTGTTGCTGCACTCATCCAAGCAAATAAATGGTATTCCATTATAGTTCTTTTGTGTGCCTTATAAAGAGTGGACAGGCTTTGAGGGGTCAGGGGGTGATTTACCCACTGCAGAAATTCCCACTTCTGACCTGCTCTTGGAGTCGCAGTAGGATTGTTTGTACCTTTGCCAAATCGCCTCCCTTCTCATGAGCCATAAGCTGTTCACACCTGGAGCAGTTTGGTGTTTTACTTCAAAGCTGACCACACCGTTTCCATTTGTCTTCACATTCAAGATGAGGAGAGCTATCTTTCACCACATGAGTTGTTGTGGTGCCTTAAATAGCATAGGAAGCAGATTCAATTGTATCTTTCAACATGGAATTGGAAATCCATTTGAAAAGGTGCAACATCATGGGCAAGAGGGGGACAAAATAGATCTATTATGGTAGGTTTCACTAAAGAACTCACATAGAAATGATGGACCAAATGGCCTTTTTGCACGCTGCAATGATTTGATGAATTCATTTTCCCAATAAAAAAACTGGTCAAATTCCTGACATGTGCCTGGGATCTATCTTGAGATTCTGTTTGTATCATACTGAAACCATTAAAACAACAGTGGCATGATGTCCAGTACATGGTGAAACCATGAGGACATTCATTATTAACATGCTTAGTGGCTGGCTGAGGACTTGTGTTTTACAGTCCAAATCAAAGGAAGGTACCTTCATGGCATCAAATCGCAGTTCAGTTTGCGAACTGAATCAATTTTTCCCATTGTTCGGATAGCGTACGAATGCTTGGACGGCTGCTCACAGCGCCCGCGCCAAAGACGAAGTGAATGAGATCACGCGGGCGTGAGAACTTTTGCGTTCAACAAGCGCGTAGCAAAGCAGAACAATGAAACCATGTGGTCGCTCATGGGCTTTTTGCGTTCGTACCTTCGTCCGTACCTTGAATTTCGTACGTACGTTGAAGCAAAATTTTACGTACAATCCTGTTCGCAAACCGATTTGTTCGTGAACGGGGTCGTTCATATGTCGAGGCACTACTGTATTATGTTTATTTCTGAATTTCCTTACAGTTACAGAGACAGACACCAGCATTACATATGGGCAGATTCTGAACTTAGACAACCACTCAACCACAGCCAAATGTTAAACTGGTCATCTGATCGATACACCATCCATAGTTTACATTTTCTACCAATGCTAGTTCTTTATGAGAAACAGTCAGCGCGGGTCAGAAAGATGACTGCCTCTAGGGGACAAACTAATGGATTGTTTTTAAGATTCATTGCCTGCAGTGTTATAATGGTGTGTGCTATTATGACAAGTATAGGTGCAACCAAAACAAGGGTTCTACTCAGCCGCTCTGCAATTCATTTAGGCATCCAGACTTGTTTGAAATCTATTGATCAAAATGCAGATCTTAGTGGGTGAGTACACCGTCCAATCTAAAAACTGAACTAATTATGTCAAACTGCACGCGAGTTTGACCCTTGACCTGTGCTGAATTAACAGGTGCCCCCTGTTTCAAAGCTGAGTGGGTGTGGTCATCAGGCAAACAAAAATGGCATACTATGGTGGTAAAGTTTTGGCTCAGATTTAAAAAACCCACTTAGACCAGGTATCAAAATGGGCAAAAAAAAGTGACCATTCAAATGTACGCAAACATGAGTCAGCGTCTTGAATTCGTTCGGGTTTTTTGAGAAGACAGGTACCTCCATGAAGTGAAGTACCTTTCCTCCAATGTCTCTCTCCCTCATGTCCTGTTAATTTTCAAACCAATATAATGGAGTCTCCAACTGCCTGTCTTACAGTAGAAGTTTAAGTAGGACATAAAGCACTTATCTAAAATTCCTTTGGATAAATGCCAGAAGCACAAACTGTCCACGATAACCTGACAGGTCCGTTCTAGAATGTGAACTTCTCATGGTCACAGCCAAAGTTCACAAGGACAGCCAACCAGAAAAACAATCTGTAACTTTTGACAAGTTTAAATTCTGTCCTTTATACCATCTCTGATGCTGGAAAACTTGGCATTACTTCGAGATTCATCAGTGTCCAGAGACATGAAAATACTCTGGGCAGCATCTCACTGCCCAGCATGAGGGAGAGAAGCAGACCACATCTGTCACCTACAGACTTCAGACAGAGCTTTAGCCCATTTTAGGTCAGGTGCTTTTCATTTTGCTTTATTCTTTCATGGGTTGTGGGCACCAGCAGCAAGGCCGGTCATTCAGTCATAGAAATGTACAGCACGAAACAGACCCTTCGATCCAACTTGTCTATGCCGACCAAATATCTTAAATCAATCTCATGCCATATCCTTCTAAACCCTTCCTATTCATATACCCATCCAGTTGCCTTTTAAATATTGTAATTATACCAACCTCCACCACTTCCTCTGGCAGCTCATTTCAAACATGCACCACCCTCTGCATGAAAAAGTTGCCCCTTAGGTCCCTTTTATATCTTTCCCCTCTCACCCTAAAACCTATGCCCTCTAGTTCTGGACTTCCCCACTTCAGGGAAAAGACCTTGTCTATTTACCCTATCAATGGCCCTCATGATTTGATAAACCTCTAGAAGGTCACCCTTCAGCCTCTAACACTCCAAGGAAAACAGCCCCAGTCTATTCAGCCTCTCCCGATAGCTCAAATCCTCCAACCCTAGCAACATCCTTGCAAATCTTTTCTGAACCCTTCCAAGTTTCATAACATCCTTCCTATAAGAAGGAGACCAGAATTGCACACAATATTCCAAAAATGGCCGAACCCCAATGTCCTGTACAGTCGCAACATGACCTCCCAACTCCTATACTCAATGCTCTGACCAATAAAGGAAAGCATACCAAGTGCCTTCTTCACTACCTTGGTCATTCATCCCTCATTGCTCATGAACTGTGAGACTTGCTGGGCCACTTCAGAGGGCAGCTAAGAGTCAAGCACATTGCTGTGTGTCTGGAATCACCTGTCAGCCAGATCAGGTAAGGATGGCAGATTGTCCTTCCTGAAAGAATGTGGTGGAAACAGGTGGTTTTACAATTTCGCAGTCACAGTTACCATTAGATCATTTTTTTTAAATTCCAGGTTTATTAAGTGAATTAAAATTTCACCATCTGCCACGGCAGGATTCAAATCTATGTCCCGAGAGCATTTGCCTGGGTCTTTTGATGTTTGGCCAGTGACAAAACCCCACCCCCTTCCCCTTTGAAGCGTTGAGAAATTGTGTTTTTTTTCCATTGCCTATTAGCTTTCTCCCTTTATTCCTGAGTATACTGACTGTACGATGGGTCAGACCTCCATGGAAGTAACAAGGATGGTGTACCTTATTCAAGCAGCTGACATTAATTCCTTAACAAATGTAACCAAGATAGATAATCATTTCATTCTTGTTCGCAGGATCTTGCTGTGCACTAATTGGCTGTCATGTTTGCCAAAGACAACAGCAACTTCATTGACTGGAACCCCACACACACACACACACACACACAAAATCCTGCTTTTCCACACAAATCCACTTTCCGGCAAGTCACTTGATAATGGGAAGCATCAAATGTACTATCCATTACTGGCTGATCTGAAAACAGCATAGTCTGGCCCCAAAATCCTTTCTCTAGCATGGAGAATTCAAAGGCCATTTTAATTATATGATTGAATTACTTTACACACATTTAATTGATGAAGGAATTGACAACCACCCGATGAAGGAGCAGCGCTCCGAAAGCTAGTGCTTCCAAATAAACCTGTTGGACTTTAACCTGGTGTTGTGTGATTTTTTAACTTTGTACATCCCAGTCCAACACCGGCATCTCCAAACCAATTAATTGATGAAAACTGACTGCAAATTTAGAGCAAAGTATTTATACAGAATAGAATGTACAGCATGGAAACAGGCACTTGGCTAAATACATCCATGCCAGTCTTTATGGGCTGAGATCCTTTAGGCATTTATGTGACCACTTGTTGCTCAACAGTGCTCATCAGGAGAGATGGCAGCTGCTGGTAATGCACCTCAGAGAGACCCAAGAATAACAGGGAACCCCCACCTGTTGATGAGTTCGGCCAGAATGGATATTGTATGATGAGGGGGTGGCAAGAGGGATGTTAGAGGCAATTGTAGAGGCATGGCTTTCAACATTTCACCCCTTCTTGATTCCTCAATCGAGCAGTGAGTGCCTGGTAAGGAGACAACTCCCCTCAAAAAGTGCAGGAAATCTGTGGCCCCCATTAAATTCCTGAGCAGCCACTGAACCGCCGTGGGGTCTGAGATGATGAGGGCTAATTAGCTCATTGAAAGTTCTAATGGACATCCCACCAGAAGCAGCCAGGGATCCCACATCAGTCCCTTCCTCCCTCTGCTTTAAATTGCCACAGGGTGACTTACACATGGCCTCTCCCAAGAGGAAGTAAATTCTCAGTAGTTTTTCAAAAATAATGTTTTTCTACAATCGTTCTGGAAGAAAGAACTTGAAAAGCAATAATCAGTGAGCTGTGCTTCCATGGCAACGCTTGAGTTTAATACTCAAGCATTCCTCAAAAAGGATCACTTCCAATGTATTCAATTTTAAGAGGGCTGCTCTTTCCAAAATCGAACTTGTTCTGGGCCCATGGCTAAATAAACTGGGCCAAATACATGTCACAAGCACTCCACAGTCTCCTTGGCTCAGCTTCGAATGCCTTCCCCATCGCTGCCTCCCACACACAACATACCCGATAACGTTTCAGGGCTGGTCCTGAAAGACATCAGCATTGTGGGAGTATGCATTCTTGTGATGAGAAAGGCCCTCACCTAGCACCTTTACTGACCTCAAGACTACCCAAAAGCTATTTTCAACCAACTAAGAAGTTTGCGCATGTCGGCACTATTTTTGGATGAGTTTCAACTGATCTGGGCACAGCAAGCTCTCACCAAACAGCATTAAATTAATAGCCAAATAATCTTGTTGTAAATGTTGATTCAGGAATAAATATTGGCCAAGAGAATGGTAGAACTCCCCGATTCTTTTTCAAATTTAGAAGAAGGGAGGGGGAATCTGATAGAAACATATAAAATGCTGATGGGACTGGACAGGCTAGATTTGAGAGCAATGTTCCTGATATTGGCCAAGTCCAGAAATAGGGGGGTCACAGTCGAATAATAAGGGGTAAGCCATTCAGGACTGAGATGAGGGTGAATTTCTTTACTCAGAGAGTTGTGAACCTGTGAAATTCTCTCCTGCAGGAAGCTGTTAGGGCCAGTTCAATAGATATATTCAAGAGGGAGCTGGACGTGGCACTTGCAACTAAAGGAACAAAGCAGTATGGAGGGCACACGGGAATCGGATACTATAATCATATCGAATGGTGGTGCAGACCCGAAGGGCCTTATATTATATGTTTCTAGATTATTTCTATCCCTCTGAAAGAGCAGTCACAGCATCAGTTTAATTTCTCACCTGAAAGACGGCACTTCAGACTGTGCAACACTCCCTCCGTACCACACGGAAGTGATTTTTGACCTCAAATTGTTAGGAGTGGAAGTTAAGCTCACAAATGAGCATGACCCACTGAGACACGCACTGACATCATGGACATGTGTGACTGCATACATCATTCACATCAGCTGCACGAGACATCTATATAAAAAGATCTATATTTCATACAGTTAATTAGCTCACCACCTTGGAGACATCACACACAAACTCTATATGGTGTTAATTTGACGGGAACGACTGCTGTGCACCTTGCCTAATGCAACCGGCCGTTTCCATCTGTTCATCTTCGGGTTCACACAGTAAACATGCTTGAGTATTCTGGCAGGCAGTTTGAGCTCAACCTGGATCCCAGCCATCAGTAACCAGAGGGAACAGCACAACAGACACATTTGGTTCCCCATAGGAGAGACATCAGGTACCCCTCCACATCAAAATAAAGACTGATAAATCATCAACTGGAAATGTTAACTCAGTTCCTCGCCCCACCAACACTGCCTGAGTATTTTCACAATTAATTGCTTCCATTTCAGACTTTGGTTTAAAATGAACATAAAGTGGAAACGGCTTTTGCCCGAAACGTCGATTTTACTGATCCTCGGCTGCTGCCTGAACTGCTGTGCTCTTCCAGCACCACTAATCCAGAATAAAGTGGAAACAGACCCTTCAGTCCAATTCGTCCACGCCGATCAGATATCCTAACCCAGTCTCGTCCCATTTTTCAGCACTTGGCCCATGTTCCTCTAAACCATTCCTATTCATATACCCATCCAGATACCTCTTAAATGTTGCAATTCAACCAGCCTCCACCACTTCCTCCGGCAACTCATTCCATACACACACCACCCTCTGTGTGAAAAAGTTGTCCCTGAGGTCCCTTTTATACCTTTTCCCTCTCACCCTAAACCTATGCTCTCTAGGTCTGGACTACCCCACCCCAGGGAAAATACCTTGTTTATTAATCCTATCCATGACCCTCATGATTTTATAAACCTCTATAAGGTCACATCTCAGCCTCCGATACTCCAGGAAAACAGACCAGCCTGTTCAGCCTCTCCCGATAGCTCAAATCATCCAATCCTGGCAACATCCTTGTAAATCTTTGCTGAACCCATGCTGTACATCTCTACGACTCTATGCTGGAAAAACTAAGTAGCTCTGAAAGCAACTGTGGAGAGAAATAGAGTGAAGTCCAGTTCTGAAGGAGAGTCATATCAGACTGGAAAAGTAAAAACTGTTTCTTGCTCCATCGATGCTGCTGAGTTTCTCCAGCACTTTCCATTTTAATTTCAGCTTTCTGATATACTCAGTAATTTGCTTTCAATTTAACCTGTTCAATTTTATTTACGTTGAGCAGTCTTTAACAATTCTGCTCAATTGTCAAAAACAAAATCAGTCAACAATAGAAATGCTGTAAGGGGGTACATTCTTTCTAAAGGAGAACGAGAGCATGTAGATCGAAGGTGCTTATTTGGGAAAGTAACAGTCAGAATTAATTTCTAATTGAAGTGACAAAACATTCCTATTTTTCTAATCAACCCTGTTCAAGATTACACACCTCTGGAGCAGATGGCAACTGAACCCAGACCTCCTGGTCTTGGGGCAGGGACACTACCATTTCATCACTCCTGGATTACTATAGTCTTAGAAAAAATTACTGAAGCAACAGGGGCAGTGTGTCCAATTCTGGGCACCACACTTTAGGAAGACATCAGAGAGAGGACAGAAAAGATTTACGAGGAGTTGTCCCTAGGATGGCAGACTTCAGTAATGCAGACAGCCTGGCCATGCTGGGAACATTCTCCTCAGAGAAGAGAATGTTGAACGGAGATTTGATAGCTATGTTCAAAACCGTGAGGAGTCTGGATTGAACACACAGGGAAAAACTGTTTCCACTGTCTTTCTCCAGCACAATTACGGGTGGGCAATAAATAATGACCTTGACAATGATGCCAGCATCTTGGGAAATGCTAACAAAAAAAAACTGACAGAACAGTTGAGAACAAGAGGGTATCAATTTAAAGTAACTGTCAAAACAACCAGAGGCGATATGAGGAAGATTTCTTTTACCCAATGGGTGGCAGGGTCTGGAATGCACTGCCTGAGAGTGTGTTAGTGGCAGAATCAGTCATGTCTCTGAAAAGCAAATTGAATAATTATTTAATAAGATTTATGCGGCATCGGGAAAAAGCGGGACCAGCTGAGCTGCTCTTGCAGAGAGTCAGGATTGACATGACGGATCAAATGGCCTCCATCTGTATTGTAACCATTCTGCAGTTCCATTCCATTAAATAAAGCAGCATCCCCCTAAACAGGTTATATCCACCAAAAACCTTAGTAACTAAAAATGAATCTTTTCACTGTTAACATTAAGGTATAACTGACTTGAAAACTGTGGAAAGTAGAAAATCATTCATTTTATGTTCAGAAGCACACAAACAGAAAATCTCACTTTCTATAGTCATTCCCTGTATCACTTCCCAAATCCTGGTTAACCTCATTGTTTATTATTTCTTGTGAACTATCTTGTGAAGACCACAATGGCATTGTATAAGTCGACACACTCGAAACAAATAGTTTATGTTTTGTGCGGAGTTCTGTCTCTGTTTAGACTGAATTGCTGAGTGAACCATTAAACTGAGATAAAGGTGGTTCAAACACATACTTCAGCTTAAAACAGACAGTTCAGAGTACAGTATTTCTCAGCCAGTTTGCAATTTTCAAGCTTAAAAATACTCTACAACTTTCAGTGGACATCAACATATTCTATGCCTCATAGCTGTACAGAAGATGGGCTGACATTAGTGATGCTTTCAAAGTGCTTGGGAATGCTGTTCCCCCACTTTGCAAACCACCTGTATAGCATTTTTTCCTTCATCACCACGGAGTCAAAATGCTGGACTTAAATTTCTAACAACCAGAGATAACACGAGGAAGAATTTGTTTGTTACACAATGAGCAGTCAGGATCTGGAATGCACTGCCTGAGAGTGCACTGGAGGCAGATTCAATCGTGCCTCTGAAAAGCAAACTGAATAATTATCTAACAAGATTTGCAGGACATTGGGGAAAAGATATAGGAATGGGTCATGAAGCACTGAAATCAGACAGACTGCAGTCAGGAAGCTCAAGGGTCACGAAGGATGGGCAATAGATAACAACATTGCCAATAATATCTCTACTCTGAAAATAAAATAAAACTTTCTTTTAAATCTGCCTTTGGTTCAACAAGAACAACAATGATCATGAGTTGCATATGATTTCCTCCCAGATTATCTAACAGAATACATATTTCTGCTGAATGACCAAATAAGTTCTTCACTATTTGCATTGGGCAAGAGGTGCAGGAAGATATAAGGAAGAACTTTTATACGCAGTCAGTGAACTCACTTCACTGCCCTAGAGGGTGATGATGATGATTTCAAAAGGAAACTGGATAGGACTTTAGGGGAAATGAAATGTTGTCCTTTACTTCAAAGGGAACGGAATATAAAAGTAGGGAGGTTTTGCTAAAACTATACAAGACATTCATCAAACCACAGCTGAAATACTGAGAACTAAGGAAAGATGTACTGGCATTGAAGGCAGTCCAGAGAAGGTCCACTAAGCTGATCTCGAGTATGAACGGGCTGTCTTATGGGGAAAGGTTGAGTAGGTTGGGCCTGTACTCACTGGGATTTAGAATAACAAGAGGAGAACTTAGTGAAACATAAAATCCTGAGTGGATTTGTCAGGTAGATGCAAAAAGGTTGTTGCCCCTTGTGGAAGAGTCCTGGATCATTACAGAATAAGGAGTGGCATGTTTAAGACAGAAATGAGGAGGAATTTCTTCTCCAAGAGGGTAGCGAATCTGTGGAATTCTTTACCACAGGGGACTGTTGAGGCTGGGTCATTAAGTATAATCAAGGTTGAGGTAGTCAGAGTTTTAGTCAAGGGTTATAGGGAAAAGGCGGAAAAGTGCAGTTAAACACTATTAGATCAGGCATGATCTCATTGAATAGTTTACGTGTGCTTCTAAATCTCATGGTTTATGGATCTAACCCTTCAGTGCTATAGCAGTAAAGTGGAGAAATGGAAATTACTGCAGTGTTTTCTATGGAAAACCCACATGGAGTCAATGGGCTGAATGGCTTCCTTCTATAACTGTAACAACTATTTGTTTGAATCTTACCCCTGTCCAAAGAGTTGTCTTCTGCAGGCGTGCCAAATAGGAACTGATATTTAGCCTTGGCGACATTCTGTGCATGTGGAGATGCCCGGTTGATCCAAACAAAGGTCTCAGTCTGGGAGAGAAGGGAGCAACATTACTACTGATGATTCCAACACAATTATCAAAATCTCAATTATCACCATCACACAGAGCGTAGGAAGTGACACTCTTCCTACTTTAATCAACTCGCTAAAACTGCAAGCACAGACATGCAATCAAAGATTTGTTTTAATTGCTGCACATCTTTGAATCATTACTTCAGATTATTAAATACTCTCAGGCTGCAATTCCAAAAGGAGTATGAAACATATTTTTCTCTCAATTTGTATGACCCTCACCACTTATTATGCTGAAGCCCCTACATCCCAAATGCACCTCCGAAAAGGAAGACTAGTTTCCACATCTACCAAAGAAGATAATCTATTATATTAGCATAGGAAGTAACTTCAAAATTCTAGTGCTTCATACCAAATTAAGAGAGAGTACTGAAAGCTCTTTAGGCAGCTTGTTCAACAGTCAATGCTAATTCTTTTTAAGTATGAAAAAAAATCTTCTCTTGCAATGCATATTTAATGCAACTTGTTTGAAAAATCTGATATACACAGAGTTGGATTGTCACATATGCCATCTACTAGAAAAACAAACAAGACTTTTAGTAGATGTAAAGTTTTGTTTTGTTTTCTCAACCAACCAGTGGCTGCGCACATTAAAGAGGAGTTGAGTTTAACAGAGCAGAAAATCCCCAAATACAATACCTTGTCTGCTCTCTGTTGGAATGAATGCTGCAGCTGTCGTTAGGGAAAGGAGGAAATTAGCCAAGTGAGAACAAGATTGAGCTTGGCACGGATGGTCCACTTTTCCGACGTGCAAAGATCACTTAGAGGAAATACCAGAGGGTGGTCTGCATTAGCACCCCAACAAAAGTCATGCTTTGAGGAAGTGAGGGGAGAAAAGTTGGCTAAACAACTGAAAGGATCTCCGGATACTCGAAGGGCCAATTCTAAAATGGGAAGTAATCTTCATCAAACCCATGCTGCTTTGAAACAATATCACATTCCAACTTAGAGCCACAACACCATCTGGATCTGATTTTGTGTCACTCACATGTGGCGCAGAGTTATTTCACATAAACGATATTGTTTTTGTGAATGGTTAACTTATAGCAAGTTTCGTTATTGCATCAGTCTAATGGAGAAACCATCACAATTTTAAAGCCAATACAATTACAATAAAGAGGCTTCTACTGTTGGAATTATCACATGGCAACCAATGCATTACAAGGGAGAATCGTTTAAGTTAATAAAAACATACTAACATAGAAATTAGGAGCAGGAGTAGGACATTGAGCACCTCAAACCTGGGCTTCAATTTGATACGATCACAACTGAACCAACTGTGGCCTCAACCCCACTTCCATCCCCTAACCCAATGCCCTTTGAATTCTTTGTTAGCGAAGAATCTGCCTTAAAAAGATGCAGTAACTCCAACTCCATCAGTTTCTGAGGAAGACAGTTCCAAACGCTCAAGACAAGATAACATTCCACCTTATGTGAGACAGCCCTTATTTTTAAACAGTGTCCCCTAGTTAGAGTCTTTCCCGCATGAGGAGACATCCCTTCAGCATCTAAAGTGTTTGAATTTGTAAATTGCAAATAGAAAAAAAAACATTTTATTCTTCCTTTCCATGAGAGATATAAAGCTTTGTGAAGTTGCGTGTGACAGATGGTTATAAATGTAAAACTACATTTCACAACTTTGCAGTGACTCCTGGAAAAGATCACATGCAAGGTAGAGATAAAAAAACTTAGCTCAACAATCAGTTCTGTCTACCATTTCAAAAATAATTAAATTAAACAAAATGAGCAGCGATTTAATGGGAATTTATCAAGATGAATTTAAAATATCATTCTGAGGTGTGATAATGCACCTCGACTTTGAAAAGAAGTACTGATCACAGAGGGATATGTCAACAGACACTTAGTGCTCCCTCTCTGATAACAGCTAGAGCAGACACAACAGTGATCATAGAGTCATGGAGATGTGCAGCATTGAAACTGACCCTTCAGTCCAACTCGCCCAGATATCCTAAATTAAGTTTGTCTACTTGCCAACATTTGGCCCATGTCTCTCTGAACCCTTCCTATTCATGTACCTATCCAGATGTCTTTTAAATGTTGTTATTGTACCAACCTCTACTACTTCCTCTGGCAGCTTCGTCCATACATGGCCCATATTCTGCGTGAAAAGGTTTCCCTCAAGTCCCTTTTAAATCTTTCCCCTCTTACCTTAAACCTACGCCTCTAAATTTGGACCCTGCTGCACTGGGGAAAGAACCTTGACTATTCACCCTATCCATGCCTTCGTGATTTTATAAACCTCTATAAGATCACTCCTTAGCCTCTAACTCTCTAGGGAATTTAGCCCCAGCCTATGCAGCCTCTCCCCCTAGCTCAAACCCTCCAAACCTGGCAACATCCTTGTAAATCTTTTCTGAACCCGTTCAAGTTTCACAACCTCCTTCCTATAACAGGGAGACCAGAATTGAATGCAGTATTCCAATTGTGGCCTAACCAATGTCCTGTACAGCTATAACACGACCTCCCAACTCCTATACTCAATGCACTGACCAATGAAGGCAAGCATACC
The DNA here is from genome assembly GCF_037043375.1 of Chiloscyllium plagiosum. NCBI lineage: Eukaryota > Metazoa > Chordata > Chondrichthyes > Orectolobiformes > Hemiscylliidae > Chiloscyllium > Chiloscyllium plagiosum. Next base: position 16,297,794 of record NW_028270174.1, read on the forward strand.
CAACACCTTCTTCACTACTCTGTCTGTCTGCGTCTCTACTTTCAAGGAACTACAAACCTACATTTCCAGGTCTCTTTGTTCAGCATCACTCCCCAGCACCTTCCCATTAAGTGTATAAGTCCTGCCTTGATTAGCCTTTCCAAAATGCAACACCTCACATTTATCTAAATTAAACTCCATCTGCCACTCCTCTTTCTTTGAACGTTCTTCGGCAGCTCCACAGCATAAACTTAAGGGTCGAAAGTGTGGTGCTGGAAAAGCACAGCAGGTCAGGCAGCATCTGAGGAGCAGGAGAATCGATGTTTCGAGGATAAGCTCTTCATCAGGATCCTCATTCCTGTTCCTCGGATGCAGCCTGACCGGCTGTGGTTTTCCAGCACACACACTCAACTCTGATCTACAGCATTTGCAGTCACTTTCCCCTAGCATAAACTTAAGGAATTTGGCACAAGAGCCAGAGAAATAGGGATAAAAGGTGATAGGTTGTTTTATGATAGGTTATGAAGATCTGAGAAGGGTACTGGGAAACAGTAACTTTGAAAGAGAAATTGAAGAAAACCTTTCAGGGGAAAAATGGCAAGACTATGGACAAACAGCAAGGGGGTGAGACTAATTGGATAGTTCTTTCAAACAATGAGACAACATGGACCAAATGGTCTTCTTCCAGAAACTTTCTAACTTCATTCCTTAATCTACCATTTATCAGTTGAACACAGCCAGTCATAGGAAATATACCATAACCACTTACTTAGTGAGCCTGGCATCCCACTTCAGCTGACACCCAGTGGTACCTGTTTGATATAACTTCAGGGCACGAGCAGGTTTGGCTCAGAAAATGTGCTTATCAAGATTGAAGAAACAGCTCCCAAACACATGGGCACTGTACCCTGACAATAAAGCTGTGTCAAAATAGCAGCTAAGAAGGTGCAAGTTCAAATCTCACCATAGCTAGGAAAAGGCTGTCAAGAAAAACAAAATACTCAGCTGGTCAGCCAGCATCTCCAGAGAGAAGAAGAGTCCTATAGTTTCAGGTTGGTGACTCTTTGGTGGAGGCTGGTACAATTGCAACATTTAAAAGGCATTTGGATAGGTATATGAATAGGAAAGGTTTAGAGGGATACGGGCCGGGTGCTGGCAGGTGGGACTAGATTGGGTTGGGATATCTGGTCGGCATGGACGAGTTGGACCGAAGGGTCTGTTTCCGTGCTGTACATCTCTATGACTCTAAATCTGGTAATCTGCAGTCCAGTAACAGATAACAGCATGAAAACTGCCAGGAAAAACCCATTTGATTCAGAGGGAGGAATCTGGCAAACATTACCCTTGTGATTGACTCAATGTCTTCACGGAAACCCGAACAGATAATAAATATTGTCCCACAACTGTAATGCATTGTCCAAAAACAAATTAAAATTAAACAAAGGCCCTTCTGGCAAAATGTCAGTAAGACACATCAGCACTCTCCAGAAGAATGGAAAAGGCGAGGAAGGAAGACTCACTACTGCTCTCAGAAATGTCCTGAATCACTTCCTTCACACGGAATGAGATGTGAGAAACAGTAACCATTCTCATTCAAATAAACATGACAAGTCTTCCTGCGCAAGGTCACATGATTCTCCCCATCTCTGAACATCCCGCACCACGGTCACTCTCCTAAACGTCCTTCAGAGATTGACCCAGAAAATGAAATATTTATTTCTGTGCGCAGCAGTGAGTTGGACATTGCTACAAGAGACAAACACAGAAGCACAATCTCAACACATACAGTCGCATATACAGCAAATGAATCAAAACATATAAGTGGATTTCCAAAACCGAGAGAGATAACTGGCAAGAATTAACAAATGACTAAAGCAGACACCTGCCAAGGTCCTGCTAAAACAAAAGAAAATACAAACACTCAACATAATTTTCACAGATATCATAATCACTTTGACTTATTTCTCCAGTCGATTGTTGACAAGCATGAAGAAAACTGACGAAAGGAATAGCTTAGGTTTTCTGTGTCAGATAACTATAACTACCACAGCTGAGGCTAACCACCAGAGAGAGAGAGAGAGAGAGAGAGAGAGAGAGAGAGAGAGAGAGAGAGAGAGACAGAGAGAGAGACGGAGGGACAATCTGCCTTCTACCCCAAGTGAAAGGAAGCTCTTGTTGTACAGTGATAATGCCTTTCCTCTGGATGAGGAGTCACGGGTTCAAGCCCCTCCTGAGGTGCATCATAGCATGTCTGGACAGGTTGAGTGAAAATACCTACACTATTTGGAAAGCAAAAAAAAAAATCACTCAAATGGATGATGCTTGACTGTTGGCTAATCTATGGTCCTGCCCTGGGCTTCCTTACCTGATTTAAAATAAAGAGAAAGCTTGAAAGAAATTGACAAAAAAAATGTTACTTTTCTCAAAGTTTGAACAAAGCCATGTCTTGGACATTAATGTTCAAATTCCCAGAGACTCCAGGCCAATCTTGGAGAGTTGGCAACCCCTACTCAAAAGGTGCATTTAGAATTAGGATTTAATGAATATGCAGATAAGCCTCTAAGGCATGCTGTCATCTTGCTCTGATCTCGGTAGGCATGTGCTAAGACTCTGATGGAAGGTTGGAGACTGTACAGCTCAGAACATTTGACTCTTACCATCATGTACTTATTGTTGATGAATGTTAGTTAAGAGAACGTTAGTTAAGAGACTGACGTGAGTTGGTATGAAGAGCAAAAGAAGATAAAGTAAAACAATCCTCTGGAATACAGAGAACCACAAACACAAGGTTTCCCTCCCAAGCTACACGGGGAAATAACAACCCCTTTTCTGGTAGCAATCGAGATCCTTTTGTTTGCACACGGCTTCCCAAATAACTTTCTGCCACTGGTCTATCTAAAGTCACATGAACAGTTATGCATTTTCATATTGCAGTGTAAATTTGCATCTTCAACAGCACATAGGAATAAAGTATCAGGTTTAGTTCCCATATTCCAATCCGACTCAAAATGAACAGTTTTACACTAAAAGGTTCTAGAAGAGGTCATGTTGCGGCTGTGCAGGACATTGGTTAGGCCACTGTTGGAATATTGCGTGCAATTCTGGTCTCCTTCCTATCGGCATGGACAAGTTGGACCAAAGGGTCTGTTTCTGTGCTCAGGTACATCTCTATGACTCTACGAGAATTCAGGTCACCACATTCTCCTGGCCTCAGTGATCTCTGACTGGCCCATTGTCCCAGACCCAAGTGGAGAAACGTGAGCTGCTTTTCTGTAGGTGGCAATCAGATTGGCATCTTTCTCGTGGGGAACAACATCACCAACAAGTTCTGGGAAACTAGCAAATCAGATCCAGTTAAAGTGTGTTCTTCTCAGGGTATTAGTTTTTGTCCAGCATAGTGTCCTTGAGGAACACTAATCTTCTGAGACTGTCCCAGAGTTTCCAGGAAGCAGGAAGTAATCCCTCCAAGCCTGCACAGAGCAACCTGGCATAAGCATCGTAGAGGTTTTAGTTCACATTGCTTTCTTCGAACACTGTTTCTTCTTTGTTATTTTTACTTATTTTATTTTTCTTTTGTTATAATAATTCTGACTGGAAAAGAATGCTAAATGAGACAGAATAGGAGGAGGCAGGAGGTCATGTACTGAAGCAACCAGAAGTAAAATCCAACTCATTTTTTACGTTCTTATTCTTTAACAGGAGTTGGAATCTCCTGACTAATAAAATAATCGAACAAATAACCAGCGACAGTTAGATACACAAGATAATTATAAAACATGTTAAATAAATGAATTTAAGCAATACTCTGGTTAATGTAGAATCATAGAATCCCTGCAGTGTGGAAGGAGGACATTCGGCCCATCAAGTCATCACCAACCCTCCAAACAGCATCCCACCCAGACCCATCCCATCCCTATAATCCTGCATTTCTCATGACTAATCCACCTGGCCTTCACATTGCTGGACACTATGGGCAATTTAGCATGGCCAATCCATCCAATCTGCACATCTTAAGGACTGTAGGAGGAAAATGGATCACCAGGAGTAAACCCACGCCGACATCGGGAGAATGTGCAAACTCCCCACAGACAGTCGCTCAAAGTTGGAATCAAACCCGGGTCCAGGTACTGAGTGCTAACCACTGAGCCATCATGTGTGTAGTATTTTACATTTCTGAGCATCGTTAATGGAACATTTCCAGTACCAAAATTACTATCCCAACGGGTGGAATACTTCAGTGTTAGAGGGCATTCTAACCTGTGGACACTGTGTGCAGCTGGAGTCTGCTTATTTAAGGATGGAAATACATCAGAGATGGTTCAGACTCAGTTTACCAGATGGATTTCTGGAATGAACGGCTTGTTTTATGAAGCAAGGGTAGACACACTAACCTGCTTTCACTAGAGTTTAGGAGTGTGAAGGGTGACTGAATTGACATGGATAAGATCCTGAACCAAGGTGGATGTGGAAAGGATGTTTCCTCTTATGGGTCAGTCCAGAACAAAGGGGCACTGTTTCAAAATTAGAAGGTCGCTCTTTTAGGACTGAGACAAGGGAATGGTTTTTCTCCCAGACAGCTGTGCAACCTTGGGACCAATAGGTCAATGGATTCATGTTCGGCAGCGAAATCAAAGGAGATCATGGGTAGAATTGGAAATGAAACATATCGGCTGTGAGCTTATTAAACAGCAGAGCAGGCCCGAGGGGTTGGATGACCTAATTCCTACAGAAATCACCAAGGGCGCTCAATGCTTTTTTGCCTTTCAAAAGCAGTACACAGAATCAATGCAGCATTGACAAAGTCTATTCAGTCCATCACACCTGTCTGCTAGCCCTTCAACAGCTCTTCCACCTTCCCCACGACCCTTTGCTTTCCAAAGGGTGCCATCAGGTTTACTTCTCCCATGCTATCTGGGAATGCACTATGGATTATTATAACTCAGTGAACAGTTTTTCTCATCAACTCCAATTTGGTCCTTTTGTCAATGACCTTAAAACTGCAACTTTAGCTTACTGATTCTCTCATCAATAGAAACAGTTTCTCCCAATCTACACCAAAGATCTACAAAGAAGCATACCCAATACTTCCTCTTACCCCAGAGTGAAAATGAAACTTTTCTTTTCTTGTTCACATTCCCACTCATAGCTGTCAGCTCAAAAATGATTTAATTCTCATAAATGATGCAGTTTCTTCAGGGTGTTTACTAATGTTGAGTCATGACTTCAATATCTGGATTGCCTGCAGAAGTGTCGCTCCTGGAATCAGTATTATAAAGAGTCAAGCCGGGTGAAGTTCAATGTATCTTCTGTGTAAAGTATTTGATCCAGTTCTGAGAGATCTCCTGATATTATACAGTGGCTCGAAAACCTGATCTCCAGAGGCACATTTACATTACGCTGTTTGGCTCACATCTCACTGGCAAGATACTTCAGCCAAGTGATACAGGCTTGTTAATACAACCACGTATAGCTAACAGTGGGAGACCACACTCATGTGGGTATAAGGGCATCTTGTCAGCAGCTATCCCCAGTGTGTATTGGTCTTGAAATTAAATGGAAATTAAGGTTACAACGATGCAATTTCCAAAGGCCTAAGGAACCAACAGTTTTGTGGAATAACCTTACCTGATTGCACATGCAATGACAGTACTTAGAAGGAGGCGATTCACTCAGTGGACCCCTCAGTCCACTACTAGTTCTTTGAGACAACTACGCAATTTGTCCCAATCATCTGCTCAGTTCTCAAAGGTATGCAATTTTTTTCACTTAAACATTGGACACTTTTTAAAGCACACACAGCTCCTGGTCACAAATATGCTGCTGTTGGTAAGAGGAACTGGATTATAGAAATGAACAAGAAAAGCTGGGAAAAACACAGCGGGTCAGGCAACATCTGGAGAGAGAAACGGTGTTAATGCTTCTTCTCTGAAGGAAAGCTGTTGGGTTAAATCTTAATGTTTTTGGCTAAGTGCCAGTTTTGTCAAATTTCATGGAGAGCTTCTCTTCATTAGGCCCAGTGATTTTTCCCGCCGCATCTTACTAAACTGACCTCATTACCTATTCGCCCTGTTCCTTCTGACAACCCCCTCATCCAATTCTAACCCCACTCCATCACTTGTTGTCCCTGGAGCAATTCGCTGGATATCCCAGATACTGCCGCCAGCTTTAAAAGGTCATTGAGCATTCGGACAAACACCGCAGGTCAGAGCTGCCTGGCACAGCTCCGGGTATTTGCCCTGCATGTGGGAGAGAAGGGAAAATTGCCACCCTGCTTTGCGGGCAGGGCTTGGAGGTCTTGCTACAAGGGATGGTGGGGAGGCAAGTGTCCTCTTCCCCCCCAGGGCCAGCAGGGAAGACTGTCACACCAGACCATGGCCTCCTCTGCTTATTTGACAATGGAAATGCGTCAGAGATGGTTCAGACTCAATTTACTAGACTGATAGCTGGAATGAGCCATTTGTCTTATGAGGCAAGGATAGAACATTAGCCCTGTTTCCACGAAAGTTTAGAAGAATGAAAGGTGCAAATCTCAGCCTACATGTGGATTCCCCATATCTTACATTGTGCATTTCCATGTCCATATTTACAATTGAAACTGGTTACATAAACTTGTCACATTGTGATCACCCTGTACATTCTTCCCCAATGGAGGAGCTGGAGTGTCATTATAGAGTCACCGAGCACGGAAACAGATCCTTTGGTCCAACCAGTCTATGCCAAACATAATTCCAAACTAAACCAGTTCCACCTGCCTGTTCCTAACCCATACCCCTCTAAATCTTTCCTATCCATGTACTTATCCAAATGTCTTTTAAACATTGTAACTGTATCCACATCCACCACTTCCTCTGGATGTTTATTCCACACATGAACCACTCTCTGTGTAAAAAAAAATTGCCTCTCATGTCTTTTTTTAAAACCTGTCTCCTCTCACCTTAAACATGTGCCCCCTAACCTTGAAGACCCCCATCCTTGGGAAAAGACAACTATCATTAACTCTATTTCTACCCTTCATTATTTTATAAACTTCTGGAAGGTCACCTCTCAATCTCCTATAATTGAGGAGAAAAGTTCCAACCTATCCAGCCATTCTTTATAACTCAAACCTTCCATATCCAGCAACATCCTGATAAACTTCTTCTGAACCATCTCCAGCTTAATAATATCCTTCCTATAACAGGGCGACCAGAACTGGATGCAATATTCCAAAAGAGACCAGTGTCCAGTACAACCTCAGTGTGGCTTCCCCATTCCTACACTCAGAGGACTGGGCAAAGAAGGCAAGTGCGCTGAATGCCATTTTAACCATCCTGTCTATATGTGATGCAAACTTTGAAGAATTATGTAGATGAACCCTAGCTCCCTCTGATATACAACACTACCCAAAGCCCAACCACTAACTGTACAAGTCCTACCCTTGTTTGTAAGGAGGAAGTTGCGATTGCGTGACAAGCTTATACGGGCAGTTCTGTTATCAAAATAAAGCAAAGGACTGTGGACACTGGAGACTTGAAACAAAAATAGAAACCACAGATGTCTGGCAGCATCTGTGGGTTCTGATGAAGAGATACCAGACTCAAAACATTAACTCTGCCTTCTCAGCTGAGTTTTAGCAGCAACGCTTGGTTATGTTTCTGTTTCATTATGAATGTGGACAGAGGAGGTGAGAATAGAAAAATAAATAAGGATGAAATATATGATATTATTGGAATGGAAACTGAATTATATCAAACCCCAATGGACTTAGCCCTCAATCCTCTTACCTAGCTTTGCCACATGACAACATTTGATCTCGACTCCCAATGGACAAAGCCATAAGGGATTAACTTGTCTTCACTTATTTGTCAGATTTGACTTCACTTATTTGTTCGATTTTTTGTTTTGCAACTCTCAAGTAATCTCAGCAATATTTCTACATTTTACTGAACATTCCACACCTTGTTGCGCGTCTCCAAATTGTCCCTCCTACCGAGCCCAGCTCAGTCATGTTTCAGGATCCAAACAGCATTAAGTGCAAGTTTCACCATGTTAAACATAATCACTCCAATTTGCTCGGAACAAGCAGAGTGAGTAACCTTAACGTGGTACACCACAATTTTAAACACTCCTCTCTGTAATTAACATCACTTCCATTTTGCTCTGTTACCGGCAAATTATAAAATTAGAGAGGTGTCAGAAGAATACATTTAAAGCTCAAAGCAGGCCCAGCGGTGGACCACTTAATCCCTATTTCTGGTTGCAGCCCAACAACTCACTCCGGATTAATCTAAATTAAATATAGAGTCTTAGAGTTGAACAGCATGGAAACAGAACTTTCAGTTCAACTCGTCCATGCTGACCAGATATCCTAAATTACTTTAAATCCATTTGCCAACATTTGGTCCATTTCCCTCTAAACCCTTCCTATTCATATATCCATCCAGATGCCTTTTAGAGACTGTAACTGTACCCTCTTCCACCTATTCCTCATGCAGCTCATTTCATTCATGCTCCCTCTGCACAAAAAAAGCTGCCCCTTAGGTCTCCTTTATATCTTTCCCCTCTCATCTTGAACCAATATCCCTCTAGCTTTGGGATCCCCTACCCTGAAAAAAATACCGTGGCAATTCACTCTGTCCATGCCCCTCATGATTTTATAAATGTGGCCTAACCAATGTCCCGTACAGCTGGAAAATGACATCCCAAATCCTACACTCACTGACCAGTAAAGGCAAGTGCAGCACAATCAGTGAAAGTGATGGTAATGATAATAAAATGATAATGATAATGCAACATCCAACCAGGAGGTTCAAACATTTGCAATGATGACACCCTACTGCATTCCCTTTGCAGTTAGATTTCAGTGCAGTGTTCCTGCCTTTAAATAAACTGTCCTGTATAGTACTGCATGCAAAGCATGATGATGATATAATCCAAAAGGCTAGAACAGTATAACAAGAAATATTAGACCTCTGCCTACTCTGTGTTGGTTAGAAATAAGCTTGACACTGCCTCACTACTACTTATTGACTTATGCACCCCCCTGCCCACCTCCCCTGGCACCCCCAGCTTCACTCTTTGACCTTGACGTTGTCCTTACTTAAAGGACCTTGAATTTGCACCTAAGTTTTTCTTTAATCAATTTAGAAAGCAGGTTCAACTGTAATTTAAAAACAATGTGCAGCAAAATGTGGAATGGGCAAGAGGATAGAACTGAGTCATAATGTTCATCGGCAAGTCAGTGCAGACACAATGGATAACCTCCTTCAATGATTCAGTGTAATTCTCCAAATGTATAATGTTCGATCAGTGCGCTCTCTACAGTGTGAGGCCCCCCTACTGTTGTATACTGAGGAGCTGAAACCTGTGGGAATGCCCTCAAGTTGTGTGCAAAGCAAGATTGACGTGATATGTGCACATTGTACATAAATGACCTGTAATTATAAGTATCCTAAGGCACTGAGGAGCCATGTTCTTTAATTGAAAGAAATTGAATTGTGTTTCACATAATGGAATTTCAAATCAGAACTGATACATCATGTCCTTTTGTAAAAAGAAAAGAACACAGTGTGCTCAGAATCATCGTAATTTCCAATAAAATTAGTTTCCAACTTCAGAAATACCAGGGTTCAGTCAAAACATGCCCTTTTTTTGTAGAAAGAGAGAAAATTTGCAGGGGTCAGGGTAAAGAGCAAAAGGCGGGAACCAACTGGATAACTCTTTCAAAGAGCCAGCAGAACATGATGGGCTAAATGGCTCAGTCTGTGTGTTGCCTGATTCGGAGTTTTAGATGGCGTTCTCCATCACCCAAACCTCTATTCCGACACATTTCTGCAAAACTGATTTTTCTGTACATTCCTAGTTTCCAATATAGAAACTTGGAATATAGAATTGCTGTATGATTTCCAACTCCACCCACCCACAACACCAAACTCCCTGTCCCCAACCCCCTCCTCCCCCTCCCCGCTCCCTACAACCGCATTATTCTGTTCTTACGTCAGGACCGATTGATAATCAACTTCTTCCATTCCTCCACCTGGCAACATGTGGCAACCCACAATGTGGACTATGTGGACTCATAAGATCAGTGCACCAAGGTCAGGACATAAAACAAAAAAGAACAAAGATGCTGTGGAGATCTGAAACAAAAACAGAAATTGCTGGAGAAACTCAGCGGGTCTGGCAGCATCTGTGGAGAGAAAGGAAAGTCAACATTTCAGGTCCAGTGTGAAGAAGGGTCACTGGACTCGAAACATGAAGATCAGAACAAATTTGGGTAAGAAAGAGGCAATGTCAATTATCTAAATTTTAGTTCATGTTCAAGATGGTGCAGAAAGTTAAAAATGTTATGGTTATCTCTGTTTTAATTTGTCATTTAAACAATAAATAATGTCATGAGAGGGATAAAGAGAAGTGCAAGTGATATTTAATGGAATGGTATCTGATTGATTTCAAGTTGGCAATCCTCCTCAGGGACTGAAACAATTCTTGTATTTTTATATCATCATATTGAAACATCACAATGACATTGAATCATTATGTGATATGTTGAGACTGCTGTTTTTTGGGCATTGTCTGCCGACCTCTACCAGTAGCATGGGGTGGAGAATCAATTTACTGGTGTTATGTGACAGCGGAGGGAGAAATATTGGCCAGACCTGGGGCGGGACACTCTGCATTGCTCTAGATACTACCTTTGGATCTTCAAAGTCCACTTCAGATCGTCAAGTTTACCACATTAGTCAAAAGTCTCAACCAGCAGCAGTGTGGCACTCTTTCGGAAGTGACGGCCTAGATTAATGAGCTGAAAGCCTGCAAAAGGATTCAAGTTCAACTTTCTGATTGAGAGCCGACAGTAATCCAAACTATTGTAATTTTAAACTTTCTATGTGGTAATGGTGTAGATTATCATCATGTATCTGATGACACAATTCTGATATCAGTTTGAGAGAAGACATTTGCCTCGAAAGAGCATCTGAAGAGAGAGAGGTCTTAGACAGAACCTTGCACACAGGAAACTCCACAAACAATGTGCTGGCAACTGAACGATTGACTGAAGAATGAGATGTGGATTGAAGATTAATGTTAGCCAGGGCTGTACTATAGTATCCAGCTTGATGTGTGTGTTGAAGTCCTGTACTAGCTCATCCAACATTCAGTACATGGGCTCCCAAACCTTTCAACCAAGTCACAGAGCATGGTTCTAAATACAGGTAAGTGGAGGTTTCTGTAAGGATGTAGAAACAGGTGGATTGTCAGACAGTGCACCAAGTACACACATCTTGATGCCTTCATAGCATCCTCAATGATATTCATCCACAAATCATCTAGGTCCTAGTATATCTGGAAGTCAGAGCATGTGCATAATTTTGTAAGAGACAGTGTGCGTGTGTATTTAAGAGTGCGTGTGAAAGAGTGTATGTCACTATCACCTTGGTGTCACTGCATCAATTATTTTTCCCATTTGAACCTTGTTCATAAAATGGCGTTTCAATAACAGCAAGATAATTTCCTTATACCTCATCTTTGAAATTTGCCCACCCAGCCGCCTGAGTAACAAAAACGTAGAAATGTGGTCCCTCACATAAAAAGATTGGACATTCTGGGCATTGTGTCAATGCACACAGGGGCAAGATATTCACTCAAAGGCGTATTCACAAAGAGTTCCATCACTGCTGCCAAATCGTTGCATTATTCATGAAATGAACAACAAAAATGTTTCTATTATTTAGACTAGAACTGTCAATGTTATTCTAATTGTGCTTTCTAAATGAATACCAAGAGGGTGAAATTCCTCCTGACAAAACTGCATGAATGCAAAACAAACAGGAGGAATTCTCATCTATCTCAACTTCACTTTCCTAATAACTCCCCATAACTCTTAAGCCTGTTACTAATTAAATATCTATCTCTATCCCTCTTCAATTTGCTCAATGTCCTAATATCCATCGCCCTTTAGGATTGTGAATTCCACAGATTCATGACCCTTTGGGAGAAGTAATTTCTTCTCATCACAGTTTTAAATCTCCTACCCTGTAACCGAAAACAATGGTGAAAAAACACCCATTCTACATCTACTTTGTCAGTCCCCCTTTAGCATCTTATATAAGACCTCAATTAGATCATCTTTCATTCTTCAAATCTCTAGGCTTAAACTGTACATTCTTTCCCCATCGGACACACCCCTCACCTCTGGAATCAGTCTTCTCAATCTTTTCTGAATTGTCTCCAATGCAAATACATCCCGCCTCAAATAATGGGACCAAAACTGTAAACAATACTCCAGGTGGGGTCTCATTAATGCCGTGTACAGCTGCAGCAACACTTCCCGACTTTTATACCCTTTTCCTTTAGCGACAAAATTCCTTTTGCCTTCCTCATTACCTTGTGTACCTGCATACTATTTTCCTGTGATACATACATGAGAACGTCCAGATCCCTCGGCAATGAAGCACTCTGATGTTTCTCTCCATTTCAATAATAAGTTGCTTTTTGATTCTACTGACCGGAATGGATAACCCCACACTTATTTCATCTGTCAAATTTGGCCCATTCAACAAACCTATCCACCTGTAAATTCCTTTTTTTTTTATGGCATCTATTTTAGTGTCATCTGCAAATTTGGCAATACAGGTCATTCTGCTATAATGCAGCAGTGGCATTTCTCTGCAGCCCCGTGCTATCGAGAACCGCGATAGAAAATCGCACTGCAGAAGTTCGCTGTAGAAAATCGTTACACCCATTCAGGAGACAGTTTGCATTACACAAACAGTGTCCACAATTCAATCATGTTATAGCCAATTCGTGATAATGAAACGCACATTATAACAGAACGACCTGTAGGATCTTCTACCCTGGCATCCAAGTCATTTATGACGTTAGCAGAGTACCTTTCACATTTTATCGGAATGGATCTTTACGTTAGTACCACAGGCTCATAGTAACAGGTATAGGGTTTTTCTAAACCACTGTATAACTTGAAATGATATTCATCAACTCAGATTTGGTAAAAACAATGACTGCAGAAACCAGGTTCTGGATTAGAGTGGTGTTGGAAAAGCACAGCAGTTCAGGCAGCATCCAGGGAACAGAACAATCGACGTTTCGGGCAAAAGCCCTTCATCAGGTATTCCTGATGAAGGGCTTTTGCTCGAAATGTCGATTTTCCTGCTCCTCAGATGCTGCTTGAAATACTGTGCTTTTCCAACACCACTCTAATCCAGAATCAACTCAGATTTGGCCATGTACCAGCTCTACGCAGGAAGTGCTTTAAATCTAAGTTTAAATATAATAATTATGAAGCTTTGCAATGCAGCATTATAGTCTTTGAACTAAAGGAGCAGCAGAGTGAACTGGAGGAGTGTTGTAAGGCATTCTCCCCTCTGTTAATGGCACAGTCCCTTGACGCCATCATTTATAGCAACTGCTCAAACAACACTTGGCACTTTCCACAAGCACTTCTTAGGGAGTTCAAGACCAGACTGTCAACAGCAAAGGAAACTTGCTTTGGAAAATCATCATCTGCTTTTGGGAGCACTGCCAGGGTTTGCAGACACTATTTGCATAATTTAAATATAAAACACCACTAATTGGAATAGCTCTTTGTGAGTAAGGACCAACTCTGCTGGGACAGACCCAGCATCATTATGGTTCAGTGGTTAGCACTGCTGCCTCACAATGCCAGGGACCCAGGTTCATTTCCAGCCGCGGGCAACTGTCTATATGGAGTTTGCACATTCTCGCCATATCTGCACGGGTTTCCTCTGGGTGCTCTGGTTTCCTCCCACAGTTTAAAGATGTACAGATTAGGGTGGATTGGCCATGCTAAATTGCCCATAGTGTCCAGGGATGTGCTGCTAGGTGGATTAGCCATGGGAAATACAGGGTTGTAGGGATAGGGTAAGGGATTGGGTCTAGGTGGGATGCTCTTCGGAGGATTGGTGTTGACTTGATGGGCCGAATGGCTTGCTTCCATACTGTAGGGATTCTATAATTCCCACATACTTCACAAGTGGACGTGTTGCAACAGCACGCTAAAATTTCTGCAGAAACAAGTAGTCAGCCATCTCATTGCAAGTTTAATTCCCCAAGTTTCTGCAAGCAGTAACAGTTTTGCATTCCCGTTGTTTCGCTTGAAACTGCTGCAAAGGATACAGCTTGGGCCAACACTGCACCGCACATTAAATGCACCAAAGTTATTTGCTCAGTGCATCATTTATTTCAACAAGCACATTATTTGTCATGTAGGAATTTACCAATGTATACTCAAGGACTGACAGCAATGTGAAGCTGTGTTGCCGCATCTTAAGCAACATCGGAGAAAGGACTGAGAATTGAATTTGCTTCAAGTCATAGAGATCTACAGCAGAGTAAAAGACCCTTTGGCCCATCACACCCATGCCAGTCAAAAACAAACAACTAAACGCCAGGATACACAAACACCAACTAGCCACCAAAAGACATGACAGACTAGTCACTAGTATCCTTACATGCAGACGAAGGACACCACTTCGACTGGGACAACACATCCATCATAGGACAGGCTAAACAGAGACACGCACGGGAATTCCTAGAAGCCTGGCAATTAAACCAGAACTCCATCAATAAACACATTGATTTGGACCCCATTTCCCAACCTCTGAGAAAAAGAACTGGAAATGATATCACCCACCAAAACAGACCAAGACACATCAACAGAAAGCAGGACAGAACACCAGCGCTTCACTGGAGGCTCACTGATGATGTCACATAGTATGGTGATGAAACTTCGGAAAACAAACCTGCCAGCTCAGCGAGTAAACTTACATCAAGAACCTCAACCTGAGATACAAATCTTCTCAAAAATCACAACCAGCTAACTTTACTAAACCCTTTTCCAGCATCTGGTCCAATAGTGAAGGCCAGCGCTGACTGCCTGCTTTTAGAAAGACTGTAATGCTAAACTTTCACCTTTATTTCATTACTTTTCTAATTTATACCCAAGATTTTGTACCTCGGTATCTATGTACCTAAGATGGAGCCAGAAATGGCAACTTGGTACACTTTCCATTGTACTCATGTAATCCCTGTACTGGAATACATGTGACAATAAACCTAATCCTAATTCTATGCCTTGGGATTGCAAATTCACATTGAAATGCTTCTTAAATGTTAGGAGGGCTTCTGCCTCACTCAGCTTTCCAGGCAGTGAGTTCCAGCTTCCCAACTCCATCGAGATGAAAAGATTTTCCTCACATTTCCTTGAACCATTCTGCCCCTTTCTTTAAATCTATACCCCTGATCACTGATCCCTCAACCAAGGAAAAAGTTTCTTTCTGCCTACCCTGTCTTTGCCCCTCATAATTTTGTACATCTCAATCATGTTGCCTCACAATCTCCTCTATTCCTTGGAAAACAACTCCAGCCTGTCCAATCCCTCTTCATAACTAAAACTCTTCAGCTGAGACAACACCTTGGTCATGACATGAGGTTATAATGGCAAAGGTAACACTAATGTCTAAAGCCGACACTGGTTGGTGTGTTGACAACACTGATATATGGATGTTGGGCCATATCTGAAATGCTAGGTTAATTGTTTTATCTCAGAGTTCTGGAATATTTCCACTTTAGTGCTCAGATTTACAGCACTGATCCCAAAGTGCTATTACCTCGTTGACCAATTACATTAGCAGCTGTTTGAAGATGCAAGTGAAGGCGATAGTTTGCAAATAAAAAAAAAGTCCTTTAAATACTGCTTCAACTGTGACTCAATAGATGGCAGCCTCACCTCCTGGTTGTGAGTTCAGTACCATCCTGAATACTGTATTTGGAGTAGCATGTAAACTAGGCTGACAATCCAAATAGGTTATTAAGGGAGCACAGTATTGTCACAGGTGACTTTCATATGTCCCTGGCACTCTCCGAATCAACAACACAGTTCAAATAGAGTCAGGAAGGTATCTCAGTCTTCTAACCAATACTTATCTCTCAACCAATATCACCACAAAAAACATAATCCTGTCATTATCACAACATTGTTTGTGGCTGCTGCATTTCCTACAATTTTGGCTTTATTTCAAAATCACTTCATTGGGCAGGAGTATTTCAAGGCATTGCAAGATTATAGAAGGTATGATACAAATGCAAGCTTTCTTTTCTCTCAACATAGCAACTGAAAAGTGGAAAAATCAGAAAGTCAGGCAGCATCCGAGCAGCAGGAGAGTAGACATTTTGGGCATAAGCCCTGCCTAATGAAGGGCTTATGCCTGAAATGTCAATTCTCCAGCTCCTAGGATGCTGCCTGACCTGCTGTGCTTTTCCAGCGCCACTTTTCGAATTTGACTCTCCAGCACCTGCATTCCTCACTTTCTCAATGAGACTGAAAAACAACCCTAAATCCAGGAACACTATCTACTTAAAAAGAAATGTGAAGGTTACAATTTGCATGACTGCAGAGTGACACACAAAAGCAGGTATATTGTCAGGTTGACAGAATCACACAGCACTGTCCTGTAATTTGTGCTTTACAGAAACAAAACATTATTGGTCTTTACCACAACTGTCACAGGACAACATGTTCTCTAAAGTATCACTCCCTCATTTCATTACAAGTACATTTCAATTGTGATCTACGATAAAAACTTTCTTAAAAGTTTAAAAGAAATAAACATTGTCATTATATGAAGTTACTGAACTGGTTTAGCCAGTTCAGAATATTGTAATCTGTTTATTTAAATGGGAATGTCACTACTGTGATTTAAATTAAAACTAATCTCGCAATCTGACAAAGACTTTATGCATCGACAAATTATACAGCAAAGAAGGCCATTCAGCCCAATGTGTCTATACCAGCTCTTTTAAAGAGTAACTCAATTAATCTCACTCCTTTCTTCCCTCTTCATTGCTCTGCATGTGTTTATTTTAATGAAAGAATGCTTCAAGAGACTTGAACATGCTTTAGGTTTTTCTGATGTAAATCTTTGTTATATTTATGTAAATCATGCAATTTCATAAAAAGACAACCAAAAAGCTGTTTCAAAATGGTCGCTATCCTCAGGGCTAAGGTGACCAGAGGCCTGACTTTGGAAAAACGTCATTTCTAAAGAGCTGTTAAGACAAAGCCTTGGTCAAGGTTTATTCATGAGTTATGCAAAGACATCATGTGCACTACCATAGTGGTGGTGTATGTCCTAGTGTAATGCTCAAGTTGTTGACTTTTTTATTCATTCATGGGACCTGAGGGTCACTGGCTGGGCCAGCATTTATTGCCTGTCCCTAGTTGCCCTTTAGATGGTGGTGGTGAGCTGCCTTCTTGAATCACTGCAGTCCATGTGCTGTAGGTTGACCCACAATAGCAGTAAGGAGGGAATTCCAGGATTTTGAACCAGCGACAGTGAAGGAGCAGTGATATATAAGACCATAAGATATAGGAAAAGCATTAGGTCAATCAGTCCAACAGCTCTGCTCTGCCATAGGTTACATGATAGTCAATTCCATTGTCCTACCATCTCTCCATAAGCTGTGATCCCTTTAATAATCAAGAACTTATCTATCTCTATCTTACAATCAATGACTTGGCCTCCACAACCTTCTGTGGTAATAAGTTAATCATTTTCACCAACCTCTTGCTGAAGAACTCCCTCCTCATCTCAGTTCTAAAGGGTCATCCCTTCACTCTGAGGCTGTGCCTTCGGTCCTAGTCTTTTCTATAGTGGAAACAACTTCTGCACATTCACTCTATCCAGGCCTATCGGCATTCTGTAAGTTTCAGTCAGATCCCCCCAATTCTTCTAAATTCCATCAAGTACAGACCCAGTTCTCAGCTCCTCCTCATATGACAAGCCCTTCATCCATGAGATCATTCTTGTAAATCTCCGTGGGACCCCCTCCAATGACATCACATCCTTCTTTAAATACAGGGTCCAAAACTGCTCACAATAGTCCAAATGCAGACTGACCAGAGCCTTACACAGCCTCAGCAGTAGCTCTCTGCTCTTGAATTGTAGATCTCTGGAAACGAACACTAGAATTGCATTTGCCTTCCTAACTGCCAAATGAACTTGCATGTTAACCTTAAGAGAATCCTGAACTGGGACTCCTAAGTCCCCTTGTGCTTCACATTTACAAAGTCTTTCCCCAGTCAGAAAATAGACTATGCCTCTGTTCTTTGCACCAAAGTGCATTACCTCACGCTTACCCACATTGTATTCCATCTGCCACTTCTCTGCCCACTCTCCCAGCCTGTCCAAGTGCTCCTACAGCCTCACCAGTTCCTCCACTTTACCTACCGCTCCACTTAGATTTGTGTCATCTGCAAACTTACTAAAAATACCTTAATTTCCTTCATGCACATCACTAATGTCTTAAATGAATTGTCATGGTCCCAGCACTGATCCTTGCGGAACTCTGCTAGTCTCCAGCTTCCATCCTGAAAAATACCCCTTTATCCCCACTCCCTGCCTTCTGTCAGTCAGCCAATCCTTTATCCATGCCAGAACCTCGCTACTAGCACCTTGGGCTCTTATCTTATTTAGCTGTTTCCTGTGTGGCATCCTGTCAAAGGCCTTCTGGAAACACAAATAGATTGCATTCACCAGCTCTCCTTTGTCGAACTTGCTTCTTACCTCCCTAAGGAATTCTAACAGATTTGTCAGTCATGACCTCGCCTTGTAGAAGGCGTGCTGACTCCATCCTCTCTTACCTTGCATTTCCAAGTAACTCCGCAATCTCATCCTTAATAATGGGTCTGAAATCTTACCAACGACCGAGGTCAGGCCCTTCTGGCCTACAGCAACCAATCTTCTGCCTCGCTTCCTGTCTTCTTAAACAGGGGTGTTATATTAGCCATTTTCCAGTCCTCTGGGATTCTTCCTAACTCCAGTGATTCCTGACAAATCATGACCGATGCCTCTACAATCTCCTCAGCTATCTCCTTTAGAACTCGGGGGCATAATCCATCTTGTCTGGGTGATGTATTCACCTCCAGACTTTTTAACTTGCTCAGAGCCTTCTCCTTAATGATGGCCACTACACTCACCTCTATCCCCTAAATCCCTTGAAGTTCTGATATGCTACTAGTGTCTTCCACCAAGAAGACTGATCCAAAGCACTTATTCATTTCTTTGTTCCCCATTACTACTTCTCCAGCCTCATTTTCCAGTGGTCTAATATCCACTCTTGCCTCTCTCTTACCTTTTGTACATCTAAAACAACATTTGCAAACTTCTTTTATATCACTACCTAGATCACTCTCACAATACACCATCTCCCCTCTTATTGCTTTTTTAGTTATTCTCTGCTGAGTTTTTAAAGGCTTCACAATCCTCTGGCTTCCCACTAATTTTCATCACATTATGTGCTTTCTCTTTTGCTTTTCTGCTGTCCCGGATTTCCCTTGACAGTCATGGTTGCCTCATCCTCCCCTTAGTATGTTTCATCTTCTTTAGGATTAATTTCTGCTGTGTCTCCCAAATAACAAGAAACTCCTACCATTGTTGCTCCACTATCTAGGCTGCCCTTCCAATCAATTCCGGCCAGCTCCTTCCTCATGTCTTTGTAGTTACCTTTATTCAAGTGTAATACAATCACATCCAATTTCACCTTCTCTCTCTCAAACTGCGGGGTGAATTATGGTCACTGCCTCCGAGATGTTCCTTCATCTTCGACTCCCTAATCAACTCTGCCTCACTACACATCACCAAATCCAATATTGTCTTTTTCCAGTGGGCTCGACCACAAGCTTTCTGAAAAAAAAATCTTGTCGACATTCCACAAATTACTTTTCTTGAGATCTGCTACCAACCTTATTTTCCTAGTCCACCTGCATATTGAAAATGTTCATAATGATTGTAATGGTGTTTTATTGCATGCCTTTTCCACTTCCTGATTTATTTTCTGCCCACATCCTGGCTACTGCTAGGAGGCCCTGTACATCAGGGTCTCCTTTAACTTTGCGGTTCCCCAACATTATCCACACAGATTTTACACCTTCGGACCCTGCATTGCTTCTTGCTATTTATTTGATTTCATTTCTAACTAATAAGGCAGCTATGCCCCACGTGCCCATCTGCCTGTCCTTTCAACAGAATATGTATCCTTGGATATTCAGTTCCCTGATCACCTTGCAGCCACAGCACTGTAATACTTACAACATCTTACCTGCTAATTCCAATCCGTGCTTCAAGCTTATTTACCTTGTTTCATATACCACATGCATTTAAGTACAGTCTTGCGTTGCCTGCCTGCTTACTCATAGGTGTCCCCTTGTCTGTTGTGCCTGAAGTTAGATTCCTGAGTCTTTTCATACTCTTTGTCCAATCACTTGTTCTAGAAACTTTAATCACCTCTGCTGAGCCCTCTCCCCCTTTCCATAATTATTCTAAGTCAAGATGGTGAATGGCTTGGAAGGAAACTTGCAGGGGATGATGTTCCCATGTATCTGCTGCCCTTGTCCTTCTAGATGGAAGTGGTTGTGGGTTTGGAAGGTGCTGTCTGAGGATCTCTGGTGAATGCCAACATAAATAAAATGATATTGTTTCTTCATCAATATCTACTTTTTGTTTAAAGTACTACACTGGGATCTACACAACTGGAAAGATTCCAAGTTCAAACAGCTTTCAGCCATGACCACGGCTATAACTCACCTCAATCCACCGAGGTTGGATAGAATCAGCCCTTGTTCCTCTGCCCCACCCAAGCATATGAATGCTATGGCCCAGAGTGACCATTTAGTTCAATTCCCGAAGGCAATCAAAATCCATGAAACAGCATCAGTGAGTGCCTTCAGTTGAGGAAGACTGGGAACTAGAGTGATCGGAAATGAAAACAATTATATTGTGGCAACAATTCAAGATTATTCAGCATGGCCTTGTGTGTAAGTGATTTCAATTAATCTGCTGACAGCAATTTACTCTGACCAAGGTTTAAATTTTCCAGCAATGGACTGTAATTACAATGGAATAAAGGCAGAATAAGCAAATAATCCATCCAACTCTGTGAAATATGGTATTTCAAAACAGATGTTTTAAATGTAATTTTCATAAAAGGGTTTATAAACACACACTTCATACACGCACGCATACATCCATCAACCATAACATGGCAGTTAAATGAGTAAATAACTTTTCCTATACAAATTGTAAATTACATATGGTTCACAAAAGAAAATGTAACTTGCTAACTCGGACTCACAACCTGATATCAACAAACTAAAAAAGAATTATAAGTACTGACAAAAATAACACTACAAAGACTATTTCTAAAGGATCTGCACCACTTAAGCCGATAACACTACAACCCATGATCGAAAACATTGTCCATCTTCAAATATTCATGCCAAATGGCAAAGGGGGTCATCTATAACTCAAAACATCATCTGCTATTTGGAAATCATCAGTACATTGCTTGATACCAGGTATATAGTTGTAGGTCATTATAGAGCAGCTCATTTGAGACCAATAATCCAAAGACTATGATTCATCAGAGTTCCAGAACTCAGAGAAGAGATTGCAAGTCTTAAGCAAAAAGCAGATAGATCTAAATCTGTAACAAAGACTGAATTATTTGCCTGTCTGACTTAATACCGAAATGTGTTTGCAGCGTGCACAGCAGGTGGTATCACTGTTCAATTCTCAAAGCCTTCTGTGATTTAAAGATTCAACGCATAATCAAAGTTAGACATTTAGCAATTAGCTAACCAACACACTTCATTTGGCTTGTTGGCCACATACATAAAACTATGATCGAGGGACAAAAAGCATAGAAGGTGGGTCACTAACATTAGCGCTTCACTGGAGGCTCACTGGTGATGTTACCTTGTATGGTGATGAAACGTCTGAAAACAAACCTTCCAGCTCAGTGAGCAAATGTACATCCACAAAAAGCATATTGGCTAAGCTTGCTGATGACAGGAAAGTAGGTTGTCATAAGAATCTACATGGAGATTTTGATAGGTTAAATGAATGGGCAAAAAATTGGTAGACAGAGTACAATGTTGAAAAATGTGAACTTGTCTATTTTGGTAAGAAGAATTGAAATAGATATATAGAGACTTTGCAGATCTCTACCATATACAAAGGACCTGGGGATTGTGATGCATGAATCACTAAAAGTTGATAAGCAGGTATAGGAAGTGATTAGACAACAAATAGTATCTTGGTGTTTTACCGTTAGATGAAAGTGGGAAAGTATTGCCATAATTGTACAAGGCTTAGCAAGTCCACAACTGGAATACAGCATTGTTTTGCTGTCCTCACTTAAACCAATGGATACTTGCATTAGAAGTTAGTTCAGAGAAGGTTCACTTGACTCCTTCCCCCCAGGAATCAGTTGAGGAAAGATTGGTCCTATACCCAATAAAGTTTAGATGAATGAGAGGTGACCTTATTGAAGCATGTAAGACACTGAAGAGACTTCACATGTTCGATGTTGAGAAGATGTCTTCCCTTATGGGGGAATCTAAAGCCTGGATTCAAACATCGAGTGTCTCCCATTTAAGATTGAGACAAGAACCTTTTTTTTTATATCTCAGAGAGTCATTCATCTGTGGATGTCTTCCACTGAAGCAGCAGAGAGTGTGTCACAAAGTATATTTTTGATTGACAAGACAGCCAAGGGTAATGTGCAGAAAAATGCAGTTAAAGCCACAATCAGATCAACCATGATCTCTTTGAATGATTGAATAGGCTCGGGGGGGCCAAATGGCCTACTCATACTCCCAATTCTTGTGTGCTTGTGAAATCATTTAATTTGCTTAAAATATTTAAATGTCTGAAATACCTCAATTGGAACACCCCTTAATCTTTGACACTCAAGGGAATACAAATATAGTCTATGCAACCTGCTTTCTTAACTCAACGCTATAGCCGTGGCTTCATTCTGGTGGGACTGTTCAGAAACACTTCCAAGACCACTGCTCCTTCCTCAGATGGGATGCACAGACTGACCCCAGCACTCTAAATGTAGCCTAACTGGAGACTTACATAACTGTACCAAAGTTCCACCTCAGTATTTAGTTTACTCAAGATACATGCCAGCAATCTGTAACTTTTATAGCAAAGTTAAACAGATTCTTAATTATCAAGGGGATAAACGATGAATGGGGATATGCAGGAATGTATAGTTGAGGTTAAAATCAGACCAGCCATCATCTTGTTGAATGACGAAGCAGGCCAGAAAGGCCAAGCGACCTAATCTTGTTCCTTGTTCCTATGTTAATATTAGAATTATTTTAAAATTATTATTTTCTCCCTGCGCACTACTTTGCTCAGGATTATTAGTGCTTTGTATGTAAACGTCTTCCCATACATGCCCACAGGATGACTGTTGGGTGAAACCAGGTAATTTAATATTCTGTAAATTTCACAGAACTGTAGACCATCATGTCCTCTGTGGACAGAGAGAGGCTGCAAGACCATTTTGGATGCCAGTCTAACAATGCACAAAGGACAGATGCAAAGTTGTTGAAGTACAGCCCATACTGATGTATAGCAAAGAGATTATCAACCACAGTTTTAACAAGCTGTGCATCTGAGATGGACAGTTTGTAACAAATACTGCAGATTCCTTCTGCCCAATGTTGTCACCTTCTCCTCACCAGATAGGAAAGTCTTCCATTGCAGGGAGCAGCCTTGCTACCTCTGAGCCTGAAGTTTCTATTTTGAGATCTACCTCAGGACTTAATGACCACAAAGGTGCATTCTTAATGCAGCTCATCAGTTTGACATTCAATGTTCAAATCCTTCGAATGGCAGCAACAGAAGTGGGAGAGACATCTGGTCAGTCACACTTCATGCAAAGTGACATCAATCGCTTTGCGGCCTTTGGTTTCTGGGAGAAACAAGCTGTGGAAAACGGACATTTCTCCAGCTTTATCTCTCTCCTGCCTCTCCAGACACAGGTCATCTTCTCTGTCTGCGTGCATTTTATTGGCCTTATCAACAGAGTCTCTTTAAGCATCGCACATAATGTTGAAAAAGAAAGGCTTGCCTTTCCACAACAATCAGATACCTTTGAGCTCTTTAGAACAACAAAGTATTTTTTGAAGTATCATCACTGTTGTAGAATCACAGAACCCCTACAGTGTGCTAGCAGGCCATTCAGCCCATCGAGTACACACCGACCCTCTAAAGAGCATCCCACTCAGGCCTGGCATTTTCCACGGCTAATTCACCTAATCTACACATCCTTGCACACTATAGGCAATTTAGCTTTGACAATCCAAACATCTTCAGCTTCTTCACCAATCAGCTTCCCTGCTCCATGAAGGTAGGAGATAGGGATGTTTGCTGATGACTGCACAATGTTCAGCACCATTCAGTCTCCTCAGACACTGAAGCAGACCATGTCAAAATGCAGCAAGACCTGGACAATATCCAGGCTTGGGTTCACAAGTGGCAAGCGACATTCATGTCACAAATGACCATCACCTGGATGAATGCAGCTCCAGCAATACTCAAGGAGCTTGACACCATCCCAGAAAAAGCAGCCCCTTGATTGGCACCTACCGCCTTCAACATTCATACCGTTCATTAACAACACCGTGTCTGCAGTGTGTACCATCTCCAACATGCACTGCAGTAATCTACCAAAGTTCCTCCAATGCCTCTTTCCAAACCCACAACCTCTTCCCACCTTGAAGAGAAGCAGATATGTTGGAACACCACCACTTACATGTTCCCCTCCATGTAGCACACAAGTGGCATTTCTTCAATGTCGCTGGGCGAAAAATCTGGAAATCATTTCTGAAAAACACTGCAGGTCCACCTACACCACCAAACAGCAGAGGTTCAAGAAGGAACTTGCACATGGTCTTCTCTAGGGCTTACATACAGGGATGGCCAATAAATGTTGGCCTAGTCAATGAAGCCAATATTCTATCAACAATTTTTTTTTTGTAATTCCAAGGGATACAGGATAATGCAGGAAAATGTTGATGTAGAAGATCGACAATTATCTAGTTCAAGTGTGGAACCAGCTCCAGGAGTTGAATTGTCTGCTAATATTCAATGTTTCTAATCCCTTCTTGAAATATTATTTGATGAACATTCACTGGTTAGGATTTAACTCTATGCTCTTCATTAAACTCAATGTTATATCTACCTGAGCAGACAGGTAACACCTGGGTCAAACATCTCACCTTTGGTCACACAAAGCTCCCTCAGCTGCTGCATTAGGGTGGACAAAGTTAAAATCACACAACACCCAGGTTATAGTCCAACAGGTTTATTTGGAAGCACTAGCTTTCGGAGCGCCGCTCCTTCACCAGGTAGCTGTGGAGCAGAATATTAAGACACAGAATTTATAGTAAAATATTAGTGTCATGCAACTGAAATCTTTTGCTATAAATTCTGTCTCTTATGGTCGTGCTCCAAGCGGTCTGAAGTAGCGTCGCTCCGAAAGCTAGTGCTTCCAAATAAACCTGTTGGACAATAACCTGGTGTTGTGTGGTTTTTAACTTTGTCCACCCCAGTCCAACACCGGATCCTCCACATCATGGCTACATTAGGGTGCCAGCCTTAATGTTTGTCTGTCACACACCTCAATGGGCTAACTACTGAACTACTTCGCAGCCAGCGGCATCAGGCTATTCGACTGCGTGGGGCTTCGCTGCCTGAGATCATTTGGCCCCGGGGTTATCGGAGAGGGAGACGTTTTGAATTGCTGTCCCCACCCCAATTAGTCGCACAAACGGGGGCGGGTGGGGGAGGATAAACAAAAGGTCAGCATCCAAAACAAGACCCTCCACCCCCTGCCCAAAAGAGAGCAGGAACTGAAGCTTGGACTGTTAGCTACATTCATGT
Source organism: Chiloscyllium plagiosum (assembly GCF_037043375.1). NCBI lineage: Eukaryota > Metazoa > Chordata > Chondrichthyes > Orectolobiformes > Hemiscylliidae > Chiloscyllium > Chiloscyllium plagiosum. Next base: position 16,323,530 of record NW_028270174.1, read on the forward strand.
AGCACCTACACAGTTCACATCCCAGGCCAGTAGGGTTCGATATCCAGCTCCCCACCTTCTACAGCCAACCCCTCTGTCTGTTTGTCTCTCTCTCTCTTACATTCTGCAACCAAACTAAACCAGCCAGGGATATTAAAATGCAGCTGATGTGTGCTATGAGGCTGCTGGACAGACAGGGGGGTCTGCAAACAAAGATCAGTGTCTACCAGACGGACTGAGGCTGAGAAGGGACCGAAATACAAAATTAGGATTCGTCTGACGTGTAATCCCCGTTCAGAGGCAGGCAGTTTCTGGCAGAAGGTGGGCACTTCCTAAAGACCCGAAAACAGTAGCAATGGGAAACAAAAGAGCCGCCGATAGCTTTCCTTCGCTCGGAATAGCAAGCAAAGCTAACCAGCCCGAACAGTTACCGGAGTGGAGGTGTTAAAACAGATCAATGCAGTGCGCAGCAAGTGCCTCTTACCCTATCATCGTCCCCGTCCCTTTCAGCTCGGTGCTGAGTGCTAAGAAAGCACTGAGTTCTCTCCCTTTGCCTGCGCTACCTCTCGGGTCTGCGCCTCTCTCTTTCTCTACACACCGCGGCTCGGTGCACTGAGTTCCTCTCGCTTTCTTTCCTTCTCCCCAAGCGCACGCAGACAGTCTTGTGTCTGCAGTGTCCCAAACTGTACACTGAGTGTCTCTCTCTCACACACACACAGACAGCCAGTCTGAGTGCTTCTGCAATGTGCGAGTCTTCTTACCCCAGACTGCATGTCCCCCTCTCTGCATCTCTTCTCAGCCCTGCTCCTCCACAACCCAACCGTGTCACTAGTTCCCCCCCCCCCCCGCGACTCCGTCTGTAGTCTTATCTCTTGTCATATCTGCACCTCGTTGCTCAAGTCTTTTATATTTCTTCCTTTACATCCAGTGTTTCCTGGTGAAAACAGATTAATCGTAGATTATTTATTTTACTCATTCCCCCCTTGATTTGCCTGTGTGTGTGTCTGTGAGTTTGTGTATGTGAGAGAGAGACTGTCTGTGTGTGTACAACTGTGTGTATGAGAGAGAGACACTGTGTGTGTATAACTGTGTGTGTGTGTGAGAGAGAGAGAGAGACTGTCTATGTGTGTAACTGTGTGTCTGTCTGTATGTGTATAACTGTGTGTGAGAGACTATCTGTAAATGTATAACTCTGTGTGTGTGTGTGTGACTGTATGTGTATAACTGTCTGTGTGCATGTGTGTTGAGAGTGTGTGTGTCTTGGGCTCAGTCCCTGGGATCAAGCCATTGAATGGAAGGGATCCAGTTCTTACCTACATGATGGCCCCACTCACCACACGTTGGGAGAGGGAGTGCTATGTCTCAACTCCTCTGACAAACTCTGCTTGCTCTCATCTCCTTCACAGAACAGTCAGCAGTCTTCGCCCTCCTAAAGCCATCCCACACTCTACCCCCACCCCTTCCTTCCTGATGGCACCACCTTCTGCCAGTGACCATGAGCTCCTCTACCTGCAAGATGATGGGCAGACAAACAGGAACCAGTCTCCGCCACATCTTCATGTTCAGCAAGAACACTGCCTTCAGAAGACTGACAGCAACAGACAGAGATACAGTAATGGAGGGTGGTTCAGGAACCAGAACCGTCCCTAAATTAGGGTAAATGCCCTGCTCTTTGGGGAACCCCTCACTGAGATCACAGGCACTTGGGAGCAATTGCAAGCCCAGAGTCAGGATGACTCAATATAACCTTTCCTTATTTGCAATTTGGTTTAGCTGAAAGCGGTAAAGTGCCATTATCATTAAATGCAGAATGGATGGAAAAGCTGGAGATCAGCTGGAGAGAACAGAGTCATGCAATGTCATTTGACCCAGGGAGGGGTCCCCAAAGCAGGGACAGCTCTATCAGTAACACTGGCTGATTCGATAACATTGGGAAAGTGATGAATACTGAGAGATTCAGTAATATCAGGAGATTCAGCAATGCATTCAGTAACAGCTAAATTAATAATGCCGAGACACAGGACCAGTTTCAATAACACAGTTAGATTAATTACACCATTAGGTTCAATGACAGATTCAGTAACATTTCGGAATTGGTATCCTGTTAGATTAAAGGCATAAAGGTGTCCTACATCATGATGAAAGAGCAATTCAGTGAGAGTCATATTGGATTAACTCTCCAAAATCAGATAAAATTCACCATCTGGCATTTTATGTTTTTTATACCTATCAAGAGAGATAAATGGCTTCCGACAAGGGTGGGTATGTGTATCCTCTCAAGCTAAAGGCACTGCCATTGTGTGGGATAGGCTTCATTGACTTTTCCAGTCCATCATTGCTGCATGTATTTGTGTTGATCCCTTAAACTTACATTATCATGAACTCCATATCTTGATACTTGATTGAATTAATGAGGTGTAATACGGGTAATATATACGGGGGGTATTACAAATATGGAATATATAGTACTGGGTGGATTGATTTTGCAGTGTATTTATTTTACATTTATTTTACTTCATCCTAAAACATGAGCCAGTATTTGAAAAAAAATCTTGAACAAAGTCATTTTCATGTTGCAATTTCCATTTCCAAATGTCAAAGAGGCAGTGAAAGACATTAGGGGCAATAACAAGCCTTAAAACACGGGAGCGGAAAAGATCTTTAAACCCTTACCAAAAAAAATTGTGCAGTGAAGGGAGGTTACCCAAACTCTGTATGTGGAGAAAGTGAGGTCTGCAGATGCTGGAGATCAAAGTTGAAACTTTATTGCTGGAACAGCACAGCAGGTCAGGCAGCATCCAGGGAACAGGAGATTCGACGTTTCGGGCACAGGCCCTTCTTCAGGAATCCTGAAGAAGGGCCTGTGCCCGAAACGTCGAATCTCCTGTTCCCTGGATGCTGCCTGACCTGCTGTGCTGTTCCAGCAATAAAGTTTCAACAAACTCTGTATGTTTCAAGACAAGAGTGACTTGGACTGGGATACCTTCTTTAAAGCCACAAGACATTCAAAAATGCAGCACATGTGAGAGAATAGATGGAGAGAAATAGGAGTGGTAACCAAAAGGATTTTGAGGCTTTTAAATAAAACAACGGAAATAGCAAAGCTAAGAACTTTAGAAGGATGTTTTTAAAATTTAGGGATTAAACATGTGAAAACTCTAACCTCAAACCAGCAATTGCACTGATGGAGCATTTTCCATAATCTCAGCAATCCCAAAGACACACAGGGTCAACAACATACCTTTGAAGTTTTGTTTCAGTTGCAATTTAAGGAAAGACAGCAACCAATTTGTATGCTGCACTAGCCCATAAATAGAAATATGATAAATTGTCATATAATTACTTTGGAGGTGGGAAATGTCAGTGAGTACTCTGGGAATACTATTTGCTGTTTAAATAATGCCATATTTTATCTTCACCTGACTGAGTCAGCTTAAAATCTTCCTAGATAGGCAGCACCAACAGTAGAGAACTCCTGAACTATATGCTCAAATCTCTGGAGTAGGACTTGAACCCATGACCTTTTGATTTGGAGCTGAGAGCCAGGCCTGACACTTGGGATTCAGAACGTGTCAGAGTGAGTGAAAGGAGGCTGGGAAAGGATTTATCTGTGAAGATAAGGATTTTTGATGAACAGCACCAAGAGTTCAGGACCAAGAGATTATAATGATTCAATTCCGACAGTGCGGAAGCTGGCTGTTTAACTCATCAAGACCACAGTGACCGTCCAAAGAGCATCCCACCAGAACCCCCCCTCCTCTCCCCCACCTTTTTCCTGTAACCCTGCAATTTCCTTGGCTAATCCACCTAGTATGCACATCATTGAACTATGGGGCAATTTAGCATGGCCAATCCACCCAACCTGCACATCTTTGGACTGCGGGACAAAGCCCACACAGACATGGGGAGATTGTGCAAACTCCACAGTCGCCCTAGTGAGGAAATGAACCTGGGTCACTGGCAGCAGTGCGAGCCAACGAGCTGCCCAAAGATAATGTAGAATATGTATAAAGATAATATTAGTGATCTCTCGAAGGTATCAGTAAACATAGGAGTAAATGGGAATAAAGAATGAAAACATGGACTGCTCTGATGACAGCTTTGCACCCAGTCCTGTTTATATAGCAGCCTTCTCCAGAGATGTGCGTTTAATATTGACCTCTAATCTAATACAATAAACACAAATAAGCTTCTCTTGTCACTATGCTTATATTACTGCTTGTGTAGTAATTCAATACAGCACAGCGTTCCTATTTCCCAAGAGTTCTCTGCCAGGAAACATTTGCTAATGGGATCATATATCCCATTAAACAGTGGGTGAAAACAACCATCTCCATAAAAAAACTCACATTGTTTCACAACAGGGGTTGAAATGTGTAAATGCAACGTTCCCAATTACCTCATAATTTCCAAATCTTCCTAAGTGAAGCTAACTGCACATTTCGAAGTTTTAATACTTTAAAACTGCTGATCAGAGGTGGCTTGTAAATGGAAATTGTGTGTCAAACCCTCCATTAGGTCATTAAGAGCAAAGTCAATTTTTGTTTGCTATCGCAATGCTGGTCCAATATCAAAGCTTGAGTGAGCTATGAATTTCCTCCAGATAAGCATGAGAAAGACTCCCAGCATAAACTCTGGATCCTCTTCACCAACTCCACCTTCTTCCCTGGCTACTATCTGAGACTGAATCAGACTGTGCAAGTTTGGCATCCTGCTCAAACCTGAGCTGGGTTTCCAATTATTTATCCTCTCAACAAACACAAAGACGGCCAGCTCTCTAACATTTAGGAATTAAACATGTGAAAACTCTAACCTCAAACCAGCAATTGCACTGATGGAGCATTTTCCATAATCTCAGCAATCCCAAAGACACACAGGGTCAACAACATACCTTTGAAGTTTTGTTTCAGTTGCAATTTAAGGAAAGACAGAAACCAATTTGTATGCTGCACTATCCCATAAATAGAAATATTCCTTCCCCAGTCCACATGCCATCGTCACCTCCAGATTAAATTACCATAATACGTTTTATAACTGGACTTTCATACTCCCACATTATCAACTTTACGCAAAGCAAAAGGAGGCTGCTCTGCTCCTTTTCCAATCCAATTCATCGATTCAATCCTTATTGATTTACATCTTCTACCAGTCGCTCAATAACTCAAAAATTTTCATCTTTCCATTTACACCCTTTCATGCTTTTACACTCAACACAACTTCCATTCCCTTCATTGACCCTGGTAGCTACCATATTGGTTGCAATACAGAAAGTGGTATTATCATTAGATTCTTAATCTAGAGACCCAGGTCATAGTTTTGGGAAAGATGGCAGAGCATGGAATATGAATTCAGTAAAAAAAATCTTGAATTAAAAGTCTAATGATGACTGTGAAACCATTTTCAATTGCTGGAAAAACCCATCTCGGTCACTAATATCCTTTACAGAAGGAAACTGCCATCCTTACCTGGTTTGGCCTACATGTGACTTCAGACCCACAGCAACGTGGTTGATTCTTAACTGCTGTCTGGGGCAATTAGGGATGAACAATAAAACCTGGCCGAATCAACGATGTCTACGGCCTTTGAATGAATTTTTTTAAATGTCCTCATGCTCTGCAGTTCCCTCTGAATCCTTCCATTTCCCTCTTCTATCCAATGCAGACATTTTGAACAAGCTAGATCTGTATCGACTGGAGTTTAAAAGAGAGCTGATCTTATTGATATATCTGGAGTGGGCTCAACAGGGTGGTGTGGCAAAGTTGTTTCCCCTTGTGGTAGAGTGTAGGTTCAGAGGGACATAATTTCAGAAGAAGAGTGAAAGAACTGCCCAGTGGCCAGTATCCCATTTGAAGTCACCTTTTATTTACCTGTGCACAGTACACTGGCTGTGACCAACCAGCTTAGAGTCAGTCCCCCTCAACTGAGGAGATTCTAAATCACCTGGTCATATATTTTATTTTCTTTTACTTTTTTTTAAAATGGGGATTCGAATTTCCTGGTGATTGTTTTCCTAAACCATGACACTACCACCAATAGCAGCAGTGCTATCTCCTGCTTGTTTTTTACTAAGGAGATTTAAATCTCCTGGTGATTTATTTCTTTTTTTTCTAAACACACACACTACTGCCAAACAGCAGCAATGCTATCTCCTGGTTATATCGGTCAGCTAAGGCTTTCATGGCTGGCCCAGGTTAACAACCCTGATCAAGGATCTCATAGTCAACACGATCCAGCTAGTTCCAATCCCTACAAGGAGGCTATTTAAGAGGGAGATGAGAAAGCATTTCATCTCTCAGACGGTAGTGAATCTGTGGAATTATTTACTACTGAGGGCTGCTGAGGCTGGATCATTAAGTATATTCAAGGCTGAGATAGACAGATTTTTAATCAATAAGGGAATGAGAGTTACAATGAAAAGGCAGGAAAGTGGAGTTGAGGATTAGCAGGTCAACCATGACGTCATTGAATGGCAGAGCAGATTTGATGGACTGAATGGCCTACTTTCACTGTCTTATGATCTTCCAGCCATGATCATTTAAAGGATGGTGCAGTCTAGAGGTTGTTCCTGCTCCCTAATTCATGTGCTCTTATGCTCTTTAATTTCACCTTTAAAATCCACAATTTTAAGTAAATATTCCAACTCTATCCTAACATATCCCAAATTGGTTTAGTGACCCTTTCCTTCCACTTTTGAGAATCACCTTAGGATGTCTGGTTTCTGAACATGATATAAATGCACTTGTTCTATTACAGCCCACTGTTACTTCTCTCACTGTCACCGACATGAGATTTTATGATGGCATTATCTTGTATGCAAGATAAAAATAGTTTAGATTTAAGTTTCCATTCTACTGTAAATGGACAGGGACTCGCTATCATAGAATCATAGAGATGTACAGCATGGAAACAGACCCTTCAGTCCAACCTGTCCATGCCGACCAGATATCCCAACCCAATCTAGTCCCACCTGCCAGCACACAGCCCATATCCCTCCAAACCCTTCCTATTCATATACCCATCCAAATGCCTCTTAAATGTTGCAATTGTACCAGCCTCCACCACTTCATCTGGCAGCTCACCCCATACACTTACCACCTTCTGCGTGAAAAAGTTGTCCCTTAGGTCTCTTTCATATCTTTCCCCTCTCAAACTAAACCTATGCCCTCTGGTTCTGGACTCCCTGACCCCAGGGAAAAGACTTTGTCTATTTATCCTATCCATGCCCCTCATACTTTTGAAGACCTCTATAAGGTCACCCCTCAGCCTCCGATACTCCAGGGAAAACAACCCCAGCCTGTTCAGCCTCTCCCTGTAGCTCTGATTCATTGTTTTTAATATTGTGGTGAAGAGCTGACAGTTTTGAGAAATATATTAACTGAGAATTAGGAATGGGGTAGTACATTAGGTTCTTAACTCTATTCCACAATTCAAGCAATTACAGGCTGATCAGCACCCCAACTCCATTTGTCTACTTGTATTTTAAAGTCAGTTAACCAACAAAATGGGCTATTTCAGTGTTAAAAATTTCATTTGTCAAAGAATCCACAGATATCTGAGAAGGCTCAGAGTCTCAAACTTTACCATTCTTTGTATGGAAAAGTGTATCCTAATTACAATCTGAATTTTAGTTCTAATTTTTGGGTAAGGTCTCTTTGTCCCTGATCTGCCCTGTCGTAGGAAATAGTTCTCATTACTTTCCCTATCAGATCCTGTTAACATTTAATTATACCTCACTCATTCAACCATCCCCAATCTCCCTCTCTCAAGGGAATACAAATCCATTTTAATACAATCTGTCCTCATAATTTAACTCTGTCAGCTCCAGTATTGTTCTGGCAAGTCTGTAATCTTCACCCCCTTCAAGATCAATATAGCTTTTCTGAACTGTGGTATTCAAAACGGAGTCTGACAAAGGCTTTACAATAACTGAATTATAACCTTTGCTCTCTCTATATATTACCTTCATGCATTGTATTTCAGCAGCTTTCAGGTAAAGACTAACATTCCATTCACATCTTTAATTGTGCGTTATAACTGTTTGCTTTTAATGGTTTGAGTACTTGAATTTCCACTTGCCTATGCGCCACTACAGTTTATAGACCCTAACCATTTATAAAACACTTTGATTTGTCTTCTTTGGGTCCAAAATAGATGACCTCACACAGTTTTCTGTCAAAGTCCATTTGCCACAATTGTACCTATTCTCTTAATTTGAATTTTCTTCAAAATTCTTCACGCAATATGCTGATTACCAGCAAGGCCAGAATTTGTTGTCCATTCCTATTTGTTGCAATTCAGTGACTTTCGAGGTCATTTCAGAGGGCACTTAGGTGTCAACCACATTGCTGTGGGTTTGGAGTCACATATGGACTAATCAATGATAGTTTCATGGTCACCATTACTGAAACTAATTCCATTTGATCATGATAATTCAATGATAATTGAATTTTAATTAGCTAATTGGTTAATTAATTAACTGAATTCAAATTCCACCCTGGTAATTTCATTGCCATTACACCACTGTCTCCCCCATCTCACTTTGCAACTTCATGCTTCCATCTGTACTACTGACTGCATTCTCTTACATTTCATCTCCAGTCTTTGATATAAAGTCTCTTTATAAGTTATCAATAAATATGATGAAATGCTAATGACCCACAGTAGATTCCTGGGGTCCGTCACTTCTCATGGCCCAGAGAACATTTCCTTTATACAATACCCACCTTCTGGATGACCATATCAATGAAATATCTTAATGATATTAAACACTGCCTCAAACCGTAACTCGCTTAGTCAAACATGAGTTGTCTGATCAAGCCATGTTGCAACCTTCTGATCAACCCATTAGTGTGCGGTTATTCCATCTATAAAGGCAGATTATAAAAGCTTGCTCAGCAATAACGTTAAGCAGTAATTACCAGGTTGTGTGTTTAACTCTTCTTCAATATTGAAATGATATTAGTAAATCACTGTTCTAATAGCACAACTTCCAAATTAAGTAAGAGCTGAAAGACTTTGATAAACACTTTGACCTATTTACTTTAGCCCCCGGATTGTAAATCATCAAGTACAGCACATTTTACATACTTTAAGTTCTATTATTTTCTCCATTATCTTTAGTCCAATTAGTGCTTCCATAGATTTGTTTTTAGTTTCCCTTCTATCAATGATACTTTATCCATGAGGAAAATAGATAGAAAGAACTTTTCAAATACTTCTCTTTTTAACTAGTCTCTTCCACGATTCAACCAATAAAGAGGACACTTATCAGATGTCATACCTCGACCACGCTGTGTTAATTCAATGCTATCACAAGAGTGCAGCTCTTCCTCAAGATTTTCCATTGGCTAACTAATAATGTCAACACAAAGATTTTTTTTTAAGAAGAGCTTCCATCTCATCGAGGCAGCTTCAGGGTCAGCGAAATTCCACAACTTGCTCTGAAAATTCTGCTCATATTTTGACAGCTCTGACTAATTCCATTACAGTAGCTGAGACAATCCATGACATTTTAAAATCATCAATAACATTCTAAATCAAATGACCAAAACTATTCTTAAAAGAAATAAATTTATTCTACATCCCAATGTTAATGTATCCTTTAAAGAAACCCGAGATCCTGATTTGCATTTTCAGCAAAAAAACTAATGATTTATTCCACAGATTGCCAAATTTAATTGAAATCTGCCAATTAAGTTTGAAAATCTATTATTTCCAAACAAATTAACAAACTACCCTTCACCCATCTTCAGTGGTAGTGAAGAGATGATATACGTTGTGTGGGATAGTAATGTTTGAATTATTAACCAATTCAGGAGCAGTCATCCATAGAAACTGGTTCATTGGTTATGTTCAAATCATAATTAGGGTGATTATTAAGATTAACTCCTAAATTCATGTTTAGGTGATTATACTTTCACTCACATTCTCACTAGCACACCTCTTGTGGCTTTTTGCACCTTATTTCTGAGCGTACACTGAGCAGAACTCTCACTCCTCTCATTTCATGGAAATGGGGCTGTGACCCCTTTCTGATTTGACTACTTCCCAAGATCAATGTCACGTCCTTTGTGCTCATAGATTGACTGGGCTTCAGAAATGATTTGGTTAGTTGTTATGATTGACTATACCTCCACATTCTCTTATGTCACGATGAAATGAGATTGCTAAATGATGACTAAATGCAAACAACCTCCTGTGTTCTTACCAAAAGAAAGAAACCAAATGCAGAGATGTGAGAGAAATTGGGATTCATTTCAAGAAATCGCTAGACTGATTTCACAATTCAGCTGGCAGTCCAATTTTGGAGTTAGTGTGATATCTGCAATCACACTCTCACTGACACAAGATGCTTCTGCTGTAATTAACTATGGCAGAATGCACAAACTATAGTCTGACACTCCCCAGCGGCCCAGCCTTTGGCATAATTCCATTATGCTCATAACTCATGCTAAATATACATGATATAACAAGTCCCACCAAGAGATGTGTAATAACATCTCTGAACAGGTTGATTAGAAAATATCTACAGCATGAAAAGGAGCATATCACCAGACAGAACCACAAAGTTACATAACATTGTCTTTCCAGCAGTGAACTGAAGCCTCCCATTCATCATGTGCAATTCTATTTGCTTATCCCTAGATCAATCTGCTACTTTCAAAGTGGCATTGCTCCAGCAAACCAGCTTTACTGCCATTCACTTCAATTTCTTTCCCCTCGATCTTTCTGAAGCCTTGAACTGTTGTAGAGTGGAGGGTCCCAGGTGCTCCAGTGCCTACCTCAAGTATTCTCTTTACATTCTTTATCCTGAACATTGGCAAAGCAGCCTGTTCGACTACAGTAGGGACTATTTGACTCAAAATCATCAGAGAGCCAGCTGAATTTTATTCTCCCTACCTCAGGGATACTGAGCCCAATTATATATGCTCCAATCCCTTCCACGGCTAATTCTACACCAGGCCAGGGCTTCCAACTGGGCCATCCTATCTTGAATAGTTTAGCTATTCACTGATTGAAATCCCCGAGCCACTGAGGGTGCTACTGAATAACCTGTAATACTGAGATCTCAAAGGGTAGAAATGAGCTGAAGATTTTTTCCTGTTTATAAGACCGCTGCTTCCATTAAGTCAGCTTTCTTATTCCACAATCTTTTGAGTGCCAGCAGACAATCCCTTTTGAGAGTTGAAAAGCTATGTCCTTCAGTGAGTCTGTTAATGTATTCCCAACAGTAAGCCTGAGTGATGTAAGAGATTTAAAGTTGCTGATATTTTGTATAAATTATTTAAATAGGACCAATTTAACTTGCAAACATGTTACTCTTACTTAGATTTAAGGAGATATTGAAGTAACAGCAATATGGGAAGTCTAGCCAATCCATTCCACGTAGGTATACACTCTCTCAGCATGAACAAATAGTCCTAATCACTTTTACACCACTTTAGGCAAAGGTTTGCATCCACACATCTAATCTAACCTCAAATGGTGATACAGTAGGCCATTCTAACAAATGTTTTACAGGGGAATGCCCACAGGTCTGAGCAGAATTCTTATTTTACAGCACACCCATTGTTACTCTCAATTGATTTCAACGGAACTTAAACACATACAAGGTGTAAGAGCAGTGTTGTTCTCAATCCCATCAATTTATCAATAAGGGTATTTAGGTTAGCATCAATTTCAGAATTTTTGCCTCAACCAGTGAAACGTCAGCCTTCTGTGTAAAAAAATTAAATCTGCCTCAATCTGAGATGCCTACAAACAGATTTGTTAGGTATTCTCTACTACAAAATAAAAGTATACATACTTGAATTCTTTTGTTTCCATCAACCGACTGCCATCAGCTTTTGCTCATTTTTATAATGGAAATTACTTATGTAAATACCCATGTCAACAATCATACCCAAACATCAGTTCTTCAGGCAATGAGCAAAAGGTACACCCTCCAATCAGTGGTAGCACTATAGTGCCATGGTATGACATTTTCCAGTTTCACACCCGACACTAAAAAGAAACGCTTATGCTGAAATAAACCTTATGGTTTCCAAATCGCTTTATTCTATTTAATTACATATACAGTAAGAATGTAATATTAAAGTCTTACAAAAAGATTAAGATAGAACATATGGCTTCCAACTAATTAAATCGGCATGCTCTGGTTCAATTATCCCCTCACATCTAACTCTGCTTCATCTGGAGACTACCTTGTCCAGAAGAGGTGTGCAAGTAACTACAAAACAAAAACTACACATGCAAATCCCAGATCTGTGGCTAAGGACCAGGAGCACAAACCCAGCCGATGTTCTCCCCTTTCTATTCCATTTGGCTGTATATCCATACTTGGGTGTATAGTGCATTATCTCAAAGTGTGAAGAAGAGACAAAGAATAGAAATGCTGGAGACAGGGAGTTGGGAGCAGCCTCCAGTGGGATATAGACTTGTGAAATGGGCAGACACAAGGAAGATGAAATACAATGCAGGGAAGACTGCAGTGATACATTTTTGAAAGGTGAACAACAAAATGGGTTACAGATGGTACAATTTTAAAAGGAAGTTCAGCAATTAGAGGACTCACATTATTCCTTGAAACTGGTATCAAACACTGATAATGCTATTGAAAACAAAATGAAACCAGATCCTTGATATTCTACATAGTGTTCTAGAGTACAATAGCGAGGGCAAGATCTTTATAACTGGTTAGACCTCAACCTCTGTGTCCAGTTGTAGAGACTAAACTTTAGAAAACTTATCAAGGCCTTGTATAGTGTATCAAGGGGATGTACCAGAAAGCAGATAACCAGGGTAAGAGTTTTTAGCTATGTGAAGAGACTAGAGAATCTGGGGTCGTTCTCTTTACAGCAGCAAAGGCTACAATGAAATTTAACTGAAGAATTCAATATTAGCAGTAATTTTGACAGAATAGATGGAGAGCATTTGATTACACTAGAATTAGAATTACATCTTATCGTCATATATACTCAAGTGCAGGGATACAACAGTACAATGAAAAGTGTGTAATGTCACCATTCAGGGCGCCATCTTAGATACAAAGGTACCTAGGTACAAAATCTTAAATACAAAGTAGAAAAATAAGGAAATATAGTTAAAAGTTTATCATTAAAGCCCTTAGTATAAAGTAGAAAAATAAAGAAATAAAGTTAAAAGGTCAACATTGCAGTCCTTCTTAAGTACCAAGACACTCCCCACAAGGGTTCCGTCTCCTCCACATTGGACTCAATCTCCTTGTGTGTGCCACCAGAGATTCTGGGAGATCTCTATCGCCACCGCACTGAGCTCACTCTTCATTGCATTGGTCTCACTCTCCACCACGTTGGGCTCACTCTCCACCACGCTGGGCTCACCCTGTCGCTCTACCCTACGATCTCTCACTGTCCCCTGCACTAGCTTGATCTCTCTCTCTACAAAAGACAAGTAGATTAAAGAAAATCAAAGCTCCCCCAACACTGAGAGGCTCCTGTATCACACGTAGAGGGATGACCTGACAGAAGCTTATAAGATTGTGATTGGCATGGATAGAGGGGAAAATATGAGACTTTTTCCCAGGGTGGACGGCTCAATTGCTAGGGGACACAGATTGAAGTTGGGAAAAGGGAAGTTTAAAAGATTTGTGTGAGGCAGGTTTTTCACACAAAAAGGGTGGTAAGTGCCTGGAATGCGCTGCCAGAGGTGGTGGTGGAAGCAGACACAACAGCAGCATTCAAGAAGCACATGGATGAATACATGAATAGGAAAGGAATAGAGGGACACGGATCCTGTAAGTGAAGACCATTTCAGTTTGGAAGGGCAAAATGTGTCGACACAGGCTTGGAGTGTGAAAGTGTCTGTTCCTGTGCTGTAATGTTCCTTGTACATTGTATTGGAATCAGATGCTGTGTCTGGGAACAGGACATAGCACATGGGATGAGAATGACTCTTCATGTGGATGTGGACTAGTAGGAGGACCAGTAGCCAAGAAGACACAAAGGAACTGGGTATATATATTATGATAAGGAAAAGGTACCGCACTGTGGAGAATTAGCAAGTGAAAGGATGTAATTGTACAGCTTTTTTAAAGGGCAGGCATGATTAGCTGAAAGGTGCTATAGAATTTTATGACTCAATATTTAAAGTAATTCTATAGTTTAACAGAATGGTTGACAGAAGCATAGCACGACTACAGTTGTAAAATAAAATTTATTTTAAAATGGGACCAGATTTATTTAGTCATTGATGTTGTGCCCGAGATGACATCAACAGCCCTGTTATAAAGCAACGCATCTTCATACTCATTAGGTGCAAAATGACAATCTCTTTGTGATTGCAATCAATTCCATTAATTTTCTATCAACTACAATTCGGATATCATACTTCACAGAAGACACGAAAACTCAGTCACTTTCAGCATTATTTTGACTTAAAGCCAATAATCTGTATATACACCCACCAATCTGTAAAATTCTCTTGTACATATTCAAGATCCCTCTGTTTACAACAATTAAACAATGTGTTTGTAAAAGCACAATTTTGACTAAACACTGAGAATACAACACTGCAAAGTAAAATGTTTTAGCTGTAATACAACAGCAGAAGTACCACAAGATGTGTGTCCTAATAATAATGTAATTCTTTAATAATTCTGAACAGGAACAATAATTCAGCCATTAGGCGTTTTGTGCATAGACTCTCAAAATGACAGGTTTAACCGCAATACTGATGAATAGTTGACTTCAATTACCCACTCTTGCAATGTTTGACTGCTTTTATTTTGCAGGTCTGTCACACAGACCATTCAAGCACACAGATAGTTTGGTGATTGGTGACAATGTGGAGGAAATCTGGATGGCTTGAGAACTTGTAATGGTTCTATTTTTCAATTCTCAGTGGGTTATGAAGCTGGCCATTGGCAGAGCCTGAGAAAAAGGAACCTTTTTCACAATATCAGGACCAGGATCTCCCAGGTTAACTCTGAGTGAAACTCCTACTGCCCAAATAAAAACACCCTGACCTCAATCTCAGGAGCATGTTTCCTAGCACTACCAGCAGGGACTGTCACATTGCCCTCACCTTCTGTACATCCATCACCTCTCAAAGAAATGACCAAATTTCTCCGACTGAAGACTTGTGCACAGTACATTGATTGCCAAATTCATTTCACTTACAGACTGCAAAATGCTGTCTTCTTTTAAACCAACCCAATCTATATTTGGCAATTGTCTCCAACGAGTCGCAAGAAATCATTAATCCAACTTCAGTACACCATTGCAAGCAATGGGAGAGAAATTATAACGTTATTTTTTGAAAGCAACTATTTGAATACTTCTTTATTGGTGATAACAATGCCAGACATGGGAAAAACGGAATGTCTCAGAGGGAGTCAAGGATCAACCAATGAAGAGTCTGCATACATGTCAACTGAACATGGCCGACATGAGCAGAGACATGTTGAGTGACAACAATGAAAGCATGAAGGTTTGCAGTTGGAGGTGAGAATTCCCGGAATAATATCTCCAGAAAGATAGCCAATTAACATTGACACTCCTATGGCAGAAGGAAAACTTACAACAATTGACTAAGTATGTTCATTATGTGCAAACTGTTCAAATCCAATTTTTTATTCTGAAAAAGCAATGCTCGCTGTAGCTGATCACAGATTGTACTTTCAAAATCTATTATTAAACTGGATTCTCCCAGAACTCCAAGGTTCTGAGTAAGTTGGGCTAAAGTGAACATGAGAGACTGCAATGAACATTGCCAACAGATGGAGTGAATTACTGAGACAGCCGCCATTAATATCCAATAATGCAGAAACTACCAGCGTTCTCTGTCCCCTTTTGACCTTCCATATTGTCAGCATTCCATATTGAGATGTCTCAAATACATTAAAAATGACAGCAGAACCAGAATGGAAAAAGCTGGATAGAATTTGGATTGGAGTTAAAAGAATTACTCAATTGTCAAATGAGCTTTGCAATCAGCTGATCTCTAGCTGGAAGGATGTCTTCAGGCTTAACCATGTCTTCCTGTCATTTCCTGACAGGCGTCTTAGAATTCCTTCCTTCATACGAATTGATACCAAAACCCACAGACTTGGCAAGCAACAGCAATTCTGCCTTTCTGAAAGATTGCTTACAGTTGCTTCATTCTTTATAACTATCTCAATAACATATTTACTGAAATATTAAAATAAAATTCTAAATGTTGATCTATTTAGAGATTTTCATTCCTTGACCTTCTTTGTTTAAAGATGACAAGCTCAATAGTTTCAGAGAAAGGAAGACTAATCCATATGCAAAGAGTGTGCCCTATCCCAACCTTTAATGAAACATTATTATCTTTGCTCAACTGGTACACAGTCATGTGTTACTCCACCAACTGGTCACTTATGGGCAACCCTTCCTATTACTTGCTCCCTCATGCTTGCGTTATCGCCTCCCCCACATACTGGCTCAGTAAGGATTCCACATGTTTCCAGGAAAACCGGGCTGCCCCTCTTGGGAGCCTGAGAAATTAGTGTTTGCAGACATCCTGACCACCTCAGCTGACCCTATCCCATTCCCCATCAGTAACTGCATTTCCAGCAGGCATCTGGCGTCAACAGTGATCAAGCTGATTTTCCTTCGATCATGAAGGGTCTGGTCTCTGTAACCCTGAGCCAGAAGTTCAAGTCCCACTTAGAATGGGAGATGCATGATAATGTGTTGACTTAAAAACAAAACTCCCTCAAACATGGATAGCGGCCACCTCTTTACCCACGAGAAACCCATGCCAGGATAGCCAGGCCACTCCTGCTCAGGAAGCATTGCTGAGCAACTCTCAGAAGAAGCTGGCAATAATTTCCTCTTCCTGTTTATCAAGAGGCACTTGGCCTGCACTCTGCATCTCCCCAGTGACACTGGCGTAATCAGGAACCGAGTTTGCGATGAATCAGATACAAGGATTTTTCTGTTCTAACAACATACTGCACGCATGATTGAGACCACATCTGGAGTACCATGTATGGCTTTGGTCTCAGTACATAAGGAAGTATATGTTTGCTTTTGGGGTAAAACAAAAGTTTATTAGATTGATTCCTGGGATTAAAAACTTGTCCTTTGCAAAGAGAGTGAGTAGAATTAGTGTATGCTCTGTAGCTTTAGAAACTTTGAAAGATGACCTCATTGAAATGTACAGGATTTTCAGGGAGCTTTTAAGATGTAGGAACAGAAGTTGGCAACTTGGCCCATGGAGTCTGCTCTCCCCATTCAAAGAGATCATGGCAAATGTGATAACCCTCAACTCCTGCTTTTTCCCCCTTAACCCTTGATTCATTTTTTGATTAGAAATCTGCCCACCTCAGGCTTGCTAACAACCCAGTCTTCACAATCCTCTCAGGTAAAGAACTCTTACGGAAGACATTGGTCCTCACCTCTGAGCAAGGTCACAGCACCAAGGACCCAGGTTCAATTCCACCTTTGGGTGACTGTCTGTCTGGAGTTTGCACATTCTCCCCGCACCTTTGTAGGTTTCCTCTGGGGGGTCCTTCTCCTCACAGTCCAATGATGTGCAGGTTAGGTGTATTGGCCATGCTAAATTGCCCATATTGCCCAGGGATTTGCAGGCTGGATGTATTAACCATGGAGAATGCAGGATCATAGGGTAGGGAGGTGCGTCTGGGTGAGGTGTTCTTTGGAGGGTTGGTGTATACCCAATGGGCTGAAAGGCCTGCTTTCACACGATAGGGATTGTAAGTGTGTGACTCCTTATTCTGAGATTATTCCTTCTGGTCCCAGATTCTCCCATAAGAGGAAGCAATATTTCCATATCTACCTTGTCAAACCTCTTAAGAATTTTACACGTTTCAGTAAGGTTGCCCTTCATTCCTCTAAACTCCATAAAGCCCAACCTAATCCACCTCTCCTCATAATAAAATCCCTTCACATCAGGGATCAATGCCAAAATGCCAATTTACTTTTGCCTCGGCAAGAATTCAAAACCCTTGCTCACAATATTGCAGTTGTGGTCTTTCTAGTGCCTTGTACAGTTTTAGCAAGGCTTCCCTACTGTTAGGTTGCAGTTCCTTTGAAATAAAGGTTGACATTCCATTTGCCTTTCCTATAGGCACTTGCTACACCTATAGCTTCACGCATGATGACCCCTAAATCCCTCTGTAGTACAGCTTTCAGCAGTCCTTTTCAATTTAAATAATACTTGGCTCCTCTATTCTTCATACCAAAGTGCATAACCTCACATCTTCCACACTATTTTGTATCTGCCAGGTTTTTGCTCACTCTCTTAACCGGTCTATCCCAGTACGTACTCCTTGTGTCATCCTCATTACTTGCTTTCCCATCTACATTTGAGTCAACTGTAAACTTGGTGATAGCATATTAATTTCTAACATCTAATTGGTCAATATATAAACCATAAATAATTGTGGCCCCAGCACTGATCCTTGTGGCACTACAATAGTTATATCGATCGCCATTCTGAAAATGCTTCCCTTATCACACTTCTGTGCCTTCTAATAATTTGCCAATCTTCTACCCATGCTAATGTACCATAAGACCATAAGTAGGAACAGGAATAGGCTGTGAGGCACCGCGAGCCTGTTCCGCCATTCAATGTATCCAGTCATGGCTGATTCAACATTCCTCATGTCCACTTTCCTGCCCTTTCCCTGTAAATCTTGATTCCCCTACTCATCAAAAATCTATCTCAGCCTTAAAAATACACAAGGACTCTGCCCCAATGCTCTCTGTGGCAAGGAGTTCCAAAGACTCTCAACCCTCTGAGAGAAGATATTCCTCCTCATCTCAGTCTTAAACTGGCGCCTCTTTATTCTGAGACCCTTTGGTCCTAGACTCTCTCCTGAGGGGAAACATCCTCTCAGCATTTCCCCTTAAGAATCTTAAATATTTCAATAAGATCATCTTTCATCCTGTGTATCGTTATTCAAATAGTTGCTCTGCATTGTTCGCATATCCTTTTGCCCGAAACGTTGATTTTCCTGCTCCTTGGATGCTGCCTGATCTGCTGTGCATTTCCAGCACCACTCTAATCTCTATCTTTTGTTTTGTAAGCCTACTTTTCACCTCTCCAAAATTTTCCCCTGCTCTAATTACTCTGTCTACAGCCCTAACTATTCAATTCACCAGGACAGTTCTAAATTCAAGTGAAGCCAGTGTCTGACTGCAACAGCTCGCTTCCACCACAGTACTAGTGGCCATGAACTGAAACCCATTCCATCCACATTAACCTTTACGCCACATATTTATTCCTTTGACTTTATTTACTTAATGCCATGTTTCCCATGGTCCAGATAGTAATCCCAAGATTATCACCTTGGAGATTCTGCTTTCTAATTTAGCACCTAACTGTTTCAATCTTTTCAGCAGTGTCCTAGTCCAAGAAATAGTGAGATTGTTTCCATGGGCTTGAGAATCCAGAATTGGGGTCACAATCTTACAATAAGGACTTTGGTGAGGATTTGTTCCTTCACACAGAGGGATGTAGACACTTGGTCATTGAGTATATCCAAGATTACAGAATAATAGATTTTAAACCTTATGAGCAGGAAACTCGAATTGTTGCAACAGATCCACCCGATGATTTTTTAAAATCATTCACTGGATATGGGCATTGCTGCTTGGGTCTGCATTTATTGCCCATTTCTAGTTTCCCTTGAGAAGGTGGTGGTGAGCTGCTTTCTTGAACTACTACAGTCCATTTGGTGTACATTGTCATTCGGGAGGGAGTTTCAGGATTTTGACCCAGAGACACTGAAAGAATGGTGATATACCTCCAGGATGGTGAGTGGTTTGGAAAGAATGTTGCAGGAGGCAGTGTTCTCTTCTAGATGGTAGCGATCATGGGTTTTGGAAGGTACTTGAATAGTAGAAATGACTCGAGGGACAACGTAGCCCATTCATACACTATTTCTTAAATTTTTCTGGAGCTCCATTGAATGCAAACTCTAAATAACCCACTGCTGTTTAAGCCAGGAATTGTCGAAGTGAGTCAAGTATTCCAGACATATATACATATTTGATATTTGCCTCACAGATGAAGTCAAAGTCCTTAAACTGGGTAACAGCCAAATAGAATACCTTGTGTCAGTCACTTCTGAGTGGCCACAAAAACATTGTGAATCATTAGCTACCTACAAATTAGAGCGATATTTTGCCAATGACAATTCTGAAAATGGTGACCCAAGTCAAATGGATTCTAACTGGTTCCACTGGATGTGCTAAACATGAAGTACTCATCAAGATTTTCCAAATTATTTGTTAGCAAAGTTGTTCTATTTGAAAGGAACTCCTTAACTACAATGCACATGCAAACTGGAATAGCCAAAGTGGAAATTTTTTTGTCAATGTTTTGGCAATGTAATTATGGCACAAATTGTGTCATTATGTTTGGCAAACAAACAAACCCACTATTTTGCAAACACTGTTGCTGTAGTTTCACCCAATTAACTGTTTAATGGAATTACAGGCTTTACACTGACATTATGTGGGCAAAGAATCACTTAAAACATACAGCATAGCAGCAGGTTATTTAGCCCAATGCAGGAGTTTATACTCTAAAGTCTCCTTCTGCTTTAATTAATTCTCAGTGTTGCGTCCCTCCTTTCCATTCCTTTCAAAGGCATTGAACCACCCTTTGAAGATTCATTGGACTTCAACTGTTAACTGTTTCACAATCCACTGAGCTTTTCATTCTTGTAGGAGATGTAGGCATGGCTGGTAAGGCTGGCATTTGTTGCACATCCTTAGTTGCCCTTGAACTAATCGGCTTTCGAAGCCTTTTCAAAAAGTAGTTAAGAGTCAACCACAGCAATGTCTGCCCAGCCCTTGGTCTGGAGTCATGTATAGATAAGACTAGACCAGGTAAGGATAAGACCATAAGACATAGGAGCGGAAGTAAGGCCATTCGGCCCATCGAGTCCACTCCACCATTCAATCATGGCTGATGGGCATTTCAACTCCACTTACCCGCATTCTCCCCGTAGCCCTTAATTCCTTGTGACATCAAGAATTTATCAATTTCTGCCTTGAAGACATTTAGCGTCCCAGCCTCCACTGCACTCTGCGGCAATGAATTCCACAGGCCCACCACTCTCTGACTGAAGAAATGTCTCCGCATTTCTGTTCTGAATTTACCCCCTCTATTTCTAAGGCTGTGTCCTCGGGTCCTAGTCTCCTCGCCTAACGGAATCAATTTCCGAACGTCCACCCTCTCCAAGCCATGTTGGCAGGTTCTCATCCCTAAAATGAATCTGATGGGTTTTTTCAATAATCAATGCCAGTGGACTGGCTTTCGATTTCAGATTGAATTAAATTCAAATTTCACTAGATGCTGTGGTGTAATTTAAATCAAGTCCCTCAAAATATCATCTTGGGTTTCTGAAGGACCAATTCAGTTGCATTACCACTGGGCCACTGCTTCTTAGTTATGTTGCCAGACTTGCTGTGTTCCTCCAGTAATTTGTTTTACTTCAAATTGATCAATTGTATTTACTTTAGCAACCACTTATTGATGTAAGACCTTTAATGTAATAAGAGTCCTATGATGTTTCACAAAAGCATTCAAATCAAATTATGACATCTAGCCATACACAACAGATATTTAGTCAGATGACCAGAAGTTACTTAAAAATGTAGGCTTTAAAGATTCTTTTAAAGGAGACAATGGAGATAGAGAGGCAGTGAAATATAGAAAGAATATTCCAGAATTTAAGGCCCAATTAAGTGAAGGCATGACCATCAATAGTGGAGTAATTAAAATCAGGGATCTATAACAGACCAGAGTAAGAGAACCACATGTCAAAGCGTTTTAATGCTGGAGGATGTTACAGAGGTAGGAATGTTACAAACCATGGGGTGATATGAAAATGAGAATAACGGTTTTAAAATGTCTCTTCCTGTTTCTGCACCTTTACCCCTGCTTTCTCTCAGCCTGGCCATCTCCCCTTGTACTTCTTTCATCTCCACCCCCCCCCTTTAATCTCAAGGAGTGAAGACTTGAAATGGTATGGCTGACAACTGATTCAGAATCTGTCACCAGATCTGGCAGGACAAAGCAGTCCACTTGAATGGCACCCTATCTAACTCCTTCATTGTTCAATCCCTCCACCAATGGGTTATAGAGAGAGGGTAGGGGTCAGTGTGGACTTGTTGGGCCGAATGGCCAGTTTCCACACAGTAGGTATTCTATAAATAATGGTCAGCAATTAACTGTCAGTCATCATCTAACTAATACATTCTCCATGGCAATCAGAGTCCACTTGTCAAACAACCAGTATTAACATTGTCAATTTAGGGGAACATTCTTTCAGATAGTTCTGGTGAGTGCAAGGTGGAAAACTTTGACAAAAATGTGTCTTTTTTCAACAACTTTTATAATAAAAATTATATATAATGCATTTTTGTAAGAGTTATGCTTACCTGTTACATATCTAAATAATATACAGTGTATATACCTTGGACAGTCATATGGCCATACTCGCCTAAAAATGCTCGATTTCAGAAGCTAAGCAAACTCGGGGCCTGTTTAGTACTGGGATGGGACACTGCCTGGGCATAGCAGCTGTGGTAGGATCTCTGTAGTCAGCTCTGGAATGCACTGCCTGGAAGCATGGTGGATGCAGGTTTAACAGAGGCATTCAAGAAGACATGAGATGATATTCAAATAGCAACAATCTGCAGAGTTGCAGAGAAAACGCCAGAAATTGGCACTAAGTTAACATGTTCAGAGTCCGTCAGTCACTCACAGAATACTGACTGGCTTCCTTCTGCGCCATTACAATTCTGTGGGAAAGTCTCCCTCCAGTATGTAATATTGATGCCCTGTCAGAATGGCTCTTTAGAATTGTGCTGTTTGGTGCTGCTAGAAAAATATGTTCCAAATGAAAGTAAAGTTAGAGTCAATTTGTGACTTTCCACATAAATTGTCATGTTATTGAGTCAGAGTTAAGTCTGTTTAGCACAATGTGTTAACTCCATGCCTCATTAAATCTGGGACTTGGGTTTAATCCAGTTGAAATGAATGTAACCAAAACATGTTCTCTCTCCACTCTTAATGAAAGTCCTCATCTAAAGCCAGTTCAGGTAGTCTCGAGGCTGCTGATCAAGTCAAAGGGTCCAGTAAGAAGTTACACCCTGGGAGCAAGACTCGTGTGCTCAATGGAAACATCAGTACAGGGAGGTTATTCCAAGGAAATATTTGGAGGAAGCTTTCCTCTACAGTTGGCTGTGCTGTATCTGACCTTATTAAAGTGTTGACACTGTGCCTGTAACAAGTTTACAGGCCAACATCCTCTGGCCTTTGAGCTTTATAATGTATTCCTTTTTAACACTGAGTTAAACTGAAATTCGATTTTAACTCCTCCAAGGAGTTGGGGGTGGGCTGAGGAGGACGAATTCCATCTACGTATTCATACGCAGAGGTTAACAAATTTGTTAATAAAGTAGAAATGCAAACATGTTACCACTTGCATTAAGAGTTGTGGATAGATGGAATTAAAACCCCTTGATAGCAATTCATGTTCCAATCCAGCCAAAATGCAGCAGCACTCTGTTCTTTCATTCCCAGTAAACTGTTACATCAACAGTCGTGAAGATGCCATAATAAATATTGAATAGCTATCACTCATACTTGAACAGTTTGCTTGCAGCATTTGGTAAAGTGCTTTCGAAGATATGTCCAATGATAACACTTTTGTGAGAGCTACTCACATAACCTACACCTGCTTTTTGCATCAGGGAGTTAAGAGAAGGTGAATAAAGCACTTGGCTCACTGAGGACGCTCAGTAAACATCTCCTCAGTCCCAGTGTCTGGGCACTGTTGATGATTTTTCAGTTTGAGAAGCAGAGAGAAAAAAAAAAGCTTAGCCAGTTCACACACTGCAGCTTTCACACTGACAGAATGAGAAAAAGAAACTTGCATTTTTAGAGCACCTTGCATAACCTTGGGATGTCCTCAATGAATTACTGTTGAAGTGCAGGCATACAGCAAGGAATTGTGGCAGAAAATATCTGTATGTTGATCTCAGATTCAACAAAGAGACAATGGCCAGATCTTTTAGGTGTTATCTGAGGGATAAATATTGATCAGAATACCAGGAATATTTTCCTGTTATTTTTAATGGTGCTGCAGGACCATTTACCTCCTTCTGAGAGAGCAGATGGTTTGCACGAGGCATCTTTCTCTGTTTACTGGGCAACCATCAAACAAAAATCCTGTGATCAAAATTCTGAATCTGTAGACCACAATGTTCCAACAGAATGAGCAACGGGAGATTCTATCTTTGGCACGAAAAACAGGGAGAAATGCAGAAAGACAGAGAGAGCAATAAAATGGAAAAGACAGGGAGAGAAATAGACTGACGGAAAGAGCTACAGGCTCTCAGGCAGAGAGAATTAAAGAGGGGGAGAGTGAATATGGATAACAGATAGAGAGAATGAATGAGGTAGGGCAGGAAGCTGGGAATGAGCACATGTGTGTGAGAGTTTGCATGGGTTTGAGAATGGAAAGAATGAGTAAAGATTACACACACCAATACATGAGTGGGCACATTTCTGTTGTTATTTTATATTCATATTTGTTTTTTCCTAACCTTGCAGAGCACAGTTTTCAGACAAATTAAGTTTACCGCTTTCGTGCCAAATGTATGAACAATCCATTTGGAGGGATGATCTGGAACATCTGTTTACAGAAAGCACCAAGTTGGAGGAGTGATTCCACATGAAGCCTGAGATCATCACTGAGAAGGTGGTTTTAGGCTACCAACCAAATGTCTGGATAAAACTTCCTTTATCGCTGCAAGTAATTGATATTATGTACAGGAGAATGACTTCAGGTCTTTAGAGGATCTAGCTTCGGGTAATAAATCCAGCTTGAAGCTGTTGGCCACCCACCTTCCATTTACTGGTGACCCTCAGTAGACACATTACTGCCTTATGTCTCTCTATCGGACTTCCACTTGTGACCTGGCAGCTATGGGATCTTAATGGAGCAGTGAAAAACTGAAGCAGTGGTGCTTTCCTTCCTTTTTTGATGTCGAACAAAAAAAATACCAAATACTGAGACAAGATTCTGTTCATTCCAACTCCTTCCAATTCATTCTCTTAAAGGTAGTTCTTCTCTTCCTGTCAGGAAAGAGCATAATGGCAGTATTTACAGCTGTCTGATCTCCATTTTGAAATGGTGGCCTGACTAAAGAAAAATGCGGAGCTTGCTATTCACTGGGTCATCGACATGAGTCCTTGTTGTACTGTTGGGAGTAGGCAAGAAATTAATTTTGAAATTACAAAATGATGCCATTACTTTAACTTGAAAAGAAAACAATCTAGAAAACCTTGCATTAATATAGCACCTTTCCCAACTGAAGGGCACGTCAAAGTGTTCCACTACACTATTGAAATATAGTCACTGATGCAATGGAAAAAATGTAGTGGCCATAATAAAACAGAAGGTGCTGAAGAAACCCAGCATCTATGGAGCGATAAACACAGTGAACGTTTTGAGACTGGTACGTTCAGAATATGGCAGTCCTGTTCGCCAGTGTGAATATTATATGATGTAGAAAGGACTGCATTTGTGCTTAGCTAAGCAGACTTGCAAATATACATTTTGTGCAATTTATTTAATGCCATCCCAAGCCATGGTTTGATAAAGAATGCACTCTACCCACTATAAAACTGATCCCTTGATAACAGGAACTATAATGAGGGTCATGGATAATCATTTATCTTGGGTAAAGATTGCTGGGAGAAGTGCTGGAACCAAACAACAATATTCTGCCTTCATTTCATGTATATCATTTAGACCAAAATTTCAAAAGTTTTCACAGAGATGCTACCAAAGAAACTTCTTTCAAATAATTCTGAAAACAAATTGCTAAGTTAACATTCAAATTTCTCATCAGAGTGATTTCCATTGTGTTGCTGATTATCAATAAATCATAGAAGCTGATTATTCCATGAATCAGTGAATCTACCTATGATAGGCATCACTCTAAAGGAACCCTTTGCATTCATGTCCTTGATTGGTGCCAAACATTTCAGAGCTGGTCAATACTTGAAGATTTATCAACTTATCAACGTGTTGCGGAGTCTGATCCCTGCAAGAACTGGCAGCTTATTTTTGACATGGTTTGTTTCATTATCCTGATAAAGAAATGCTGAAGAGATCCTCAGCTCCACAAGGCCTTTCTCCAAATGGCGTACGCTGCTCCCTGGCGAGCTGATCCTCTGAATCCTTCTGGAGGGCACTTCAGGAACTTAAAACATATGACCACGGAAAGAATTTTGGGAGAAAAGCTCATTTGAGTTTCAAAAGCGTACAGTATTTAGGCATTTTTTTTTTAAATGTATGACAGGGAATAAGAAGATACTGATGACTTCACATTGATTGGACCTTAATCACACAGTCACGGAATTATTATAGCACCAAAGGAGAACTTCCACCCATCAGGTCTGCAATGGTTTTTCAAGTGAATGCTTCACTTAATGCCAATTTCTAGCCTTCACCTCACAATCTTGCACATTTTCTTTTCAAATAACAGCCTCAACTCCCATTTAGCTGCATCTGTTAAACCTGCCTCTCAGGAAATGCAACAACTCACTGTGCAAAAACAAAAGCTTTTCTCATATCACATTCTTGCTTCTTTAGCCAATAATGCATTATAGACTTTCACAATAACCAATTTGTTAATTAGCCTTGCCCAAGAGAAACGAATCATACCTATTGTAATATAAAGTATTTGACCCTTATGCAAGATAAAAACTAAATGTTATTCTCCTTAATTTTTTTGTTTGAAGCAGGGTTCTGCAAAAGAGGCAGGTGGCAAATGTCATGAAGGGATGGAAAAATAGATGAGAATATTTTAACAAGATAAGTAGTTGTGCAAGAAAGCTAATTGAATATACATAACAGGTGTGTTTGTTTTTCCATCTTTTTCCATAAAGACAAGTTGTACCGGCTAATTAAATGTATCTGATCTACACTTTCATTCGCAGAGGAATACAAAAGCTTAACGATTTGTAGGAAGCCTTACCAAAGGAAGACAAACAAAACAATTGTCCATAAGCTCTTCAAAAAGACAGACAAAATACACATGCAAAAGATATGAATATCTGGTTCTAGAGATCCAAGATATTATTGATAGAGCTCCAGGTTATACAATCGTACAGGCAATTGTGAAGCCATGTTCTTTTTCATTCACTTTTATGTTCCTATTTTATTAATTCAGTGATGAGGGCATTGCTGGCTAGGGCAACATTTATTGTCCAATGCTGGAGAAAATGGTGATGATTTGCCTTCTTGACCCACTGCAGTCCTCGGGATAGTGCTGGTCGAGAGAGAGAGAGCTCTGGGCTGTTGACCCAGTGACACTGAAGCAACAGTAATATATTTCGACATCAGAGTGGGAGGGGTCTTGCACATGGAGATACTCCCAAGCTGCTCTTGTCCTTCTAGGTGAACATGAACTTGGGAGGTGCTATTACAGGAGCCTTAGTGAGTTGTTGCAGTGTATCTTGTAGATGGTGCACACTGCTGCTACTGTGTGTCAGAGCACTGCTTTGTCTTGACGAGATGTGGAGGTGCTGGGATGGACAAAATTAAAAATGACATAACACCAGGTGAGAGTCCAACAGGTTTATTTGGAAGTACAAGCTTTTGGAGCGCTGAAGAAGCAGTGCTCTGAAATTTATTACTTCCAAATAAATCTGCTGGACTATAAGCTAGTGCCATGTGATTTTAACTTTGTCATGACAAAAGGTGCCCAGCTCTTGAGTGTTGTTGGAGCTGCATGCATCCAGGGTATGTGGACAATATTCTATTACACTCCTGATTTGTGCCTTGAAGATGGTAGGCAGGAAAAACATTTCTTGTCTAGTCTCTGACTTCCTTTTGTAACCATTGTATTTATATGGCTTCTCTAGCTCAGTTTCTTGTCAACTATAACTCTCAGAATGTTGATAGTGGGGAATTCAGCAATATGATACAGGTCGTAGTCCCACTTCCTGGCACACCGACACAGTTCTCTGGCTAACAAGAGAACTGTGACGAAATCTAAAACTGAACCCACACCATCCACTCCGCCCAGGAATTCCTTAACATCATCAAAGACATCAAGATAGAGGACAACGAGGTCATAGTCTCCTTTGCTGCGACGGCCTTATTTACATCATTAACATCACCCTAGCCAAAGAAACACGGGCCTCACTGCCAGACAAACCAGGAATATAAACAGCATCAACTCCATCAGTAAGGAAAGCACTCAAACTACTGGACATGTGCCTCACAATCCACTTCACCTTCAACAACAACATATACAAACAAATCAACGGGACACCAATGGGGTCACCAATATAAGGACTTACAGCAGAAGCAGTTATACATAGGTTAGAACGAACAGCCCTTCCCATGATCCAGCTTTGGCCCACTATGTGGATGACACCTCTGTCATCACAAAATGTGACAAACTAGAAGAAACCCACAAACACAAACAACATCCTCACTGATATAAGATTCACCAAAGATGAGAAGAACAATAACCGACTCCCTTTTGTGATGTCACGATAGAACAAAAAGCTAATGGAGAACTGCAGACCAGCATTTACAGGAAAGCTACATACACTGATCAGATACTCAATTATGGAAGCAACCATCCTAACACCTACAAACAGAGCAGCATCAGGACATTACTTAAATGAGCCACAACATAATGCAGCAGCCTTGAACTACGAGAAGCCAAGGAGAAACACCTATACAACATATTCAGGAACAATGGTTACCCGATTAGCGCAGTCCCCTAATTCCTGCACAATGGACCTAAACAGGAAGACACAACACGGCCAGAGACTCTGGTCACCCAACCACACATCAATCATTTCGGAGATGACCACCAGACTACTTCGATCTCTTGCCGTCATGGTAGCCCACAAACCTACCACCACACTGGAACAATTACTGATTAAGTTAAAGGATCCCACAGCCAGCAGAACAAATGTAATGTACAAAATACCATGTAAGGACTGCAACAAACATTACATTGGAAACCAGCGGGAAACTAGTCAGCAGGATGCATGAGCACCAACTAGCAACTAAAAGACATGACCAACTATCACGGGTATCCATACACACAGACGAACAGGGACACCACTTTGACTGGGACAATACATCCATCCTGGGACAGGCCAAACAAAGACACACACAGGAATTCCTAGAAGCCTGGCATTCAAACCAGAACTCCATTACCAAATGTATAGATTTGGACCCCATTTACCAACTTCGCAGAAACAGAACCGGAAATGATGCCACCCATCACAACAGACTAAAACACAGTAACAGCAAGCGGAACAGAATACCAATGCTTCACTGGAGGCTCGCTGATGGTGTTACCGAGCAGTCACTGTTTGTAACTTTAAAGTTGCACAGCCTTTTAAATTCATAATATTTTCCTCAATTACTTTCATTGTACAAAAACCTTTCATTTGGTTTACTAATAACTTTATTTGATGCTGTCAGTGGTTCCAAATGAACAGAACATAAGGTGCTGCATGCAAAATGACATTCTCCCTGCCTCAGGTCACCTGATCATTAGACTGAGCATCAGATTCACAAATTACCTTCTTGGTGGAGGAACGGGTAGCAACAGAGATGATGATGAAAGGAAAACAACATCAACATTTAAAATGGGAATCAACTGTGAAGGAAATCATAAGCTAGTCAAACTGAATTAGCGTGGTTTAATGAAAGGGAAATCATGACCATTTAATTTCTTAGAGTTATTCAAGGAAGTCTCAACCAGGGTGATAAAAGGGATTCACCAGATGTAGTGTTTGGACTTCCAGGAGATGTTCAACAAAATATCTCACTAAAGGTTAAGTCATAAGAGCCCACAGTGTTGGAGGTAGTCTTTTGGCATGGACAGAGAATTGGCTCATGGGCAGGAAACAGTGGGTAGGATAAGGAGTTATTTTCAGGTTGGTGACCCTGAGACCAGTGGGGTCCCACAGAGGTCAGTGCTGGGACTGCAGCTGTTTGTAGTCCATATATTAATGACCTGTAAGCAAGGAGTGAATGTACTGTACCCAAATTTGCAGAAACCATTAAATAGGTGACAAGGTAGGTCGTGAACGGGATAGAAACAGAGAGATATTGATAGGTTAAGTAACTGGCAAAACATTGACAAATGGAGTATAATGTGGGAAATGTGAAGTTGTTCATTTTGGAAGGGAAAATGAAAGAACAAAATATTATGGAGAAAGTGAGGTCTGCAGATGCTGGAGATTAGAGCTGGAAATGTGTTGCTGGAAAAGCGCAGCAGGTCAGGCAGCATCCAGGGAACAGGAGAATCGACGTTTCGGGCATAAGCCCTTCTTCAGGAATGAGAAAGTTTGTCCAGCAGGCTAAGATAAAAGGTAGGGAGAAGGGACTTGGGGGAGGGGCGTCGGAAATGTGATAGGTGGAAAGAGGTCAAGGTGAGGGTGATAGGTCAGACTGGGGTGGGGGCGGAGAGGTCGGGAAGAAGATCTCAGGTTAGGAAGGCGGTGCTGAATTTGATGGATTTGATTGAGACAGGGTGGGGGGAGGGGAAATGAGGAAACTGGTGAAATCCGAGTTCATCCCTTGTGGTTGGAGGGTTCCTAGCCGGAAGATGAGGCGTTCTTCCTCCAACCGTCGTTTTGTTGTGGTCTGACGATGGAGGAGTCCAAAGACCTGCATATCCTTGGTGGAGTGGGAGGGGGAATTGAAATGGTGAGCTACAGGATGGTTGGGTTGGTTGGTCCGGGTGTCCCAGAGGTGTTCTCTGAAACGCTCCGCAAGTAGCCGGCCTGTCTCCCCAATATAGA
This sequence comes from Chiloscyllium plagiosum, assembly GCF_037043375.1. Classification (NCBI taxonomy): domain Eukaryota; kingdom Metazoa; phylum Chordata; class Chondrichthyes; order Orectolobiformes; family Hemiscylliidae; genus Chiloscyllium; species Chiloscyllium plagiosum. The sequence continues at coordinate 16,354,352 of NW_028270174.1, forward strand.
GGAGGCCACATCGGGTGCAGAGGATGCAATAGATGATATGTGTGGAGGTGCAGGTGAATCTGTGGCGGATATGGAAGTTTCCTTTGGGGCCTTGGAGGGAGGTGAGGGGGGAGGTGTGGGCGCAAGTCTTGCACCTCCTGCGGTTGCAGGGGAAGGTGCCGGGAGTGGAGGTTGGGTTGGTGGGGGGTGTGGATCTGACGAGGGAGTCATGGAGGGAGTGGTCTTTACGGAATGCTGATAGGGGAGGGGAGGGAAATATATCCTTGGTGGTGGGGTCCGTTTGGAGGTAGCGGAAATGACGGCGGATGATGCGCTGTACATGGAGATTGGTGGGGTGGTAGGTGAGGACCAGTGGGGTTCTGTCCTGGTGGTGGTTGGAGGGGCAGGGTTCAAGGGCGGAGGAGCGGGAAGTGGAAGAGATGCGGTGGAGGGCATCGTCGACCACGTCGGGGGGGAAATTGCAGTCCTTGAAGAAGGAGGCCATCTGGGTTGTGCGTTTTCGGAACTGGTCCTCCTGGGAGCAGATGCGGCGGAGTCGAAGGAATTGGGAGAATGGGATGGCGTTTTTACAGGGGGCAGGATGGGAGGAGGTGTAGTCCAGGTAGCTGTGGGAGTCAGTCGTCGAAGGAATTGGGAGAATGGGATGGCGTTTTTACAGGGGGCAGGATGGGAGGAGGTGTAGGTGACTGTATCAGCGCCGCCTCGTGCTCCCACGAGGAGGTTGAACAGTTCATCCACTTCACCAACACCTTCCACCCCGACCTCAAATTCACCTGGATCGTAGGATATGTGGAACAATCCATCTTCCGCAACTACACTGGCCCCACCCCCCACCTTTTCCTCCGCTACATCGATGACTGTATCGGCGCCGCCTCGGGCTCCCACGAGGAGGTTGAACAGTTCATCCACTTCACCAACACCTTCCACCCCGACCTCAAATTCACCTGGACAGTCTCAGATTCCTCCCTCCCCTTCCTCGACCTTTCTATTTCTATCTCAGGCGACCGAATCAACACGGACATCTACTACAAACCGACCGACTCCCACAGCTACCTGGACTACACCTCCTCCCATCCTGCCCCCTGTAAAAACGCCATCCCATTCTCCCAATTCCTTCGACTCCGTCGCATCTGCTCCCAGGAGGACCAGTTCCGAAAACGCACAACCCAGATGGCCTCCTTCTTCAAGGACCGCAATTTCCCCCCCGACGTGGTCGACGATGCCCTCCACCACATCTCTTCCACTTCCTGCTCCTCCGCCCTTGAACTCTGCCCCTCCAACCACCACCAGGACAGAACCCCACTGGTCCTCACCTACCACCCCACCAATCTCCATGTACAGCGCATCATCCGCCGTCATTTCCGCTACCTCCAAACGGACCCCACCACCAAGGATATATTTCCCTCCCCTCCCCTATCAGCATTCCGTAAAGACCACTCCCTCCATGACTCCCTCGTCAGATCCACACCCCCCACCAACCCAACCTCCACTCCCGGTACCTTCCCCTGCAACCGCAGGAGGTGCAAGACTTGCGCCCACACCTCCCCCCTCACCTCCCTCCAAGGCCCCAAAGGAAACTTCCATATCCGCCACAGATTCACCTGCACCTCCACACATATCATCTATTGCATCCTCTGCACCCGATGTGGCCTCCTCTATATTGGGGAGACAGGCCGGCTACTTGCGGAGCGTTTCAGAGAACACCTCTGGGACACCTGGACCAACCAACCCAACCACCCTGTAGCTCACCATTTCAATTCCCCCTCCCACTCCACCAAGGATATGCAGGTCTTTGGACTCCTCCATCGTCAGACCACAACAAAACGACGGTTGGAGGAAGAACGCCTCATCTGCCGGCTAGGAACCCTCCAACCACAAGGGATGAACTCGGATTTCACCAGTTTCCTCATTTCCCCTCCCCCCACCCTGTCTCAGTCAAATCCATCAAATTCAGCACCGCCTTCCTAACCTGAGATCTTCTTCCCGACCTCTCCGCCCCCACCCCAGTCTGACCTATCATCCTCACCTTGACCTCTTTCCACCTATCACATTTCCGACGCCCCTCCCCCAAGTCCCTCCTCCCTACCTTTTATCTTAGCCTGCTGGACAAACTTTCCTCATTCCTGAAGAAGGGCTTATGCCCGAAACGTCGATTCTCCTGTTCCCTGGATGCTGCCTGACCTGCTGCGCTTTTCCAGCAACACATTTCCTGCAACAAAATATTATACCAATGGAGAAAAACTGCAACACAAAGGGACTTGGGGGTACTTGTACATGAAAAACAGAAAGCTAGCACACAGATACACCAGGTAATCAGGAAGGCGAATGAAATGTTGGCCCTTATTTCAAGGGGGTTGGAGAATAATTGTAGGGGTGTCTTACTGAACGTGGACAGGTGCTGGTGGGACCACATCTGGGAAACTGTGGTCCCCTTATTGAAAGAAAAGTATAATTTCACTGGAGGCAGTTCTGATAATATTCAGCAGGATGATCCCTGGTTTGGAGGGATTGTCTTATGAGCACAGGTTAAATAGGTTGGGACTCTACCCACTGGAATTTAGAAGAATGAGAGATGATCTCACTGAAATATGGACTCCATTAACAAACATATAGATGTGGACCCCATTTGCCAACCTCCCCGAAACAGATTCTTAAGTAGCTTATAAAGGTTGAGAGGATGTTTCTCCCATGGGACAGTCTTGAACCAGCGGGCACAGTCTCATAATAAAGGGATGCTAAAGTCTGAGATAAGGAGGAACTTCTTCTCTCAGAGAGTTCCGAGTCTTTGGAACTCCTTGGCACAGTGAGCTGTGCAGCACAGCCCTTGTTGTATCTGAGGCCAAGATAGATCAATTCTTGATCAGTCGGGGAATCAAAGGTTACAGGGAAAGAGCAGGAAAGTAGACACGAGAAATGTCAAACCATCCTTTTGAATAGTGAAGCAGGCTGGAGAGGCCGAATGGCCTACTCCTATTCCTATTCTTATGGCCTTAACGTGTAAGCTCTCAACAACAGAACTGACAGGAAACTGGTCCAAAAGGAGAAGCTAGTATTTGCAAATTTAATTCATTCTAAAGAGATCTTGCTGTGTGTAAGCTAATATGGCAAAGAAACCAAATTAGCTGCTCATGGCCTTGCCGAACGGACTTAACAATCGCCTTTATTTGCTTCCTGAACAGAATTTTTTTTCTGTCAGCTCTGTTTATTAGAGGTGGGCGGTTTAACATGCCAGCTGAGATAATATAAAAATCCCAATAGGAGCACTCATCTTCACGTGATCGGCAACTGAGCAGTCCTTGACGGTAGTGTCAAGCTGGATTTCAAACCCCACTGAAAGGCCTCAGCCTGTGTGTGCTGTTGCCTAGCCTCTGGGACTGCTCTTAATGGAAGCACATGATACCTCTGCGAGTTCCCAAGGTTAAAGTCAACCAGACCTGACACTTCCCTTCTCAGCCTGAGATGTGGCTGCATCTTTTCATGGAGCTGCATTATACAGAAAAAAGATCAGGAGACGAAAACAAGAAACAAATAATGAGGAGGACCCATTCATATCGTGCTAAGGAAAGATATATATTTGATACAGTTAATAAGTAATGAATGTATTTTTCTCCCTTTCCCTTGACAGCCTCCAGTCACTCTCCTTTGTTCGGACAATGAGTTTCACTGGTCATTAATGCTACCGAGTTAGTCGGCAAGATCTAGGTAGTTCCACGATTGACAAGCTGTCACCTTTATATCCCCAAGGGAAGATCAGGCTAAAACAGAAGCCTGCAGAAGTCAAAACGGAAGGCAACTGAGCTCAAATATTCACCCAGTTCAAGGCTGCAACTGAACCAAAATTTGTGGGCGGCATGGTGGCACAGTGGTTAGCACTGCTGCCTCACAGCGCCGGAGACCCGGGTTCAATTCCAGCCTCAGGCGACTGACTGTATGGAGTTTGCACGTTCTCCCTGTGTCTGCGTGGGTTTCCTCCGGGTGCTCCGGTTTCCTCCCACAACCCAAAGATGTGCAGTGTCAGGTGAATTGGCCATGCTAAATTGCCCGTAGTGTTAGGTAAGGGGTAAATGTAGAGATATGGGTGGGTTGCGCTTCGGCGGGTCGGTGTGGACTTGTTGTGCCGAAGGGCCTGTTTCCACACTGTAATGTAATCTAATACCTTTCAGAGGTGAATCCAGCAGAGAAAGGAACAGAATTTGGAGATGCGGGTATTGGACTGGAGTGTACAAAGTTAAAAATCACACAACACCAGGTTATAGTCCAACTGGTTTATGTGGAAGCACGAGCTTCAGAATGTTTGCTGGAGTTCACCTATTTATCCATAAGATCATTATCTTTTCACCTTAGGAATGGCCAGAAACAAGATCTGATCTTGAGGAATTTAGTACAAAGAGTCATCTCAAATGACAGGAGGCTGCAGAAGGATTTGGACAGTTTAAGAGAGTGGGCAAAGAAGTGACAGATGCAATATGACATGGGAAAGTGAGAGGCCATGCACTTTAGTAGGCAGAATCGAGGCATGACCTATTTTCTAAATGGGGAGAAAATTCAGAAATCTGAAGAGCAAAGGGATTTGGGCGCCCTCCTCCAGGTTTCTCTTAAGGTAAACTTTCAGGTTGAGTCAGTAGTTAGGAAAGCAAATATAATGTTGTCATTGATCTCGAGAGGACTAGAATATAAAAACAGTGATGTACTTCTGAGGCTTTACAAGGCTCTGGTCAGACCACACTTAGAGTATTGAGAGCAACTTTGGGCCCCATACCTCAGGAAAGATGCATTGGCCCTGAAGAGATCCAGAGGAGGACTGTGGGCCTATACTCAATGGAGTTTAGAAGGATGAGGAGGAAATCTGATTGAAACTTACAGAATACTGAAACGCTTGGACAGAGTTTTCATTGGGAATATGTTTCCATTGGCAGTAGGGACAAGGACCAGAGGACACATCCTTAGAGTAAAGGGAAGACCTTTTAGAACAAAGATAAGGAGAAACCTCTTTAGTCAGAGAGTGGGGAATCTATGACATTCACTGCCACAGAAGGTTGTGGAGACTAGGCCATTGAGTATATTTAAAACAGAGGTAGATCAGCTCTTGATTGCAAGGGGATCAAAGGTCATGGGGAGAAAGCAGGAAAATGGGATTGAAAAACCTATCAGTCATGATTGAATGGCAGAGTAGACTCAATGGGCTGAATGGCCTAATTTCTGCTCCTTTTTCATATCGTCTTCTTACTTGTGCAGATACATTGTAATTTTGTTATTCATTTTTGGGATGTGAAAAACACCGAATTTGTTCCCTTGAATCTAATGGCTTGCCACCTTAATTCGAAGAGCAGCCTCATTGTTGTAGATCCATAGTCACTCATAGGCCAGACCAGTTAAGGATGGCAGATTTCTCTCCATGAAAGACATTTGTGACCGTACAATTTAGAAGCAGTAGACCATTCAGCCCCTCAAGCCACTCAATAAGATCATGGCTGATCTGACTATAAAGTTAAACCCACAATTCAACCTACTCCTTAGAAGCTCTCAGCATCTCGCTTAACAAGTGCCAGATACACGAATAGGAAAGGTTTAACGGGAAATGGGCCAAATGCAGGCAAGTGGGACTAGTTTAGTTTGGAAAACTTGATCAGCATGAACAGGTTGGACCGAAGGGTCTGTTTCCATGCTGTATGATTCTATGACTCTAGAAGTACTTCAGCGTTAAAAATATTTGAAGACTGAGCTTCCGCTGCCTTTGCGGGAAGAGGGTTCCAAAGGTATATAATTCTCTGAGACCAAAGAAATGTCTCATATCTGTTTTAAATGGACAATCTCTCGTTCTAAATTCTCACATAAGAGGAAACATCATGTTGACATCTAACCTACCAAGATCCCTCAGGATTTCAGTTGTTTCAATCAAATCACCTCTTAATGCTCTGAACTCCAATGGATACATGCATCGCTTGTCCTCATAAGCCCCCACCTTGCCCCTTAGTATGGAGGTATTTGTGTAGCAAACATTCTCTAAACAACCTAATACAATTTTCACACAGAGGGTGGGGAGTGTATGGATTTGAGTTTCCAGAGGAAGTGGTGGAGGCTGGTACAACTACAGCATTTAAAAGGCATCTATATGAATAGGAAGGGTTTAGAGGGATATGCAGAAAGTGAGGACTGCAGATGCTGGAGAATCAGAGTCAAGAGTGTGTTGCTGGAAAAACACAGCAGGTCAGGCAGCATCCCAAGAAGCAGGAGAGTCAACATTTTGGGCATAAGCTCTTCATCAGAAACATTATTCCTCCTGCTCCTTGGATGCTGCCTGACCTGCTGTGCTTTTGCAATGCCACACTTTTCGACTTAGAGGGATATGGGCCAAATGCTGGCAAATGGGATTAGATTAGTTTAGGATATCTGGTCGGCATGGACAAGTTGGACCGAAGGGTCGAGAGTGTAGTGGTGGAAAAGCACAGCAGGTCAGGCAGCATCCGAGGAGCCCTTCATCAGGAAGTGCTTATGCCCGAAACGTCGATTCTCCTGCTCCTCGGATGCTGCCTGACCTGCTGTGCTTTTCCAGCACGACACTCTCAACTCTGAGCTACAGTATCTGCAGTCCTCCCTTTCTCTAAGTTGGACTGAAGGGTCTGTTTCTGTGCTGTACATCTCTATGACTCGAATAGCTGGTCAATACCCATCAATGATGCTAAAGGATTAACATTTTCTTCTCAATTCACTTTCAGCATTTCAATGGGCATCAATGCTTGTCATGAAATAACAAAGGATTTCCCAGCAGAAATGTTAATATGTGCTTGTATTGTTGATTCTTTGTACTCTTCATACATGGCAGAGATCCTTATTCTTGAAATATTACATCCAATGCTGCTGTTAGGAACAGCAAGGTATGTCCAATTGACAATGGAGTAAGGCATGAAGAGATGATTGGCTTCCTGTTACCCCTTGATCTTCTAAGCGCAGAGGCCCGTGAAAATACATATAACATTTTCTGTACACAACAGGTTGCATGCCTTCATTTGTGAAGCATATGATGTTGTCTCATCAATGTACATATTTCCAAATCTATCAGCAAATTTGCAAAAATGAGTGACTTCCTTGCTGGAAAATACTTGGAATGGAGATGTTTGTTGGAGATTTTATGAGCATTTTGTGGCTATATTGTTTCTTTGTTTCTGGGTACAGTTCATGTTTAGATGAACCTCCCAGCTTTACAAATCTTCAGAGACCATCGAAAAAAAAATCCACAGCATGCCTTTCCCACAGTGGGATAAATCTGAGATCTCCTGGGTCAGATACGTGATAGATGTGCTTGATCACAAGTCTGGCTCTCTCACAGTTTTGCCTTGTTTGGTTTCTTTTCTTTCATGGGGACCAAACACAGGGAGCTGAATACGTTAATCTCATAGAAGAGAAAAGAGTTCATCTTATTTTTTTTCCCTCTGTGGGATTAAACTCAGCTGCCCTGTCTTAAACATAAAAGAGAAACAGAAAGCTTCTCTCAAAGAATTTCTCATTGATGATCAGCACCTTCAGGACAGAAGAGAATATTCAGTAAAACTACATTTACTTAGCATTAAGATTTTGTTACGCAAACATTTTTACTGCCAATCCTCTATCTGACATAACTCCAGACACTGCAGCCCAGTACTATGTAGTCTGCCAAAAGCAACTTCACACAATTAGTTCATTGTGCTTTTCATTAAAGACTACACTGTCTAGCTGCCTCAGTGAAAACACAATTGTAACTGTACAAATATAAGTTCTGGGGAAACAAGTCACTTTCACAGCAAAGAAGTCTTTAAAGTGGCCTTTAAATTGTTTTACAAAACAACAGAGGTCATTGGTAAATAAAGATTTGCTTTCCTTCCCTCCTCTGCCATTTAAGACATTAACGTCTTGCGGTTCTATAGGTCTAAACACATTTTAGCCATGGACAATTAACAAGCGAGTCTAGTATTGGCAGACAATGAGAAATATTATATTGGAGTCTGGTTCCATCCTCACCCACCTGTCACATGCATCAAAAGTCCTTTCCTAATTGTTAGGACCTAGAACCCTTGCAGTTTTTCATCTCTGTAATACAGAGTGTAAGGGCTTCTGTAGTGAATCACATCAATGTAAACTAGGTATAGAAGCTGGGTCTTTCTGGCATGGTCTGGAAAGTTGGAGAACTCACTGTTACAAACAGCTATGCAACTGAGGAAATCTGATGCAAGGCCAATTAGAGAGTTAGAATCATACAGCACAGAAACAGACCCTTCGGTCCAACTCGTCCTCACCGACCAAGTTGTCCAAACTAAACTAATCCCACTTGCCTGCGTTTGGCCCATATCCCTCTAAACTTTAATAAAAACCGAAAGAACTGCAGATGTTGTAAATCAGAAGCGAAAACAGAAATTACTGGAAAAGCTGAGCAGGTCTGGCAGTATCTGTAGAGAGAGATCAGAGTTAACGTTTCGGGTCGAGTGACCCTTCCTTAGAACCCATAGTAAAATAGGGCAGAGTCAGCACGGCATTGTCAGGGGGAGGTCAGGCCTGAGAAATCTGTTAGCATTCTTTGAGGAGGTAAGGAGGAGAGCCAGAGGACATGATCTATTTGGATTTCCAGAAGACTTTTGACAAGGTGCTGCACAGGAGGCTGCTAAATAAGCTAACAGAAGGAAGGTACTGGCATGGATAGAGGATAGGCTCACTAGCAGAAAGCAGAGACCAGGAGTAAAGGGGTGTTTTTCAGAATGGCAGCTAGTGGCTAGTGGAATTCAGCAAGGCTCCATGTTTGGACCACAACTATTCATGTCAGACATTAATGATGTGGACGAAGGAACTGAGGGCATTTTTGCAAAGTTTGCAGATGATGTCGATTTTCCTGCTCCTTGGATGCAGCCTTACCTACTGTGCTTTTCGAGGACCACTCTAATCTTGACTCTAATCTCCAGCATCTGCAGTCCTCACTTTCACCTGACCTTGTTGGGGGGTCCAGAGGAGGTTCACAAGAATGGTCCTGGGAATGAGTGGGAATGGGACATGGTTGAGGACTCTGAATCGGTTTTTAATAGAGTTTAAAAAGCTGTAGGGGGGAATCATTGAAACTTACAGAATACTGAGAGGTCTGGACAAAGTGGACATGGAGAAGATGTTTTCAACAGTAGGAGAGACCAGGGCCCAAGGGCACAGCCGCAGAGTGAAGGGATGACCTTTTCGAACTGAGATGAGGAGGAATTTCCTTAGCCAGAGGGCGATGAATCTGTGGAATTCATTGCTGCAGAGGGCTGCAAAGGCCAAGTCATTGAGTCTCTTTAAGACAGAGATAGACAGGTTCTTGATTAGTAAAGGGATCAAAAGTTATGAGGGGAAGGTAGGAGAATAGGTTGAGAAACATATTAGCCATGATGGAGAAGAAAGGCCTAATTCTGCTGTTATGTCTTATGGAAACCTGGATATAAGTTACTCTCCTTCCCATTTAGCTGGTGGTGGTGCTTCCTGTTATTCACAATATATATTACTGATTTAGATCACGGGAACGTCTCGAAGTATGGAACCAATACAAAGCTGAGTTAGAAAGTAAACTGTGAGGTGGATATAGAAATATTTCAGTGTGATTTGTACAGATTGAGTGATTGGGAAAATATATTGCAGATGAAGTATAATGGGGATAAATGTGAGGCTATCCAATATTGTACAAAGAACAGGAAGGCAGATTATCATCTGAATGGTGATAAATTTGGAAAGGAGGGGTTTGTGCAATTAGACCTGGGTGCTGCACACCAGTCATTGAAAGTAAGCAAACAGTATGTTGGCCTTCATAGTGAGAGGTTTTGGGTACAGGAGAAAGGGAGTCTTTCTGCAGTTGTACTGGCCTTGGTGAGAGTACATCTGGAATATTGTGTGCAGTTTTGGTCTCCTTAACTGAGGAAGGGTGTTCTAGCTCTGCATCCAATGTTCACCTGACTGAATCCTGGGATGGCAGGACTGAAGTGTGAAAACAGACCGACTCAGGTAGGATAATATTCAAGCGAGTTCAGAAGAATGAGAAGTTCTCTCATAGAAACCTACAAGATTCCAATTGGACTAGACTGGGTAAAAGCAGGAAGGAGGTTCCTAATGACTGGGTTGCCCACAACCAGAGGTCACAGTCAAAGGATAAGGTAGGCAGATTAGGACTGAGATGAGGAGAAATGTTTTCACCCAGAGAGTGGTGAGCTTGTGAAATTCTCTTGCATAGAGAATGGTTGAGGACAAAACATTGAGTGTTTTCAAGAAGGAGACAGATATACTTAGCGCTAAAAGGATCAAAGGAAAAGGGGCAAAAGCAGGAGCAGGTGACTGATCTGAATAATCACCCATTATCATATTGAATGGAAGAGCAGGTGCGAAGGGCAGAATGGCCCCCTCCTGCTACTATTTTCTATGTTTCTATGTTTAAAAATAAATATACAACTTATAATTAATAATCCTGGTTTAAGGTTTTTAAAATACTGAATTACCTAAATGCTGCAGATATGCATCCATTTCAACTCAAATTTTAAAAACTGACAACAGGATTACAGATTACAGAAATCCCCCTCCTCAGAATAATCAATATCTTATGTAGATTCTGCGGAAGCATCCAATTGTCTGATATTTAACTCTTGACCTGCAGCTGATTGTGTACAAAGTTGATGAAGGTTGGAAGAATAAATACAAAGTTAATCAGATACACCATGAGAATGTCAACTATGAAGTATGGATGGATAGACTGGAGAAGTAGCAACTGAGATATTCAATATCAACCTTATTTATTCTATGAAGAAACTGCACACATTTACTTCACTGAATTTTTATATGTGATTCTACAGCTTCCTCAGATGTTAAATGACTTGGAGTCACAGAGCAGCACAGAAACAAACCCTTTTGTCCAACCAGTCCATGCTGACCATAATCCCAAAGTAAACCAGTCTCACCTACCTGTGTTTAGCCCATATCCCGCCAAACATTTCTTAATCATGCACCTAGCTAAATGTCTTTTAAATGTTGTAACTTTACACATATCTACCACTTCCTCTGGAAGTTTATTCCACACACAAACCACTTTCTTTCTCCCTGTGTCTTTTTAAAGTCTATCTCCTCACACCTTAAAAACATGCCTTCTAGACTTGAAATCTCCCACCCTAGCAAAGACACCTGCCATTTACCTTAACTAGACCACTCATTATTTTATAAATCTCCCTAAGGTCACCTCTTAACCTTCTATACTCCAGTGAAAAAGACTTACAAGGAGTCAAAGGTTAATGTATGTGGTACAAGTCTATTGTAAGGAGTCAATGATATATACTGGACAAAGTCTATTGAAGAATTTGGGCTCAACAGACTTGTTTTTATTTACGTTTTCTTTCTTTCCCTGAAACAAATGACAATTTTTAGAATCTGTGAATGAGGTCGCTAACTGAGTGAGTTATCACAGCTCTGCATGGTCTTGTTCTCATTGGCCACCTGTGATTGACTGAGTGCAGTGTGGCTTACTCAACATATTTACAAATTTTCCGTCTATCCGCCAGATCCAGCGGCCTCCTCGCCCTGCCGAATTATTAACGAATGCTGAGCTGTAGGAGAAACTGATTTTGAGTTGTTTTTTTAAAAATAACTGCGCTTTTTAACACAATGGTGACCTCCATCTTGGTCACCAGCCACCTGGATCTCTGCACAGGAATTGCGAAAACAATTCTATAGAAAACCAACACAATAAAATTGACCAGATTCGGTAATGGGAATTTGATCTGATGTGTGTCAGTAGTCTGCAAAGTGAGACACAACAAATAAAATTGAATTCACCCCACTTACACAGTACCAAGAAAAATGCAATCAATTACTTGAATTTGCAGAAAAGGAATGGAGATTTGAATCAATGAACACTTTTTAAACTACAAGAAAGTCACAGGTAAGCACAGTATAACAAATAATGACCTAACAACGGATATTTAAAATAAAATCTTCCAGTTTCATGAAAGAGAGGTTTTAATAAAAGGATTCTAATCTTTTAGGAGACTGAATTTGAACTGACACATACATTTAACTGGGAAGAATGTGCCAATAATCAAGACCCACTGTTCCACAAACCTTTACAAAATATATAAAATTACAACTGGACCACCAAGGGGATGAAGTTACCAAACTGACAATTATCCAGGACAACAGCAAATTACACCAGGTTTCATCATTAGTAGAAAATAACCCTGATCATTGTGAGCACACTGAACTGTAACAAGTAACAGAGGGCAGTACAGTACCTTGTAATTCATTAACATTTCTTCACTACCTGTAAGGTTCAATTCACTGCTGTCACAGAATATATATCATCCGTTCCAGAAAACAAATTTAGAGAAGCTCAACATCAGCAAGAGAGACGTTCACATGATTTATCACCCTATTATTTAACTTAATAGCTGCTCTTTTCACAACTGATGTACTGTGGCTGAGGTATTTACAGCAGCTCACTGAGACTGTTTTTAATATGTTTACCCATGAGTGAGATGGGCATGAGTAGCAATGTCATGGCAATGCCTTCAAATCCATATTCCCCTGAAAATCACATGACATGGGCAACTAGCTCATCTAAAGAGGTTGTGCTGTTCCTGTGCTGTCTATCCTTAAATGGGACAGAGAGTGCAGTTCTGGTTCTCCAATGGTATGGTGGATATTATTTGAAAAGGTAGCCATGAGCAATGATGACGATTCTGAGTGCCAGGAATTCAGGTAAGTTTACTGATCTTGGGCTTATTGCAGTTCTAAGAAAGTAAAGCGGTGACTGAGAGGAAATCACATTTTTGGCCAATTCCTTCCTCAACCCACCCTTCCTGACTTGCCTTGAAAGATTTGACAGGTTTCAACTTATATATTTTAATCTACACTGACCTAATTCCCCCTGCAGCATTCTACACCATCATGGCATCCACAGGATCTGTTCAATGACCTAGATCATCATATCTGACTGTTCTGACCCCTCCAAAACATGTCGCCTGCTTCATGAAGATAGTATTCTTACTAACAAAATATCTGACATTCACCACTCAAATATAAATGCCACTTAGTTCCATATACGTGTCAGTGTTCTTCATTAGTTGGACATAATTAAGCTATTTTTTGTGGGGAAAAGAATTTTCTTCATCTATTTGTCATGAAATTTTAAACATGAAGATGAAGTATATGCCTACAATTGCTCAACAAACAGTAGCCTTCCCACAGACACATTACAAGTCACAAACAAAGGCTGCTTTCAATTCCTCTCCAGAACTAAAAATTTAGTTCCTTATAACACTTTGTGCACAGAAATGCCCCCAGCCTAAGGTATTTTGCAATGAATGGAGATTACAATCTATTCCTTAATGGCAACGTGCAATGACTAAGTCTGAAATAACAGAGTGGAATTGTATGGCCCTGATATCAATTACAGTATACACCATTAGCTGGTCCATTTGGGAAACAAATTATGACTAAAATGATTCCACTTTGGCAGTTTTGCATAGAGCTGCACACAAACTGAATACTGTATGTTATTTCAGTTCTTCACCTCCGCCATTCCTTTATTTTTAGATGACAATTACAGGTGGACCGTGACTTGTTTTGACAATCCTATGAAGATACATCTGCTGCCAGACTGATTTTGTGTTGCCTCAATATAAACGCTGTGGAGGGCTGGGTCACTGCACAGTGATGGGGAGCAGGAATCCTGAGTGACCCTTCTCCCCTGCCTAGATCAAGGGGGCGTCAGGCAGGTTGGCTGCACCATCATCACGTGGCTAACATCCGGCCAACACAACACAAATTAAAGTTGATTACCATGATCTCAGCAGACACCTGAAATCATTGCCAACTCTGGAATGGTTACCCCTGGCAGGGTATTTTACAAGATATTGTGATATTGAAGAATCCAACAATTATTTAATACAGCTAATCGTCAAGTAAAAACATTACATTCCTTGTGAACTTAAGTGTCTGGGCTAATATTACACAAAGTAACACTCTTCCAGTACCATCATATGCTTCAAGTGATCCTGGCTAAGATGAAGTATGAGACCTCAGCTCACATGCTATGACACAGTGACAATATCATGAACATACTCATTAAAGGTATACTGATGGTGAGACTTTGAGAGTGTGGTTAGACATATGCAGATATGTTTAATCATATGCTCTCCAGTTTAATGTCAAATCCCCCATTGTAGACTGCCTGCCATATTCATCAAAGTTGCTCAGTGCCTTGTCATGCCAAATGAACAATAAACATCCTTTTCATTCCCAAAATGGGCAGACATGGTGGCTCCGTGGTTAGCACTGCTGCCTCACAGCGCCAGGGACATGGGTTCAGTTCCACCCTCAGGTGACTGTGTAGAGTTTGCACATTCTCCTTGTGTGCGCGTGGGTTGCATCTCTCAGTCCAAAGATATGCAGATTAGGTGGGTTGGCCATCCTAAATTACCCATAGTATCCAGGGATGTGCTGGCTATAGATGGATTAGTAATGGGAAATGCAGCACTAGGGCACACCTGGGTGGAGTGCTCTTCAGAAGGTTGGTGTGTACCCAGTGGGGTGATTAGCCTGCTTCCATGCTGTAGGGACTCTATTGGATTCTTGACTCTCATTTTGTGCCAGTTGAGTTTTCTTATAATATATCATTACATAACCGAGCAACAAAAATATTGTTTAAAGAATACAAAGGAAAACACAGGATGAAAATCCTGGATGCGACTTGAATCAGGTCGTGATCCCAAGGTCATGCATCAACAGACGCCAGATGAAGCACCACATATAATTGGTTCATTGGCTCCATTTGTTTGCTCCTAGCCAATCCCAGCTCGTGAGACTGCTCAATGATCTCAGAATGAACCCGAGGCAGACACACAAATGTTGAGGCAGGAAGCAGAGTCCTGGAAAGGAAGTGAACTCACACTGGCGGCCACATAATGAGCTGGAGGGAACTCTTAATCTTGATGGTTCTGCAATTAGTGAAAAATATAAACACTGCATACCAAAATCCTTTAAGAACCTTTTGCATAGATGGTCTAGTATCTGAGAATATTGACCATGTGGTGCACAGTGCATTCTGCGTTAAGCTGTAAACAAAATTCGGAAAGGAGGCCTGAAACAACCATTAAGTCCAGTACTAGCATATTTGCAAGGTCTCAGGCTTGTAACAGATGCAGAACTTCAGCTCCTGAGCAAATCTTAGATGATATGCTCAGGTTCAGAATATATGCTTGCATGCCAGACACCATATTGAAAGGTGCGTTGCCCATTTTACACTCCACAAAACTGGCATAACACCAACAAATTTCTTTTCATACCCCTATGATTATGCCTGCAGCCATGGACAACACTTTGGAGATGAAAACACCTAGAGAAGCTCTAACTCAGCACTAATGATACTTGATATGTGCGTGTCCTGAATATTCAAACACAAAATAGGTTCATGAAAATTGCATTTTTTAAATGTCACTGATGCATTGCAATGACTGACAATGTTGTGGCATATGCTGGCAGCATTTTACTGAAGGAATGACCCAAATTGAAATGCCTAAGTACTAAAGAACATTATCTGTCTCCAGCTGTCATCAGGGATTTTAAATTCAGTCTGAATTCCAAGCCTTGAATTGCATAGGGAACGGGCCTGATTGCATTTGATTTGTCACTGGAGGAAGTGAGGGCTGAAAGCTGAAACGCGTGACTGAATAAAGAAGACATGGTTCCCTTGTCTTTAATCTTGTGACTCACTGAACAAGATCTAATGGAAAGTGCTCAGTCGACATGGTTAAAGTCCAGGTGTGCCATCGGAATGTCATAGCTAGGGTAAAAAGCAATGTGTGTCTGTTTATTTAATTCACGGTACTTAAATATGAAACAATCAAAGGATCATTTAATCATTTTGTCAGCTTCTCAGTGGGTTTAGCCCGTGATTGATGAGCCATTCAGCTCATGGAATCATGTGACCTCACCCACTGGAGGCCATTCAGCTCTCAATAGATGTTGAGAGCAGAAGAATTGTGAGGAAACCAAAATGCAGGGGTCTTCAAAAGAAAGGTTATCATTTTACACAAATGCTGAAGTCATTATTGAATCTACAGATCATTATTTTTATAGTTATTATCCAATTAGCAATATTTTCCCCAGAGACCTGTATTTGTTTCCACTTCAATTATACATCTAGTTCCCTTGTGAAAGTTACTGTTGAATCTTCTACAGTGTTTCCACTCAGCACACTCCAAATTATAACAAGTTGCTGTGTGAAATCATCCTCTCCTCTGCTCTTCTTGCTATTTGCCTTAGGTTTGTGTCTGCTCACTGTAAATGAGACCTACACTGATGTGAACAACAGGGTTTATTGAACATAACTATATACAAAGGATAGTAAGAGAAGACATACCCAATTCCATGTGATCTGTCACCAGCGTGACATAACTCTTGTTGGATACATTCAGAGTAAAACTATTTCTTTAGTTCCTTTACTGTTACTGCTGCTCTTTTAAATTGGAACAGTTCCTTCTCACTTTCTCCAAAATGCCTTCTAATTTTGATTGAGAGAACAAGGTTTTAAGCTCAGTTGTAGGTTTGCACGAAGGTAGGCCTCAGGGATGGCAACAATTGCTGTCCTTCAAAAGGCCACAGTGTCTCAGATAAGGCAGGGGAAAATTCTCCAGGCTCCTTTCTCCTCATCACTATCTAGATCACTATATATTATTGACATAGAATCACAGAATCCCTACAGTGAGGAAGCAGGCTATTTGGCCAATCATGTCCACACAGTCACTCTGAAGAGCATCCCACCAAGACCCTGTCCCTGAAACCTGGATTTCCTATGGCTAATCCACCTGGCCTGCACATCCCTGGATACTCTGGGCAATTTAGAATGGCCAATTCACCTAACCTACATATCTTTGGATTGT
This sequence comes from Chiloscyllium plagiosum, assembly GCF_037043375.1. Classification (NCBI taxonomy): domain Eukaryota; kingdom Metazoa; phylum Chordata; class Chondrichthyes; order Orectolobiformes; family Hemiscylliidae; genus Chiloscyllium; species Chiloscyllium plagiosum. The sequence goes on from NW_028270174.1 coordinate 16,371,256, forward strand.
GGGAGGAAAGTGGAGCACCCAGAGGAAATCCACGCAGCCATAGGTAGCATGTGCAAACAAAGAGGGTGGAATCAAACATGTTTCCCTGGAGCAGTGAGGGATCTTTACCTTAAAATGAGCTGAGTTTGGGATGATTACAGGTAAGGAGCTAGACGGTGCTTGATTCTAACAGAACCACACACTACAAAGGAGAGGCTGATCTCTTTTAGAGGGAATGTTTTCTATAGATGGGCAATAATTACTGGCCTTGCCAGTGATGCTTACATTCAATGCAAGATAGGTGAAGAAGACACAGGTAAAGGGCCAATTTTTCTCCATGTAATATTATAATTGGAATACTTAATTTGTTTCACAATTTTCTGTAAAACAAAACTCTGACCACCAATAGATATGTGTAACTGCTGTATTGCAATACCTTTTGCCTTACGTTCGTCTTACATGAAATGCTAAAATGTCAGCTGATGGATGGGTGACGTTATAAAAATGTTTTTTGAGAACTCACAAAGACAACTGTCTTTCCTTCAAGTTCCCTATTTATCTGCTGTCTGCTCACTCGTACTGAGATGGAGAGACATATGCTTCAATGTTGTTGCGGGAGTATACTTGGCTAACACTGGAGATTTACCAAGCTCACACTTTCCAGCAGGGGTTGGATGATCGAGTCTGAATACCCTGGCTAATTCTTCTTGGGTTACATCTCACAGCTAGAGAGCAACAGGAGACATGCTTATGGTATCATCACTGTCTTCTGGCACGTGACCTGATTGCTCTCAGTCTCCAACTTGCTGGAGCTAATTTGCAGCATGACATGGCGAGTGAAGTGTGCTACTGATTGAGTCAAGTACCTTAGTATTAGCCCAGACATGACAGTGCCTATGATTTCAATATATACTGATGTCAGGAGCTGTAATAAACATTGATTAAATCTTTCGATACGACAGGAGTTGCATCCAGTTCTTTTGTTATGGGAGCTACCTATCAGCTAAAAATATCACACTGATGGTAAAAGCCCAATGGTGAAATGATGGTAGATCGTGAAGGTGGAAGAGATCACGCTTAACGGCAGTGGCTGTTTATAAAGAAACAACTCCCACGCCCAGAAACGACCTTGTTTCTCCTTCTGAACTGCTGAAGCTAACCATATTGTCAGCCTTGGCTCAGTGGTAGCCCTCTCACCTGAGTCGGAATGCTATGGATTCAATTCTCCACTCCAGACCCACCTGCTGACAATCTAGATGAGCACGATAGTGCAATACTGCTGCTTTGCTGGGAGGAGATTTTTTTTTTGGATGACATATTAAAATGAAGGCCAATCTGCCTATCTAAACAAATGTAATGCTTCATAGGATGTTTTCCCAATATCATAGCCAAAGTTTATGCCTCTCCCAAAACTTCCAATGCAGATTAACTAGTCACTTCTCTCGTTAGTATTTGTAGGACTCTTTTGCATGCAAGGAGAAAGTGAGGACTGCAGATGCTGGAGCTCAAAGTCGAGAGTGAGGTGCTGGAAAAGCACAGCAGGTCAGGCAGTATCCGAGGAGCAGGAGAATCGACGTTTCGGGCAAGATTCCTGATGAAGGACTTCTGCCCGAAACGTCGATTCTCCTGCTCCTCGGATGCTGCCTGACCTATTGTGCTTTTCCAGCACCTCACTCTCGACTTTTTTGTATGCAAAATGACGTCTGGATTTGGTGTATAAAGAGATGGTATTCTTGTTCATTCTTTCAAAGGATGTGAAGGTCACTGGTTAGGCCAGCAATTATTGCCCATCACTAATTACCCTGAAGAAGGTAGTGCATCCACAGTGCTGCTGGATAGGGAGTTACAGGAGTTTGTCCCATCACAAGTAAACAGTAATATAGTCAGGATCTTGTATGACTTGGACAGAAACTTGCAGGTGGTGGTGTTTCGAATCATCTGCTACCCCAGACCTACAGGTTACAGATTTAGAAAATGGTATTGAAGGAGTCATGCTATGTTACTGCCATGCATCTTGTAAATGGTAAATACTGCTGCCACTGTGTATCCCTGGTGGGTGGAGCCAATGCTGCAAGAAATGGTTGGAATGTCAATCAAATGGGCTGCTTTGGCCCAGATGGTTTCAAACATCTTGAGTCGTTAGAGCTGAACTTGTCCAGGTAAAAGAAAAGTATTCTATCACACTCCTGTTGTATGCCTTGCGGATGGTGATTAGGTAAGTTACTTGTCACAGCGTTCTTAGGCTCCGAATGTACACTTGGAACCACTATAATGATATGGCTAGACCAGCTCAGTTTCTGGTCATCCCCAGTATGTTGATAGTGGCAGATTCAGTGATAGCAATATCATTGAATGTCAAGGGCAGGTAGTGAGATTCTATCTTGTTGGAGATGGTCATTGCCTATCACTTTGTAGCATGAAAGTTACTTGCCAATTATCAGCCTGAGCCTGAATGTGAAAAAGGATTACTTCATTATCCGAGAGTAGTGTTGAATATTGTGCAATCATCAGCCAACATCCTCAGATTCTGAACTTAGAATGGAAGGTACATCATAGATGAGTAGTTAGAGATGGTTGCGCCTAGAACACACCACTGAGGAACTCCTGCAGAGATGTAATGTGACTAAAATGATCATTGTGCCAGGTATGATGCCCACCAGGCAGGAGTTTTCTCCCTGTTGATTCTAGTTTTTCAAGGGCTCCTTGATGCCACACATTGTTGAATGCAGCTTGATGTCAAGGACTGTCACTCCCACCTCACATCTGGAATTCTGCTCTTTTTGTCCATGTTTGGACAAGGCTGCAATAAGGTCAGGAGCTGAGTGATCCGGATGAAACCCAAACTGAATGCCAGTGAGTAGGTTATTGCTTAATAATGACTTCTTCTATCTCTTTTCTGATGAGCTCTTCAGAGTGGGCAGTATGATGGCTCAATGGTTTGCACTGCTGCCTCACAGTAACAGGGGCCTGGGTTCAAACCCAGCCTTGGGTGACTGTCTGTGTGAAGTTTACACATTCTCTGCATGGGTTTCCTCCCACAGCCTAAAGATGTACAGTTTAAGTGAATTGGCCATAGTGTTCAGGGATATGGAGGTTAGGTGCAGTAGTTAGGGGTAAATGTAGAGGAATGGGTCTGAGTGGGTGACACTGCAGAAGGTCGGTGTGGACTTGTTGGGCCAAATGGCCTGTGCCCATACAGTAGGGATTCTTAAGAAGTCATTGGATGTCAACTCCTTTTCTCTCCCAACAGATGCTGACAAACCTACTAAGTTTCTCCAGCACTTCCTGTCAGATCTCCACTGTCCACAGAATTTTGCTTTCATTACATTTGATTTGGTAGTTGGAGGATTGTTTAGCTCTATCACATCCTACAAATGCTGCTTGTCACATCCTTTGCTATACCTTCCCCGGGTTTCCATCGCATTTTTAGGTATCCTCCAACCGAGAAAGCACTGCTGTTGTCTTCATTAATCCCACTTTAAGATGACACATCAGCTGTGATCTGTTTTGCAGCAACCCTAGAACTTCCAAGTGATTACCCTTACATGCCTTTCAATTATTTCTTACTATTTTACAGTTTCCTTAACATAATCAAGGCACCTGCAGTAAAACATAAATATTTTGAAGATGAGAATTCTGTTGGACCAGTTAATGCCATTTCTTTTTGGCCCTGTTACTTGGGAAAGTATAAGGTGATTCAAGTGGCAGATTCATTTAACCTGGCCAAGAGCAATCCTCTTAAAAGATTAGTAATTCTACCTTGTGACCTCAGGGAAGGAATCACATAGGCTAATAAGTTCACTGTGCAATAGTTCCAGTTAGATTCTCAGTGTTTAAACTGCTTGGCTCAGATTTAACTGTCTGTCTCAGAGTTGAAGTTTATAAGTTCAGAATTTGACCGTGTGGCTCCTGGTTTAACCGAGTGATTCAGAGTTTAAACCGTTTTGCTCAGAAGTGAGCAGTGTAGCTCCGAGTATAACCTTTCAACTTGTCGTCTAACTGTGCAGATTAAAGTTTGTTGTGTTGTTGTATCTAGTTTTTTTTTCAGTAATCAAGGGAAAATAGCTGTAGATGACAGCAGTGCTTTCTCGGAGTGTCGTTGGGGAATGCCTAAAAATGCGATGGAAACCCAGGGAAGATATAGCAAAGGATGTGACTAGCAGCATCTGTAGGATGTGATCGAGATAAGCAATCCTACAACTACCATCAGCACCACATCTTCACTACAAAGCTCTTGAATCCCACCTCCTATTGCCTCCATCTCTTACCAAACCACATGAAAATAAACATTTGATAGATTCAGGGAAGGTTCCTTGAGATTGGAAAATAGCTAATGTAATCCCTTTATTCAAAAAGGGAGAGAGGCATGCGGCAAGAATCTACAGGCCAGTTAGTTTAACATCTGTTATAGGGAAAATCTTAGAAGCTATTCTTAAATTTTGTAAGAGGCACTTGGATAAGTTCAAAGTGATCAGGCAGAGCCAATGTGTTTCTGTCAAAGGGAAATCATGCTTAACTAGTGTACTGGAGTTCTTTGAGGAAGTAATTTGGAGTCCTGTTCTGGTAAGTGGTAGTGTCTCTATCCCTGGGCCAGGAGGTTGAGGTTCAAGTCCCACGTGCTCCAAAGGTGTGTAATAATATCTCTAAATAGGCTAATTACAGAAATATGTTAAGAAGTGTACAATAGATAAAGGGAAACGGTGGATGGATCACATTTAGACTTCCAGAAGATGCTCCATCAAAGGGTATTGTGGAAAACAAAAGCTCATGGTACAGAGGGTAACATATTGGCATGGATAAAAGATTGGCTGGCTAACATGAAGCAAAGAGTCAGAATAAACAGGCCTTTTTCAGGTTGGCAGGATGCCATGAGTGATGCACCACAGGGGATGGTACAGGCCCTTAACTCATTACAATTTATGCCAATGATTTTGATGAAGGGATTGAAGATATGGTAATGATATTTGCTGGCGACACAAAGGTAGGCAGGGAAACGCGGTGTGAAGGGAACATAAGGAATGTTCAAAGAGATAGGGATACAATAAGTGAGGGGACAAAGATCTGGCAAATGTGGAAAATACAATGTGGAAAAGATCCGGGTGCCCTAGTATGAATTACAGGAAGGTTAGTATTCAGGTGCAGCAAGTAGTCAGGAAAACAGCTAGAATATTGTTGTTTATTGTGATGGGAATTGAATGCAACAGTATGCTTCGATTACACAGGACACTAGTGAGACTACATCTGGAGCACTGCATGCAGTACTCGCCACCATAGTTAGAAACAGATATTAATGAGTTGGAAGCAATTCAGAGAAGGTTTACTCGACTAATGGACTAGAAACAAAGACTACAGCGGTTCAAGAAGGCAGTTTACCACCACCTCCTCAAGAGCAACTAGGATAGACAATAAATGCTGGCCCAGCCAAAGACACACATGTTCCACGTTTGAATAAAAAAAACCTGGAATGAATGGATTGCCTTACGAGGAAAGGCAGGACAGGCTAGGCCTATATCCTCTGGAGTTTACAAGAGTCAGAGTTGACTAAACTGAAACATAAAAAGATCCTGTGGGCACTTGACCAGGTGGATGAAGAAAGGATGTTTCCTTTTGTGACAAAATCTAAAACTGGGGGTCATAGTTTATAAATAAAGGGGTGCCCATTTAAGAGGATTTGCAAGCCCCTTTTCAAAAGGCAGTGGATGTAGAATGTTCAAATTTTTTTAAGGCAGGTTGATGTTAATTAAGAAAGGAATGAAAAAAAACTAAATCAAGAGCATGCAGGAATGTACTGTTGACGTTAAAGTCTGCTCAGCCATTATCATATTGAATGGTGGATCAGGCTCAAAGGACCCAGTGGCCTACTCTTGTTCACTGTTTGCATGCCCTTATTGAGTTTAGGAGAGCATGTACCAGTCTTCAGGAAGATGTAGAAAGAACAGATGACATTACAGGGTGGAATGTGGCAGGGACAAAAAGGAAACGATCCGACGGCCAATAGATCTATAAAGGTACCATTCCAGCAACACAATTTCGACTCTTAACTAATCCAGTCTGTCCCTGTACGTCAGAGCCACCATCTCAGTAATCAGGCCATGATCTTTGGAATGCAGTATAATTGTGGAGGGCAGTAGATCTTAACTTTTATTTTGTAAACTGAAGAGACGTGCATTTTGCAACATATTGTAATTATTTATGTGCTGAAATCATGATAATTGTGCAAATGTTTTACGATTCAATATATCGCTTTAGTTTTACAAATTGATTCTGTTATGAATTATGATTTTTGTTTTATTTGTATCATCTCAATTTGACACACTCAAAAACAATAATCTTTCATTAAACCAATTATCTAACGGTGATCGGTGCTATACTAAAAAATGTCAGAACATGGGAATAATATAAACACTCGACTGTAAGAATGAGAGTTGCTTTAATTGAGAATAATGTTATGCCTTCCTGATCTGACACACTCTGGTTCAGCAATATCCATGGTCGGGGAAGTACTTTTGGTTTCCCTGTAGTGGCATCTTCCGGCTCTATTCATAGTGCTTTTTATCATAATTTGGCCCAGTTTGGATGCCCTGAATCCTACTTTTTTGGTGTCCAATTGGAAAATCATTTAGTCACTCCACTTGTGATTGATACAAGTCAAGGCGAGGTCTTTTAAAGTGTGTATAATTGAAAGTACTTGGCCTCCCACAGTCTGCTAGTTTTCCGGTCTGGCAAAAGACTGATCCTGAGTATTTTTCCACCTGATAAACGTTCCCTCTCAATTTCAGAAATCATATATGTTTGAACACTAGGAGGCAGCAGGGTAAAGCAAAATCCCTGAATCTTTAAAAAAAGCTTTATTTCACTACTGTAATTCAGCAAGTATCAACTACAAGGCATTGTGTGTTTTCGTTGAACAGAAATGTTAACTTAGCTAACGCTAAACACAAGACAAGAAAATCCAGGGTGATCTGTACATAGAAGTCTCCAAAATTCCCAGATTCGTGATCACTGCAGTTCTCTTCCATTAAGCAAAACCTCTCTTTTACTGAAATTGGAACTTATCTGGTGCAAAAAAAAACTCCTAGTGGATTTGCCCCTCTGAGTGCTTTTTGTAAATATTTGCACAGAGGGTGAGGTTGAGTTCAAATCCTACCACAGCACCATGGTAAAAGTTAATCTGATAAACCTGGCCGCCTGTAGATTGAAACCAGTTAAAATGACCGTGGAAGGTCTCAGATGATTGTAAAAACCCAACTGGTACACTGGTTTCCTCTCTGCGAACTGCCGATCTCATCCATTCTCGGTCTACACATGAGTCCACACTAAGTGGTTCGGTCTGAATCCCCTCTGAAGTGAGTTACAAGGCACTTGTTCTAAATGTACGAAAATATACCGTTAAATAAAACTCGACATTGTGGTCGTTTCACAGACTTTGTGGCGAAATGATACTTTTGATTCAGCACATTTTTTTCTTTGTGTTTTCAGTCAGGAAGGCTGCACGGCATGGGATTGTGCACATTTCTGAACGTAATCTGTAACTCAGCTCTGAGTGTTCACATTGTTCCTGCACCTGGTCTATAAAAGCTGAATTCTGTTTGTTTTTCCCCCCGCCCCCTGCTTTCCAGACAGACGAAATCACGAGGGGCCAGGCGCGTTTCAATGTCTTTCCCATGATGAATGCAGAATGCTGCTGTGACATGGGGCAGTGCACCAATTAATGCGAGAGGGGCTCATTATCTCTCACAATGGAGTTCCGCTAGTCACGGAAGGCGACAGACTGCAAGCAGCATCCTCAGTCTAAATATGAGCAGACAGGCACTCGCCGAAAACTGGGAGCCTGAAGTCGAAACTTCTGATGCACATATGCAAGGTATCTGATCACACAACTTCAAACTTCAATGCATTCACCAACTGGATACTACCTTTTAAATATCAACTACAGGACAACCAGCACCGTGTCCACCACTCTGCATGCAGTTAAAAATCACATAACACCAGGTTATAGTCCAACAGGTTTATTTGGAAGCACTAGCTTTCAGAGCACTGTTCCTTCATCAGGTGGTTGTGGAGTGTAAGATCATAAGACAGAGAATTTATAGCAAAACTTTAATATGGAAACAGGCCCTTCGGCCCAACAAGTCCAGACCGACCCTCCAAGCTGCAACGCACGCAGACCCTTTCCCCTACCCTATATTTACCCCTCACTAATGCACCTAACACAATGGGCAATTTAACATGGTCAATTCACCTGACCTGTACATCTTTGGATTGTGGGAGGAAACCAGAGCACCCGAAGGAAATCCATGCCAACATAGGGAGAACGTGCAAACTCCACACAGGCAGTGCAGGAATCAAACCTGTGTCCACAGCACTGTGAGGCAGCAGTGCTAACCACTGAACCACCATGCCACCCCAAACAGTGTGATGCAACTGAAATGATATATTGAAAAAGACCTGGATTGCTTGTTAAGTTTCTCATCTTTTAGAATGACCATGTTGGTTTAAGTTCTTTCAGCTGTAAATGCCAGAACTTTTTTAAAAGTTACCTTCTCAAGTGAACTTTAACAATAGGTGCCATGTCATCTCAGATAATGCGCAGTGAAGGTGCGCTACCTGATGAAACAGCAGTGTTCCGAAAGCTAGTGTTTCGATATAAACCTGTTGGACCCTAGTATTATGTGATTTTTAATTTGTTCACCCCAGTCCAACACCAGCTCCTCCACATCACTTTGCATTCAGGTAGTTTTGCTATCAGTAGTGGCAGCCATTTGTTAATACTGACTTCTTACCATTCATGGTGAGCCACAGGTGAGTCAAACCAACATAACTCAGAACTGAATGAAAACTGCATGAACCATGGGTGCTGTAAATCAGAAACAAAAACAGAAATTTCTGGAAAAAAAATTCTGATCTGAGAAATCAGAGTTAACATCTTTGAGTTCTGAGGAAGGGTCACTTGACCCACTCTGACTTCTCTCCACAGCTGCTGTCAGACTGGCTGAGCTTTTCCAACAATTACTGCTTTTGTCATTCAGTTCGGAGTTATCCATATGGTTGCCACTCTACACTCATGAGTGTGAACATTAAACAAGCTTTCGAAACATAGCTATACGAAAAGGGTAGCAGAGAGGTCACATCTCTTGTACACCCCGTGCAACGTTACCTGTATGCCTCTGTCTAAATCTTGTTCTGGACAGACTTGTACTGCTCGTAAACAAAGCTTTTCACTGTACTTCAGTACAAGTGACAATAAATAAAATCAATAAATATCCTGGCAACCTTAAGACTCTGGTTTCAATTCCCTGGGAGCTGATTTAACAATGATATTATTGCTTATGTTCCTTAGCTATTCTTGGTTGCAGTTAACTCTTTGTTGCTTGTTAGGATTGGATGGTTTTAACCTTACTTACATTGTTGGGGGAAATTCTGAAAGGTGAGCAGTGGGTAGCAGCTTAACGCAGATGTAGCCATGTCCAAGATGGCAACTATGGCAATCCTGACTGTGCCTGACTATCACTGTCACCTTCAGAACTTTCTCCTCCCAAGTAATTTTGTTTACAAAATCTTCCAGCACTGGAGTACTGAGTTCAGTCCTCAACACTGCATTTCAACCAGGCTACCCTGGTCACAAAGGAGGTGTAACAGATATAATGCCAGGTTTGAATTAGAAGGGCAACTTCCAGGCCAGCTCAGGAATGTTGAAGGGGTTTTGGCCAAACGTCGATTTTCCTGCTGCTCAGATGCTGCCTGACCTGCTGTGCTTTTCCAGCGCCACACTTTTTGAGGGATAATATCAGGAAGCCATTTGACATGCAAGGGATAGTGGAAATCACAAGCTTTCTCCAGCAAAATAGCTGTTGAGCAAGCAGCAATTGAAAATTTCCAAACTGAGGAAATCGATCTTTGTTCAGTCAGGGTGTTAAGGGAAGTCAAACCAAGGTAGGAGAAGGTAAGGCTACACATACATGATCTAACTACTTGGTGGACTAGGCGAACAGGCGGAAGGGGCTGAATGGCCTACTTCCCTTCCCATCTTCTTACCTCTTGCTATTTGTGGCACTTTTGAGATTCTGGACTCGATCATACAGGATCCTGTGAACAGGCACCCTGAATAAGGGAAAAACAGGGGAAGATTCCCTCCCTCCACCATGATGTATCTCCGCCAAGCATGTGACTAAGTGTTCTGGACCAGGTCAACACGAAGATATCTGATCCCACCTTGGGCAGCAGACTAACTGCTAAAATGTGACCTGGTAACCCCCAGACAAAACAGGTACCAGCCCCTGTTTACTATCCAGCCAGTGCTATAGTTACCAGAAAGATGCAGAAGGAGCTGTCAACTGTCCATTTTAGCAGAGAAAAAAAGAACATGGTTGGCATGTAGGCTTTGGTCAGGGAGTTACGACAGTGCCAGCAGCAGGGATTAGCAATCTCCAGAACCCTTTAGAGTCACAGAGTCATTGAGATGTACAGCACAGAAACAGACGCTTCGGTCCAATTCGTCCATGCCGATCAGATATTCCAAACTAATCTAGTCCCACCTGCACTCACCCCATATCGCTCCAAACCCTTCCTATTCATATACCCATCCAGATGCCTCTTAAATGTTGAAATTGTACCAGCCTCCACCACTTCCTCTGGCAGCTCATTCCATACACTTACCACTCTTTGCATCAAAAGGTTGCCCCTTAGGTCGCTTTTACATCTTTCCCCTCTCACCCTAAACCTATGCCCTCTAGTTCCCACCCTAGGGAAAAAGACCTTGTCTATTTATCCTATCCATGCCCCTCATGATTTTATAAACCTCTACAAGGTCACCCCTCAGCCTCTGACACTCCAGGGAAAACAGCCCCAGCCTATTCAACCTCTCCCTATAGCTCAAATCCTCCAACCCTGGCAACATTCTTGTAAATCTTTTCTGAACCCTTTCAAGTTGCACAACATCCTTTCAATAGGAAGGAGACCAGAATTGAACGCAATATTCCAACAGTGGCCTAACCAATGTCCTGTACAGCCGCAACATGACCTCCCAACTCCTGTATTCAATACTCTGACCAATAAAGGAAAGCATACCAAACGCCTTCTTCACTATCCTATCTACCTGCGACTCCACTTTCAAGGAGCTATGAACCTGCACTCCAAGGTCTCTTTGTTCAGCAACACTCCCTAGGACCTTACCATTAAGGTGTATAAGTCCTGCTAAGATTTGCTTTCCCAAAATGCAGCACCTCGCATTTATCTGAATTAAACTCCATCTGCCACTTCTCAGCCCATTGGCCCATCTGGTCCAGATCCTGTTGTAATCTGAGGTAACCCTCTTTGCTGTCCACTACACCTCCAATTTTGGCGTCATCAGCAAATTTACCAACTGTACCTCTTATGCTCACATCCAAATCATTTATGTAAATAACAAAAAATAGTGGACCCAGCACTGATCTTTGTGGCACTCCACTGGTCACAGGTCTCCAGTCTGAAAAACAACCCTCCACCACAACCCTCTGTCTTCTACCTTTGAGCCAGTTCTGTATCCAAATGGCTAGTTCTCCCTTTATTCTGTGAGATCTAACCTTGTTAACCAGTCTCCCATGGGGAATCTTATCGAACACCGTACTGAAGTCCATATAGATGGCATCTACCGCTCTGCCCTCATCTATAAGAGTCTAGATTAGAGTGGTGCTGGAAAACCACAGCAGGTCAGGCAGCATCCAAGATGCAGGAAATCCAACGTTTCAGACAAAAGCCCTTCATCAGGAATGAAGTCTTCTTCACTATCCTATCTACCTGCGACTCCAAGGTCTCTTTTTCTCAGCCACACTCCCTAGGACCTTACCATTAAGTGTATAAGTCCTGCTAAGATTTGATTTCCCAAAATGCAGCACCTCACATTTATCTAAATTAAACTCCATCTGCCATTCTTCAGCCCATCTGGTCAAGATCCCATTGTAATCAGAGGTAACCTTCTTCGCTGCCCACTTCCAATTTTGGTGTTCATCTGCAAACTTACTAACTATACCTCTTATGCTCACATCCAATTCAGTTATATAAAATGACAAAAAGTAGTGGACCCAGCACCGATCCTTGTAGCACTCCACTGGTTACAGGCCTCCAGTCTGAAAAACACCCCTCCACCACCACCCTCCGTCTTCTACCTTTGAGCCAGTTCTGTATCCAAGTGGCTAGATCTCCCTGAATTCCATGAGATCTAACCTTGCTAACCAGTCTCCCATGGGAATCCTATCGAACTCCTTAATGAAGTCCATATAGATCACGTCCACCGCTCTGCCCTCAATCCTCTTTGTTACTTCCTCAAAAAAATCAATCAAGTTTGGGAGACATGATTTCCCATGCCCAAAGCCATGTTGACTATTCCTAATCAGTTCTTGCCTTTCCAAATACATGTAAATCCTGTCCTTCACGATTCCCTCCAATAACTTGCCCACCAACGAAGTCAGGCTCACCGGTCTATAGTTCCCTGGCTCATCCTTATCACCTTCCCTTAATAGTGGCACCACATTAGCCAACCTCCAGTCTTCCAGCACCTCACCTGTGACTATCGATGATACAAATATCTCAAGCAAGGGGCCTAGCAATCACTTCCCTAGCTTCCCACAGACACGAGGGCACACCTGATCAGGTGCTGGGGATTTATCCACTTTTATCTTTTTCAAGACATCCAGCATTTCCACTTCTGTAATATGGACATTTTTCAAGATGTCACCATCTATTTCCTCACATTCTATACCTTCCATGTTCTTCTCCACAGGAAACATTGATGCAAAATAGTCATTTAGTATCTGCCCCATCTCCTGTGGCTCCACATAAAGGCCGCCTTGCTGATCTTTGAGGGGCCCTATTCTATCCCTAGTTACCCTTTTGTCCTTAATGTATTTGTAAAAACCCTTTGTATTCTCCTTAACAATATTTGCCAAAGCTATCCTATGTCCCCTTTTTGCCCTCCTGATTTCCCTCTTAAGTATATTCCTACTGCCTTTACACTCTAAGGATTCACTCGATCTATCCTATCTATACCTTACATATGCTTCCTTCTTTTTCTTAATCAAACCCTCAATTTCTCGAGTCATCCAGCATTCTCCACACCTATCAGCCTTTCCTTTCACCCTAACAGGAATATACTGTCTCTGGACTCTCATTATCTCATTTCTGAAGGCTTCCCATTTTCCAGCTGTCCCTTTACCTGCGAACATCTGCCCCCAATCAGCTTTTGAAAGTTCTTTGCCTAATACTGTCAAAATTGGCCTTTCTCCAATTTAGAACTTCAACTTTTAGATCTGGTCTAGTTTTTTCCATCACTATAGAATTATGGTCGCTGGCCCCAAGGTGCTCCCCCACTGAAACCTCAGTCACCTGCCCTGCCTTATTCCCCAAAAGCAGGTCACATTTTGCACCTTCTCTAGTTGGTACATTCACAACTTGATTCAGAAACTTTTCTTGTACACGCTTAAATTCCTCTCCTTCTAAACCTTTAACACTATGGCAGTCCCAGTCTATGTTTGGAAAATGAAAATCCCCCACCATAACCACCCTATTATTCTTACATATAACCGAGATCTCCTTACAAATTTGTTTCTCAATTTCCCTCAGACTATAACACAATCCCAATAAGGTGATCATCCCTTTCTTATTTCTCAGTTCCACCCAAATAACTTCCCTGGATGTATTTCTGGGAATATCCTCCCTCAGTACAGCTGTAATGCTATCCCTTATCAAAAACACCACTCCCCCCTCCTTTTTTGCCTCCCTTTCTGTCCTTCCTGTAGCATTTGTATCCGGGAACATTAAGCTGCCAGTGCTGTCCATTCCTGAAACACGTTTCTGTAATTGCTATGATATCCCAGTCCCATGTTCCTAACCATACCCTGAGTTCATCTGCCTTCCCTGATAGGCCCCTTGCATTGAAATAATTGCAGTTTAATTTATCATTCTTACTCAAAGTTTGTGAGAAGATTTGTAGCTCGGGTGCTCATTGCTGTGGTTCTGTTCGCCAAGCTGGAAGTTTTTGTTGCAAACGTTTCGTTCCCTGTCTAGGTGACATCCTCAGTGCTTGGGAGCCTCCTCTGCCGCTTCCGGTTGTCAGTTTCAGCTGTCCGCTGTAGTGGCCGGTATATTGGGTCCAGGTCGATGTGTTTGTTTGTTGTCTGAGTGTGGCTGTTGGTTTGTGTGCTGTTATAAGTCCTGGTGGTCGCAGTAGTCTGGCTGTCATTTCAGAGATGTTCTTGATGTATGGTAGTGTGGCTAGTCCTTTGGGTTGCGGACAAACACATCGACCTGGACTCAATATACCGGCCACTACAGCGGACAGCTGAAACTGACAACCGGAAGCGGCAGGGACAGGCCACTATAAATGCCGGAGGAAACACCACAGAAGCGCTTCACAGGAGGCTCCCAAGCACTGAGGATGTCACCTAGACAGGGGACGAAACGTTTGCAACAAAACCTTCCAGCTCGGCGAACAGTATCATTCTTACTAGTGTGTACCTGTCTGCCCTGACTGTTTGATTCACTTTTTTTCTCAAATGTACAAGTCTCAGATTGATCTCTTTCCTCACTATCTCCCTGGGTCCCCCCCCCCCACCTCCAATCTTATTAGTATAAATCCTCCTGAGCAGTTCTAGCAAATCTCCCTCCCAGTATATTAGTCCACTTCCACTTCAGGTGCAATCCGTCCTTCCTGTACAGATCACTTCTACCTCAAAAGAGATTCCAATGATCCAAAAATACGAATCCTTCTCCCATACACCAGCTCCTCAACCATGCATCATCTGCTCTATCCTCCTATTCCTGTCCTCACTAGCTCGTAGCATCAGGAGTAATCCAGATAGTACTACTCTCGAGGACCTCATTTTTAAATTCCTGCCTAACTCTCTATATTCTGCCTTCAGAACCTCATCCTTTTCTCTTCCTATGCCGTTAGTTCCAATGTGTGCAATAACCTCCTGCTGGTCTGTCTTCCCCTTGAGAACATTCTGCACTCTCTCTGAGACATCCTTGATTCTGGCACGAGGGAGACAACACTCCATTCTGATTTTTCACTGCTGTCCACAGAAACGTCTGTCTGTACCTCAAACTAGAGAGTCCCCTGATACAACTGATCTCTTGGAATCCGAGGTACTCCTCATTGTATTAGAGCCAGTCTTTATACCAGAAACTTGACTGTTCATACTTCGTCCCCCTGAGAATCCATCACCCCCTACATTTTCCAAAACAGCATACTTGTTTGAAATTGGGATAGCCACAGAAGACTCCTGCACTACAGCCCACCTCTCTTACCTTTCCTGGGGTTAACCCATCTACCTGACTGTACCTGCAACTTTTCTCCCTTCCTATAACTACCATCCATCATACACCCTTGCACTTGTAAATTCCTCATTGCCTCTAATTGTCTCTCCAACCAAGACATTTGATCTGATAGGATTTGCAACCAATGGCATTTATTGCAGATATAATCCTCAGTAACACAGAAACTTTCCTGAAACTCCCACATCCACTCTACCAAGGGCCATTTTTGCTTTTTTCAATCTACAGACCCTGAAAATAGCACTGTCTTATTCCTCTACAAAACACTGCTCCAGGCTAACTTAAAGCTTATGGCTTCTATTTTTAAAGTTAATTAAGAGACATATCTCAATAAAACATAATCAATGAAGGACCCACTTTCCTCACTATTGTAGATTTACAGCAAGGCTACTCTTAAAACAATTCACTTATGTGTTTCTGTGCTGTGACCTTTCCCAAACAGGTTCCTCCAAGAACAGATGTAAAACTTCACTGTTTGTTAATTTTCCCATACGTACTCCAATGTCCAGCGATACAGGAATTCAAACAGCAAAGGCATTAACTGCACAGGTTCACTGCTATGTCAGGAGGCAGTATGGGTTTCTTTCTCTCTCTCTTTCCTGTACAGACTACGTGCTATCTTTGTCTGTTCCTCTCCCTTTTAAAAGTGCTGTTGTTTGACTTATTTTTTCTCCAAAGTCCCAAAACAATGCAATAGCATGTAAAACAGTAATTCCTGCTTCTGGAATTTGAGGAAATCACCTCCAAAACCTAAAATACTCCCTCCCCCCCCAAAAAAGGAACAGCCAGAAAACTTTCCTGTCTTTCTTCTTTGAAAAAGGTGTCATTCATGGAAAAAAATCCTTTTGCTTAAAAAAAAAGCAGGGTGCTATTAAATGTAGTATCTGGTCGAATATTGTGGGCAATTCTGGTCTCCTTCCTTTCGGAAGGGTGTCGTGAAACTTGAAAGGGTTCAGAAAAGATTTACAAGGCTGTTGCCAGATTTGGAGGATTTGAGCTATAGGCAGAGGCTGAACAGGCTGGGGCTGTTTTCCCTGGAGCATCGAAGGCTAAGGGGTGACCTTACAGACGATTATAAAATCAAGACGGGCATGGACAGGATAAATAGACAAAGTCTTTTCTCCAGGGTGGGGGAGGCCAAAACTAGAGGGCATAGGTTTAGGGTTGAGAGGAGAAAGATATAAAAGAGACCCAAGGGGCAACTTTTTCACGCTGAGGTTGGTGCGTGTATGCAATGAGCTGCCAGAGGAAGTGGAGGGAGCTAGTACAATTGCAACATTTAAAAGGCATCTGGATGGGTATATGAATAGGAAGGGTTTGGAGGGATATGGACCAGGTCCTGGCAGGTGGGACTAGATTAGGTTGAGATATCTGGTCGGCATGGACAGGTTGGACCAAAGGATCTGTTTCCACGCTGTACATCTCCATGACTCTGATCAATGTGTGGAAATGAATGACCCAGAGGGCCTAAATATAAACCGAAAGAACTGCAGATCCTGTAAGTCGGAAACAAAAACAGAAATTGCTAGAACAGCTCGGGTCTGGCAACATCTGTGGAGAAAAATCAGAGTTAATGTTTAGGGTTGAGGACCCTTCCTCTGAACACTCCCTGACAGCCTTACTCATTATCTTAAAATTTTTTGTGTGTAATTTTTAGCACAGTCAGGATTATTTAGTAAAACTTTTCCAACAGCCACTCCCAAGTACTTTGCTTAAATTACATGTGTTAGGTTTTTTAGATTAGATTACATTACATTACAGTGTGGAAACAGACCCTTCGGCACAACAAGTCCACACCGACCCGCCTAAGCGCAACCCACCCATATCCCTACATTTACCCCTTACCTAACACTACGGGCAATTTAGCATGGCCAATTCACCTAACCTGCACATCTTTGGACTCTGGGAGGAAACCGGAGCACCTGGAGGAAACCCACGCAGACACGGGGAGAACGTGCAAACTCCGCACAGTCAGTCGCCTGAGGCAGGAACTGAACCCAGGTCTCTGGCGCTGTAAGGCAGCAGTGCTAACCACTGTGCCACCGTGCCGCCCACAACCAGGGCGTACATCTCCATGACTCTGATCAATGTGTGGAAATGAATGACCCAAAGGGCCTAAATATAAACTGAAAAATGTCTGTAACATTTCTCAATGGGGGCTTTAACTGACAAGCCAATCTCACTCTAATCTAATGACACCACCAGGCATTTATAAATTTTTATTTTCTTTATTCTTTCATGGGATGTGGATGTCATTGAGAAGGCCAACATGCCTGCCCTGTACCCATTTGCCCTTGAACTCACTCTCTTGCTCAGAGAGCAGTTAAGAAGCAACTTAATTGCTGTGGATCTGGAGCTACAAGACAACCAGGCCAGGTAACAATGACAGATTCCCTGCCCTGAAGGACATGTAACCATCACATCTAATGTTGGACATACTGTGCTAATATTTAAAACGTGATTGATTCAGTGCAATCTGCCTGCTGAATGCTACAAATAGTCAGAGGGATTGGTTGTTTGATATGGTCTGCTATTTGCTGAGACATATAACCTTAATACTTAGCATCACACTGGCATTGAAACACAAAGCACTACTCACATGTTTCACCTGCCAATTAAATAATGCTACATGATAAAAATACCTATATAAGGCAGTTGTTGGATTAAGGTTGGCAATGTTAGTAGATGATTACTCAACACCCTGGTCGAACATTCCTCTGTTTACTCATGAATAAACAAATTAGAAACCCCAAGCAAGTAGGAAAGAGAGAAAGATCACTAGAATGCATTAAGCATTTGTCACCAATGTATTTCCATGAATGATCATTTCCAGGGCAAACACTCCAGTAATGCTCTTCTGTTGATATTTAGGAGTGGCACTACTGCCTCACAGCACCAGATACTCAGGTTCAATTCCAGCCTCAAGTGTGAAGTTTGCACATTCTCCCCCGTGTCTGTGTGGATTTCCTCTGGGTGCTCTGGTTTCCTCCCACATTCTAAAGATATGCAGGTTAGATGGATAATGCTAAATTGCCCAGATGTGCAGGGAAGGTGGGTTAACTCCAGTAAATGTGTGGGTACTGGGATAAGATGGAATGCTGTGCAGACTTGAAAGGCCAAATGACTTCAATCTGCATACAGGTATTCGATGATGTCAAACATGCTACTTTCTAAAGATAAGAAATATTCAATGTTTTCACTGAACTTTTAAATGGACCTTTCAGCAACTTATTCAGCTTAATAATTAACTTCTGTAGAGGAAGACAGCATGGTTTCCTGTAACCTATGATCCAAAATATGACAGCAGCAGTTATATTTGTGATTTACATTCCTAGCATTTATATAAATAATTTGAATGTGAACACAGGAGGTATAGTTTGTAAGTTTTTAAGTTTGCAGATGCCCCCAAATTGGAGGTGTAGTGGACAGCGAAGAAGATTACCGTAGATTACAATGGGATCTTGATCAGATGGGCCAATAGACTGTGGAGTGGCAGATGGAGTTTAATTTAGATAAATGAGAAGTGCTGCATTTTGGAAAAGCAAATCAGGGCAGGACTTATACACTTCAATGGTAAGGTCCTGGGGAGTGTGGCTGAGCAAAGAGACTTTGGACTGCAGGCTCATAGTTCCTTGAAAGTAGAGTCACAGGTATATAGGATAGTGAAGAAGGCATTTGGTACGCTTTCCTTTATTGGTCAGAGCATTGAGTAGAGGAATTGGGAGGTCATGTTGCAGCTGTACAGGACATTGGTTAGGCCACTGTTGGATTATTGTGTGCAATTCTGGTCTCCTTCCTATCAGAAAGATGTTGTGAAACTTGAAAGGATTCAGAAAAGATTTACAAAGATGTTGCCAGGGTTGGAGGATTTGAGCTATAGGGAGAGGCTGAACAGGCTGGGGCTGTTTTCCCTGGAGCATCAGAGGCTAAGGGGTGACCTTATAGGGGTTTATAAAATCATGAGGGGCATGGTTAGGATAAATAGACAAAGGTCTTTTCCCTGTGGTGGGGGAATCCAGAACTAGAGGGCATGTGTTTAGGGTGATAAGGGAAAGATATAGAAGGGACCGAAGGGGCAACTTTCTCATACAGAACATGTTGCCTGTATGGAATGAGCTGCCGGAGGAAGTGGTGGAGGCTGGTACAATTGCAACATTTAAAAGGCATCTGGATGGGTATATATATGAATAGGAAAGGTTCAGAAGGATATGGACCAAGAGCTGGCAAATGGGACTAGATTAGGTTAGGATATCTGGTCGACATGGACTGGTTGAACCGAAGGGTCTGTTTCCATGCTGTACATCTTTATGACTCTAGCTTAGTCCAAGCTTCTGCCAATGGAATAAATGGAATGTTTCAATATCAATGTTTCAATATCCAGCTGAGGAAATGCAGCACTCATTGCAAAGTCTGAATCATGATGACTGATTTGGATTGCTGGTCTGATTTGTTAGTGGCAATGAAGTCATCACAATCAGTCTCAATGGCCCCGAATCAGAAACAGAAGTCTGCCAAGGCTCCAGTTTCTCATTGTTACCTGATGACCCTGTGTTACAGAGTTTCCTGCCAATCAAAGTGTCTGCCTGGTATCTGCAGGTCAATGCAGGCTAACTTTGTTTTTAAAGAATCTTTCGCTGAGAATCTTTTTGGATCTTCTCCCACTCCATCACAATTTTGGCAGATAAAATACATTTAAATGCAAACATCAGTGATTTGGGAGAATTCTCCTGAGGTATTGCCCAGTGCCTAGAACCACTTGCATAGAATCTGAAAAATGGTCGAAGGGACATTTATATAATAATGGGAACGTGCAGCAAAGAGAGCGAAAGTTTCAGATTTCTTTCACAAAATGCACACAGAGTTAAGCACCACAGCAGCTCAAGCAGAAAAACATAGCAAATTAAAAAAAAGAGAAAATTCAGTCCATTTCAGTCTGCTCCAACCATTCATGAAGATCAAGGCTTATCTTCCTCAGCTTTACTTTCCTGAACTAATTCCTTGATTCCCTTCGTATTATCATGCATTTATCAATACATTAACACAAACAGACTGGTCAAATGGAAGCAACATACTGTGGGCACTGGAAATTTGAAATGTAAACAGAAAATTCTGGGAGAAACTCAGCAGGTCTGGCAGCAGCGCTAGAACACAAAAACATTAGCTAATGTTTTGAATCCAGTATGACTCTTTTTACAAACTAACAGGGCTGGAAAGTGGAATTTTTATACTGTAGACAGGGAGGGAGGGAGGAGGAGCGATTGAAACAGATGGTGCGATGTAAATTAGGTGAAAATGATAGGTGTGAAGAATTGTGTGTGTGCGTGCACGCGGGCGCAAATATGGGGTCAGGAGATCTTAGCATTGATTGTGGAGTACATCAAGCTAAAAATAGACAGGGAACATCCCCTGCAGAATGAAGACATCAAAGGGGAGGAGATGATGTATTTGTCAGTCACATTTTTACCATTTCAATACAAACACCAATCACATCCTATTGCAGGTGGTGAAAATGGTGAAAAATGATATTTTCAACACAGGGACTGGTGGGTGGGAAGTGACAACAAAGGGAACATGAGTGCTGGTCTGAGTGGAAGGGGAAATAGGGAGGACAGAAGTGCAGAAATGGATCAGGTAGAGCCGAGGGCCCCATCACCGCAGTGTTGGTGTTGGTTGTGGTGGTGGTGGTGGTGGTGAGGGAGGGGGGGTGGCGGTTTCCTTGATTGAGGTGAAAAAGAGACCATGTCAAAGGCATTGCTATGGAAGGGGCATTATTGTGACAGATGCAACAGAGACAGAGGAACTGGGAAATGGTGTGGAGTTCTTGCAAAAAAAAACAGAATGTAAGGAAGTGTAGTCAAGGTAACCGAGGGAGTTAATGGGTTTGTAATGCGTTTTGGTGGACAGCCTGAGCCCAGAAATGGCTACAATGAAGGGAGGAAAAGAATCAGATGAAGCAGGTGACGATGAGAGAAGGGTGAAAATTGGAAGCAAAACTGACCAACTTTTCAAGTTCCAGATGACAGCAGGAAGCAGCACTGATGACACTGTCAATGTATTGGAGAATGACTTATGGGAGAGGGTCCGCAAGTAGGACTGGGATAAGGAATGTTTCTCATTCCCCACAACAAGACAGGCATGACTGGGACCCATGCAGGTATACAGATGTTGCCAGATCTGTTGAGTTTCTGCAGCACTTTGTCTTTTTTCTTCAGATTTCCAGTATCCACAATATTTTGCTTTGGTCTGATAAATAATGTAATTTTTGATACTTCTCTTCCAGCTATGCACACCTTCAAGAAATTCTGCTCTTTCTGCTGATGGGATTTCTGAGTGAATCTTTTAACTTGTTTACCTTCATTGCTTTATTTGTTGAAGTGTCTGACAAAGCTGGTTTTTGCAGATATATCCTTTCCTCAGCAACTATATCCAGCCGACACTGATTCCAACTAAAGTTCTATCCCTCATGTTTCACATCCACCCAGGATTACAGGGATCTCCGGCAGCATGGTGGTTCAGTGGTTCGTACTGCTATCTAACGATGCCAGGGACTCGTGTTCAATTCCAGCCTTGGGTGAGTCCAAAGATATGCAGGTTAGGTGAACTCGCCATGCCAAATTGCCCATCATGTTCACAGAGATATCATAGAGATGTACAGCACAGAAGCAGACCCTTCGGTCCAACTCGTCCATGCCGACCAAATATCCCAACCTAGTCTTGTCACACCTGGCCCATATCCCTCCAAACCCTTCCTATTCATTTACCCATCCAGATGCCTTTGAAATATTGCAATTGTACCAGCCTCCACCACTTCCTCTGGTAATTAATTTCATAAATGTACAACCCTCTGCTTGAAAAGGTTGTCCCTTAGGTCCCTTTTATATCTTTCCCCTCTCACCCTAAACCTAAGCCCTCTTGTTCTGGATTCCCCCACCACCCTGGGAAAAGACCTTGTCTATTTATCCTATCCATGCCCCTCATGATTTTATAAACCTCTACAAGGTCAGCCTCTAACAGCCCAGGGAAAACAGCCCTAGCCTATTCAGCCTCTCCCTATAGCTCAAATCCTCCAACCCTGGCAACATCCTTGTAAATCTTTTCTGAACCCTTTCAAGTTTCACAACATCCTTCCGATAGGAAGGAAACCAGAATTGCATGCAATATTCCAAAAGTGGCCTAACCAATGTCATGTACAGCCGCAACATGACCTCCCAATTCCTGTATTCAATACTCTGACCAATAAATGAAAGCATACCAAATGCCTTCTTCATTATACCAGGCAAAAGTGAGGACTTGAAGATGCTGAAAGTTTTAGATTCGAGTGGTGCTGGAAAAGCACAGCAGGTCAGGCAGCATCCAAATAGCAGAAAAAAAAACTCGATGTTTCGGGCAAAAGCCTTTCATCAGGAATCATTCTTCATTATCCTATCTAAGTGACATAACTTTCAAGGAACTATGAGCCTGCACACCAAGGTCTCCTTGCTCAGCAACACTCCCTAGGGCCTGACCATTAGTCCTGCTAAGATTTGCTTTCCCAAAATGCAGCACCTCGCATTTATCTAAATTAAACTCCATCTGCCACCTCTCAGCACATTGGCTCATCTCATCAAGATCCCATTGTAATCTGAGGTAACCTTCTTTGTTGTCCACTACACCTTCAATTTTGGTGTCATCTGCAAACTTACTAACTGTACCTCCCATGTTTATCTAAATCATTTATGTAAATGGTGAAAAGTAGTGGACTCAGCACCAATCCTTGTGGCACTCCACTGGTCACAGGCCTCCAGTCTGAAAAACAACCCTCCACCACCACCCTCTCTCTTCTACCTTTGAGCCAGTTCTGTAACCAAATGGCTAGTTCTCCCTGTATTCCATGAGATCTAACCTTGCTAACCAGTCTCCCATGGGGAACCTTGTCAAACGCCTTGCTGAAGTCTATATAGATCACATCTACTGCTCTGTCCTCATCCATTCTCTGTTACTTCTTCAAAAAAAAACTCAACCAAGTTCATGAGACATGATTGCCCATGCCCAAAACCATGTTGACTATCCCTAATCAGTCCCTACCTTTCCAAATACATGTACATCCTGTCCCTCAGGATTCCCTCCAATAACTTGCCCAACGTCAGGCTCACCGGTCTATAGTTCTCTGGCTTGTCCTTACGACCTTTCTTAAATTGCAGCACCACATTAGCCAACCTCCAGTCTTCCAGCATTTCACCTGTGGCTATTGATGATACAAATATCTCAGCAAGGGGCCCAGCAATCACTCCTTTAGCTTCCCACAGAGTTCTAGGGTACACCCGATCAGGTGCGGGGGATTTATGCATTTTAGGACATCCAGCACTTCCTCATCTGTAATATGGACATTTTTCAAGATGTCACCATCTATTTCCTCATATTCTATATCTTCCATATCCTTCTCCACAATAAACACTGATGAAAAATACTCGCTTACTATCTCCTCAATCTCCTGTGGCTCCACATAAAGGCCGCATTGCTGATCTTTGAGGGGCCCTATTCTCTCCATAGTTACCCTTTTGTCCTTAATGTATTTGTAAAAACCCTTGGATTCTCCTTAACATTATTTGCCAAAGCTATCTCATGTCCCCTTTTTGCCCTCTAAGTATACTCTTACTTCCTTTATACTTTTCTAAGAATTCACTCTATCTCTCCTGTCTATACCTGACATATGCTACCTTCTTTTTCTTAACCAAACCCTCAATTTCTTTAGTCATCCAGCAATTCCCTAAAACCTTCCTTTCACCCTGACAGAAATATACTGTCTCAGGACTCTCGTTATCTCATTTCCCATTTTCCAACCACCCCTTTACCTGCAAACATCTGCCTGCAAACAGCTTTTGAAAGTTCTTGCCTAATACTGTCAAAATTAGTCTTCTTCCAATTTAGAAATTCAACTTTTAGATCTATCCTTTTCCATCACTATTTTAAATCTAATAGAATTATGGTCGCTGGCCCCAAAGTGTTCCCCCACTGACACCTCAGTCACCTGCCCTACCTTATTTCCCAAGAGTAGGAGTGGGACCATTCAACGCAGCCATTTTGGCATGAGTGATTTGGCGCGGCCTGTTTGGCGCAGCCTATTTTGCCACAGATCCATTTAGGCGCAGAACTATTTTGGCGCTGGTATACAGTAGTCATCAACTAAAAACAACATAATAGTAGAATTATTAAATGGGTAGTTTCCAGTAGTTTGTAGTTATTATTAAAATAACTCATCATCAAAGAAAAACAACTATAGAGGGAACTTTACAAATGATTAACGAGTGCCGAGAAAATTTGTCGGAAGCTTGCCAAGGAACGATGCCTAACAACAGAGCGCTGAAGAAAACGGTTCATAGGACAAGGAAAGAAATTTAGAAGAACTTGTAATTCCAGATAGCTTTAAAACATATTCTGTTAATGATTATAATGAAGAACAATTTTCACTAGCTGACAGCGGTATCACCACCTACAGAATTCTTATATTTGGAAGAAAAAGGAATGCTGAGTTTCTGAAACAATCAAAAAAGTTATATGTTGATGGAACATTCAAAATTTCCCCATCTCTATTTTCACAAGTTTATGTTATTTTAGGGGAAATACATAAAGGTGTGTTCCCATTGTTGTATGGTTTACTCCCAAATAAGTTACAAACAACATATAATAAATTATTTGAAATGGTTCTGGAAATACAGCCTGAATGATGCCCTGACATTATCAACTGTGACTTTGAACTTGTACATCTGGTAGCAGGGCCCAATATTCCGTTGAAATTAAAGAAATTCAGGGAAGTTAATGGGTTATATTTTCTTTCTTTTTTAGAAATTTTGAGGAACCACGGTTAGGTGTGGACGAATCACAGACTCAATGCAGTTGATACACAAATAACTACAAACTACTGGAAACTACCTATTATGTTGATTTTTGTTGATGACTACTGTATACCTGTGCCAAAATAGTTCTGCACCTACATGGGACCGCGGCAAATTAGGCTGCGCCAAATAGCTCACGCCAAAATGGCTGGGTCGAATAGTCCTAAATCCCCCAAGAGTTGGTCACGTTTTGCACCTTCTCTAGTAGGTACATCCACAATCTGAGGTCTCCAGACAAACTTGTTTCTCAATTTCCCACTGACTATTAGGGAGTCTATAATGTAATCCCCTCCTTTTCTTATTTCTCAGTCCCACCCAAATAACTTCCCTGGATGTATTCCCAGCAATATCCTCCCTCAGCACAGCTGTAATGCTATCCCTTATCAAAAACGCCACTCCTCCTCCTCTCTTGCCTCCCTTTCTATCCTTCCTGTAGCATTTGCATCCTGGAACATTAAGCTGCTCGTCCTGTCCATCGCTGAGCCACGTTTCGGTAATTGCTATGATATCCCAGTCCCATGTTCCTAACCATGCCCTGAGTTCATCTGTCTTCCCTGTTAGGCCCCGTGCATTGAAATAAATGCAGTTTAATTTATCAGTCTTACCTTTGTCTCTGCCTTGCCCCTGCCTGCCCTGACTGTTTGACTTGCTCTTTTTCCCAACTGTACCAGTCACAGATTGATCTCTTTCCT
The DNA here is from genome assembly GCF_037043375.1 of Chiloscyllium plagiosum. Lineage (NCBI taxonomy): Eukaryota > Metazoa > Chordata > Chondrichthyes > Orectolobiformes > Hemiscylliidae > Chiloscyllium > Chiloscyllium plagiosum. Next base: position 16,397,108 of record NW_028270174.1, read on the forward strand.
CACTATCTCCCTGGATCCCACCCATCCCCCCCACCCCCAACCTTACTAGTTTAAATCCTCCCGAGAATCTCTAGCAAATCTCCCTGCCAGTATATTAGTCCCCTTCCAATTCAGGTGCAATCCAACCTTCTTGTACAGGTCACTTCTATCCCAGAAGAGATTCCAATGATTCAAGAATGTGAATCCTTCTCTCATACACCAACTCCTCAGCCATGGCATTCATCTGCTCTACCCTCCTAATCCTACCCCCACTAGCTCGAAGCACCGGGAATAATCCAGATATTACTACTCTCGAAGACCTCCTTTTTAAATTCCTGCCTAACTCACTATCTTCTCTGTTCAGAATCTCATCCTTTTCCCTTCCTATGTCATTGTACACATTGGAACCAATGACCTCCTGATGGGCCCTCTCCCCCTTGAGAATATTTGCACCCTCTCTGAGACATCCTTAATCCTGGCACAAGGGAGGCAACTCACCATTCTGACTCTTCGCTGCTGGCCACACAAAACTTCCATCCGTGCCTCAGACTAGAGAGATGTGTTCGTTCGGGGTAAATGTAGAGTAATAAGATAGGGGAATTGGTTTGGATGGGATATTGTTCAGAGGGTCGGTGGAACTATTGGGCTGAAGGGCCTGTTTCCACATTAAGAAAACACTCCTCAGCCAGGTCTTCCTGCAGCAGACTAAGATCAACATTCAATGCCATACCCCACCACATTCACACACTCAACCTCTTCCTTCATCGACACCTTATCACGCTCCTTCAAAGCTGTCAAAGACTCACCACGTACTGATGTCCCTCTGGATTCTTCCTTCCTTTTCCTTTCCTTCCTTCAGACGCCCCCTTCCTTCTTTCAACCCCATCTCCTAGTCATGTATTCACTATAACCTCTGACCTTCCTCTCTCTAATCTGAACAACGTATATTCCCTTTAACCCTCCCCGTAACTCAATGAACTGAAGTTCTCGTCTAACATCTTTGCTTCTATTTTTACTTCTTTGGACTGAAGTCCTCTCACTGGTTCATAGGCCCCTCACCCATATCCAATATACCCTTTCCATCTGGACACCACCCTCTGGCCTCTTATCTGCACTTGATCACTTCATCGAGAACTGCCAATGTGATATCAACTACTTTAATTTCTCTGCTTCCCCCACACCCTCACCCCAACTCCCATCCCTCCAACCTGTCTCATTCTGAACTCGCTCAGGTATAATACTAACTGTTACCAAACCTGCTGATAAGGGTGTGGCTGTTGTCATCTGTTGTACTGATCATACCTTGCAGAAGCTGAGCATCACATCTCAAACACTTCCTATCTACCCCACCAGCTAACATCAAGCCATTGTTTCCAGGATTGTAATAGATCTCATCTCCTCTGGAGATCCTCTCTCCACAGCTTTCCCTCTTATAGTCCCTAATCCTGCACCGATTCCCTTCCCAAAATCCACAATCCTTGGCAGACCTATTGTTTCAGCCTGTTCCAGACCCGCTAAACCTATTTCTTCCTTGCTTGACTCTACCTTATTAATCCCTTATTCAGGTTCTTCCCACTTCCATTCATGATTCTTCAGACACTTTACAATGGCTCCACAGCTTGCAGATGCCTGGCCCAAGCCACCTCCTCTTCACCTTGGATGTTCAATCCCGCTATCTCTGCATTTCCCATCTGGATGGTCCAAGGGGTCTCTGTTTTCTTGCTTGAAGAGAGGCCTCCATAGTCTCCACCCATCATCACCATCCTTCTTCACTTGGCTGAACTCATTCTCATTTTGAACAACTTATCGTTTAGCTTGTCCCATTTCACCACGCCAAAGGTGTGATTACGGGTGCTCACATAGATCCCAGTCGTACCTGTCTCTTGGTGGGATATGCTCAATCCTTCTTGTTCCGGGCCCCTATCCTGAACTCTTTCTCCACTGTATCAATAATGTCATCAGTGCAGCTTCCTGCTCTCATCCGGAACTGGAAAAATACATCAATTTTGCTTCCAATTTCCATCCTTCTCTCACCTTTACTGGTCCATCTCTGAGCTGAAAATGTATTGCTGGAAAAGCGCAGCAGGTCAGGCAGCATCCAAGGAACAGGAGAATCGACGTTTCGGGCATAAGCCCATCTTCAGGAATGAGAAAAATGTGTCCAGCAGGCTAAGATAAAAGGTAGGGAGGAGGGACTTGGGGGAGGGGTGTTGGAATTGCGATAGGTGGAGGGAGGTCAAGGTGAGGGTGATAGGCCGGAGTGGGGTGGGGGCGGAGAGGTCAGGAAGAAGATTGCAAGTTATGAAGGCGGTGCTGAGTTCGAGCACCGCCTTCCTAACCTGCAATCTTCTTCATGACCTCTCCGCCCCCACCCCACTCCGGCCTATCACCCTCACCTTGACCTCCCTCCACCTATCGCAATTCCAACACCCCTCCCCCAAGTCCCTCCTCCCTACCTTTTATCTTAGCCTGCTGTTCCTTGGATGCTGCCTGACCTGCTCCGCTTTTCCAACAACACATTTTCAGCTCTGATCTCCAGCATCTGCAGACCTCACTTTCTCCAGGTCCATCTCAGATTTCCCTTCCCTGTCTTCACTTTTCCATTTATGAGGATAGACTGCCCACCGAAATCCATGACAGACCTACTGGCTCCCATGGTAATGCTGACCACCCCTCCTCATAAACTGTTTCTTGCATGGATTCCATTCCATTCTCCCAGTTTCATCATCCCTATGGCATCAGCTTCTGTGATGGTCTTTTCACAGCAGTGCCTCTGACATTTCCTACTTTTTCCCCAGACCAAGGATTGTAGCCTACCATGTTTGACGTGGCCCTCAGTTATGTCCAACCAATTTCCCACACTTTTGGCTTCATTCATTCCCTTTCTTACAAGAACAATAATAGGGTTCCTCTTGTCCTCATTTTCCACTCACTAGTCTCCAAATTCACAGGATCATCCTCCACCCTTTCCATCACCTCCAGCATCTCCACCAGCTCTCACACATTACCTTCCTCAACAATGCCAACATTCCCTCCATGACTGTTCCACTTCTAGCACTTCCTCACTCCCCCATGGCACTTCCCACATAATCTGTCATAACATTTGCCCTTTCATCTCTCCTTCTTTACTGTCCAAGCCCCAAGACACCTCTTCCAGGTGAAGGAGGATTTTACTTGTACTGTTTTCAATCGAGTCATTGTATTCACTGCTCACAACACAGTCTCCTTGATGAGACAAATCACAGACTGGTGACTGCTTTGCAGAACACTCTGTTCTCTAAGGAACCCCAACCTTCTAGTTGCTTGCCATTTTCAATAAACCATTTCTATCCTGGACCTGCTGCAATGTTCAAATGAAGCTCAACACAATGTGGAGAAACAGCACCCCATTTTCCACTTAGGCACTTTACAGACATCAGGACTCAGCTTTGAATTCAACAACTTTACCGCATAACCTCTGTGTTCCATTTTAATTACTATGCTACCCAACTCGTTGTCTAGTTGAGTAGGCTGCAAGTAGAACAGACTCATTTTCTCCTTTTCATACCTACAATCTACACCAACTCTATGTCTCAACAACTCTTTTGCCTCCATTTGTAATCCCTGTGTCCTTTGCTCTGGGAACCCTCACCATAGACACAAGAAACACTGAAATTCAAGGAGTGTTAATCAAATGTGAATGGATTCCATTGATCATTCATTACATTGTGATAGCTTCCTCATCTAATCCAGGCTGGGTGTATTCAGCGTGTCAAATGAAAATGCAGACTATATAATCAAGGTCCAATACTTTCCTCCAACCAACCTCTTTTTTGGAAAAAGTACTTTGATTAGTTTCATGATGATGATGTTGATGCCATTTTTTTGCCAGCTGTCAAAAGTAACAATAAGGATTTACTCTGAAGAGACAGAATCCTACCAGAAGGTCAACAAATCAGTTGCAGTTCATCTAAGTAGCCAGGGTAACAGGCAGCAATGCTTTAAGCAAAGTCAGAAATTGCTGGAAAAACTCAGCAGGTCTAGCAGCAGCTGTGAAGAAAAGCAGAGTTAATGTTTTGGTTCCAATGACCCTTCTTCAGAGCAGGGACGATGCCCTAAAAATGGGAGAGGGACTGCATTCAAATATGTTCCTTCTTGAATTCACCTGAGAACCAAACACTTGAAAATGCAACCACAAAGTGCCTTAAAACTTACAAAGCAGTGGATTCTTAGTAAGACCTTCACTTCAACTAAAGCATCAATTCATCTGCCAGTAACAATACATGATAATCGTTTTTTTAAAGCATCATCTGCATCTAAGGTCTGTGTGTGTGTGCGCGTGTGCACACGTGTGCATGTCTGTACTGAGTGAGTGTGATTTAGCATTTTAAATTCCAAGGCAGGTGTATCGTAATAAATTAGCTAATTTTAATACTCAAAAAAAAGTTGCAGCTGAAGCCATTAAGATTTTCCAATGAAAAGAAAACACACTTTTACACACAAACTTACTAACTGCAAACAATTAAAAGGAACACATAAGTATTGTTCATGACAGCATCAGAAATATAGTCGCTCCTCTCTTTTAATATATTGAACGTTGGCATCTACAAGCTTCTGTAGTCTGAAATTTCAAAGATTTGCAGTTTTCTGAATGAATTCAGTTCTCCCCAGTCCTAAATGACTGACCCTTTACTGACTCAAACACGAGAGAAAAGGTTTTCTAAAGAGTGATTGGAAGCAGGGAGGTGATTATATGGCTGGGGTAGAAGGGAGAGAAGAATTTTTCATTGGATATACTTGTCTGAAGGAGTCAAGGTTGAAAGATTTCTCACTCACCATCTGACTACGGCAGTAGGTAAATTTAGTGGCACTGAGATATCGGATTGGCCTGCATATTCGCTTACTATAATTCTGGTCTTTACAAGGCTTTTGCAATATGTTAACAAACCAGAAAAGGCTGATACTTACAGTTTGCATGATGGTGATGGGTTGAGGTGTTGAAAACAAGCGTGAATTTAAAAGGTTGTTGCTAATTTTTACTAATCTTTTCCAACAGTTTCAGCTCATTGACTTGAGATCAAGCAACACCAGATCAGGGCGAAGTTCATTATAATTTGGAACTTATGGTATCAGAATTTTGTTTTTGATTATATTACAACCATTCATAGATTAATTAATACCTTAAATTTGGAGTTCATTCCAATACCTCAATTTAGAACTTTTAAGGAAAAAGTACAGCATGGTGTTTCAGTGGTTAGCACTGCTGCCTCAGAGCAGCCAGGGACCTGGGCTCAATTCCAGCCTCAAGGTGACTGTGTGGAATTTGCACATTCTCCTTGTGTGGAATTTGCGTGGGTTTCCTCCATAGATTACAGATTACCAGATTACATTACAATGTGAAAACAGGCCCTTCGGCCCAACAAGTCCACACCGACCCGCCGAAGCACAACCCACCCATACCCCTACATTTACCCCTTACCTAACACTACGGGCAATTTAGCATGGCCAATTCACCTGGCCTGCACATCTTTGGACTGTGGGAGGAAACCGGAGCACCCGGAGGAAACCCACGCAGACCGGAGGAAACCCACGCAGACACGGGGAGAACGTGCAAACTCCACACAGTCAGTCGCCTGAGGCGGGAATTGAACCCGGGTCTCTGGCGCTGTGAGGCAGTAGTGCTAACCACTGTGCTACCGTGCCACCCACGGTGTGCAGGTCAGGTGAATTGCCCATGCTAAACTGCCCATAGCATTAGGTGCATTAGTCAGAGGGAAATGGGTCTGAGTGGGTTATTCTTCGGAGGGCCAGTGTGGGTTGAAGGGCCTGTTTCCACACTGTAGGGAATCTAATCTATCTTGTACTCTCACACATTTAATGTTACTGATTATAATAAGAAAGATTATTTATTCCCCATGTAAGGTTGAAACTATGGTTTACTGAGAAAGAAAGTCCGAAGTTTAAACACACATCTGCAGTGAGTTAACAAGTCATGGCTACAGCAACAACAACAGTATGATCAATCTTAACACTGCAGAATTAAATGAGGGGAAAGATCAGCCAAAGTTTCTGCATCAGGCCATCATTGAGGGGTCCTGCTTCAAGTAATTCATATTACAGGATGACAGAATTTGCTCATTCTTTGGATTTTACCCATCACAATTTCTCTACAGATAAATTATCAATAACTATTCTTGAGTGATGGAAAAATATTATCCCAATTAAGATGTGATTACCCTTACTTGCATCAGACTGCACCCCAGAGTATATCGGAGTGAGACTGTCACCATCCAATGTGTTAAGATGTGACTGTATCCCAGAGTGAATGGACAGTCCCAATGTGAATCCGGGTGAAATTGCACCCCAGAGTGAATCAATGTATAACTCTACTCCAGTGTAATAGGGTATCTCAGTGTGTCAGGTTGTTCATGTACTCCAATGCATCTAAGTGAGAGCATATCCAACTGTGTCAGGGTGAGACTGCACTGCAGTTTATGGGGTGAGTTTAAAATTAAACCCACCTACTATTGCAAAGAAAGAACCACTCTGAAAAGCCCTTGTGAGTGTTTTGACCTTTGAGGGCATTCTCAGGTTAACATGGACTGCTGTCAAGCAGATTATTGGTTGATCAGAAGCATTCTGTGAACATGGAACACCACAACATGTAGACTGTATATTTGAAGATGGTGTTAATCATAATTCTATTGTTTTCTTTTACTGTTCTGAATATCAGTTTAAACTGATCTTTTCCATTGCCTACACATCTCTGGTGTGTTTCCCAGAAGAAAAGATCTGATTAGCTGGCACCATGGGTGTCAATTTTGCTGGCTAATGCTAAAATTGAGGCTTCAGTTTTCTTATTAAAATCCTGTTAGTTATTTATTTTATACAGAATATTGCCAGACTGTTTGTCTACATCTTGCTTAACCTTCATTGCATGAAACCCGCAGTTAGCTAATTAAAAGAGCAACTTTCTAGCAGTGTTTGGAAAAAAATCTCACTACAAGATGCTTCACATAAACAACTTGATGTTAAGCTGTGCAGGAAAATCGAAGGTTGAGAGAATTGCATGGCAAATGCACATTAAACCATACGTTGTCTATTCTGAAGAAGGGTTGCTGGACCCAAAATGTTAATTCTGATTTCTCTCCACAGATGCTGGCAGACCTGCTGATTTTTTTCCAGAAACAGAAATAGAAATTGCTGGAAAAGCTCAGCAGGTCTGGCAGCATCTGTGAAGAGAAATTGAAGTTAACATTTGGGTGACTCTTCCTCAGAACTGGAGGTTTTAGAAATTTATGAGCCATAAATTGTCACTCACCAATACACTTTAAAACAGTTGAATAAAGGCAAATTACTGTGGATACTGGAAATCTGAAACTAACACAGAGAATGCAGAAGACACTTAGATCTGGCAGCATATGTGGAGACAGGAGAGTTAACACTTCGAGTCTTGGCAGTCAGTAGGTGTTAATAGATGTGACGCTGGAAAAGCACAGCAGGTCAAACAGCATCCGAAGAGCAGGAAAGTTAATGTTTCAGGTCCTGATGAGGAGTTTCAGCACAAAACATTGATTTTCCTGCTCCTCGGATGCTATGTGACCTGCTGTGCTTTTGCAGCCTCATTGATTAACACTTTGAGTCCACCACCACTTCGGATCTTCTCCAGACGTTATAGTCATGCCTGACTCAACACGTTAACCTGGTTTCGGTCTCCACAACGCTGCCAGATGCTGCTACATTTCTCCAGCATTCTCTGTGTTTGTTATACATTAAAACAAATTGGTCGCAATCCTGAAATCTACACAAGTCTTTAATGTTTAGACGCAGTGGTAGTGTCTCTACCTCCGAGCCAAGAAGCCTTGGTTCAAATCCCACCTGCTCTGGATGTATGACATAACATCACTGAATAAGTTGATCAGGAAATGCTTTAAAGGGCTCTTGTGGTACAGTGGTAATGTCTCCAACTTTGAGCCAGGAGGCCCAGGTTCAAATCCCACCTCCACAGGAGGTAACATGCACCTCTGAACAGATTGATTAGAAAATATCCTTCATGTTAAGAATGGAGTTTATCTCTTACCTTCTGTAGGGGATGTGGACTTGCTGGAGAGGTAGTTGTTCTGGAGAGACTGGGGGATAGCAGTCTGCCAGCTGCCTGTGGTCTGGAGGTATACCTCCCATCCCCGGAGCAGAGAGGTGTACAGAAGACGGGCGCCTCTACCAGGTTGGGTTTGTTGAACTCCACTTTCCACCGGACCCCTGGGGTGGTGGCGTGAGGGCCGAAGGGTCTCCAGGGAGCGGAGCGGAGGGCGCAGTGAGGTCTCCCGCTGCGAGACATCCCGGGATCACGCAGGCAGCCGGGCCGAGTGGCCGGCAATTCGACTGGGGGGGCGTCACCCCTGGCGTGGGGGCTGAGCCTGTGGCAGAGGCGGCTCCCTGGCATTACATGGTGCCCCTCATTGTGACACGGGTGGTTGCCAGGCGCAGAAAGCGGCCCATTCCCGGCGAGAGTCTGCCCGCCGCTGACCTCAGCCTGCTTTCGGTCGGTGTTCCCCGCTGCCTTAACGGACGGATGCTGCAGGCGAACGTAAAGGGACGAAGTCTTAACCTGTGGCGTCTGGGCCATGCTGTGCTCCTCTCATGTCCCACAGTCAGCTGCAGCACGGAGGGACTCCTAGAAAGTGCAAAACAAATGTCAATCATCTACAGATCTCAAACATTGTGATTTTTTTTAAGTTTTAAGGGGGGGGGGGTTAAAACTGCAATCATACATTTCTCCCTTTTCTTTAGTTCATTGGGAAACATGTGGAAACATTTCAGAGCATTGGCACAACTGTCTCCCAAATCAGCGCTCGGGACCGGGGGTTCGATTCCAGCCTTGGGTCCAACTCGATGGCCCGAACGGCCTCATTCCGCGCTCTGATAACTCCCTCATCGCGGAGATACCAGTGGACACCGCCGCCGACTCAACCTCTCCCACTCACGGTGAACCCACGCCTCCGCCCGTGTTGGCTGAAGATGTGTGTACCAGGGGATCCCCTCTCACGGGGCGCGCTGTTTAAAGCGACTTAGGAAATCCTTTAACCGGATGGTTAGAGTTGCCTCTCCCCCACCTCAAATCCGTGAGGTAATGTAGTTGCTGTTCAAAGTAACCCCTCACAGTCAGAGAGCTCCGTGCACAGCGTCACTGGTTCAGTCTGAACCCCTGTACTGCACTGAGCCGCAGGAAGACTCTCTTCCACAAACATGGAGTTTCAAAGCTGATGGTATAACTTCCCCCTTCACAGAGAGAGAGAGAGAGAGACCCCCTTCCCATTCAACTGGAGTCCTGCAGCCAGACACGAAATTGTCCGTACAGTTTCAAGCAATTTGCAAAAAGAGTTCAGCTACCTACTCCACAGGTCAAAGCGTCTTTTGTGGGGGTGGGGGGTGTAAGAGTCTGCAGCCCTAACATGACGGACTGGGGTGCTACATAGAGCACACATTCACACACACACTCACACTCACAAACAGACTGCATCTGGCATTCATTGAAAACTCGCCTACGCTCTGGTCAGAAGAGAACAGACATAAAATAATCTCCAGGGATAAACTGGCATGTGGGGTGGGAGGTTGATGAATAATATTTACTGATTACTTACAAAACCGTTTGTGGAAAGCAGCCCCCATAAGAAACGGTGTTTAGGCGCAGTCTGCCAAGTTTATAGCTTTTGGCATAATCGAGCCTCTGTTAATGAGGGATCTGAGTAAGTCTCAACTCTGGGTCAATTGTATTTGGTGCTTTGAGCAGGGTGGAAAAAAATCAAGAGCACATTTTCAAGTCAAATCATTTGAAGCGGGTAAATTCACACATCAGTTATTGTTTTAAAAAAACTGCTTTCTCTAAAGTGCACTTTTATAATTACTGTACACTAACTTGATCAGGCTAAATAGAGATTGTTGAAATAAATAGATTATTAATAACTTACCTGAGGAAAAAAAAACAGGCAAATAATCCTCTGGCAGGTCATAAAGAGTCACAGAGGTATACTGCACGGAACCAAACACTTTGGTCCAACTCATCCATGCCAACCAGATATCCTAACCTAATCTAGTCCCATTTGCCAGCATTTGGTCCATAAGCCTCTAAACCCTTCCTACTCACATATCCATCCAGATGCCTTTTAAATGTTGTAATTGTACCAGCCTTCACCACTTCCTCTGGCAGCTCATTCCACACATGCACCACCCTCTGCGTGAAAAACTTGTCCCTTAGGTCCCCTTTAAACCTTTCCCCTCTCACCTAAACCTATGCCCTTTAGTTTTCCCCATGTTGGGGAAAAGACCATGGCTAATTACCCTCTCCATGCCCCTCATGATTTTATAAACTTCTGTAAGGTCACCTCTCAGCCTCTGATGCTCCAGGGAAAATATCCCCAGTCTATTCAGCATCTCCCTTTAGCTCAAACCCTCCAAGCTTGGCAGCATCCTTGTAAATCTTTGTGAATCCTTTCAAATGTAACAACATCCTTTCTATAGTTGGGAGACCAGATTTGCACACTAACCTCCACACCCAAAGCCCCATTGGGTCAGGTTAAGTAAGGTTTAAGGGCAGAATCACAGTGAGTGAGTAACTGATAATAATGGGTGTGACTCCAGCCTATCTGAGAATAGAATCAATTCAGATTCTGAACAAAATTGCTTCATGTCAGCTCGAGGAAGAGTCAGCTAGACTCAAAACATTAGCTTGCTCTCTCTCGATGGATACGGCCTGATCTCCAGCATTTTTTGTTTCCAGTACAGATTCCAGCATCTGCAGTAATTTGCTCCTACACTGGGGTTAGAATGTGATGGACATTTGAGAGATGGAGTTAAGTTAGGCTCAGGGAGGTATTGCCTAATGGTGGATAGGGACAGATAATTTTCTGTATGACAGCTGTATTGGGAATGGCTGGCTAAATCAGTCTGGGTCAAATCCACGAGGTCAGACATTGAGAACAGGCTTAGGTTTTGAATGCTACCCAGGAGCAGAATCAGCCACAGTCAGATTCTGTAAGAGAACAGCACTGAATCAGGTACTGCTCGAGGGAATGCTTCCACTACTTGATCGCAGCTAAATTCCACCAGCATGTCAATGACTGTGGCTGTTAAAGTTACCCCCGGCAGCTTTACACTTTGGGTTCATTCCAACCAGCTCAAAGCAACAAAAGCCAAACAGCTGCTCATTGATGTAAAATGAAGTAGATGGTGCCTTATTTACTCAAGCAAACAATTTCATCTCTTTCCATATGTCAACTAATAGCAGCCTGGGAGGGCTATGCAATTGGCAGGTTTTGCAAAATTCCGGGGAATTATGCATAGGAAGAAAAGAAAAAGAATTCATTCAGTGCCTTTCATAGTATTTCTGAAATGGAGTTGCTGTTGTAAAGTAAGGAGTAATCAATTTATGTACAATAAGTTCTCATAACAGATAAATGTGTGGATCACCTCTTTTGTTTGTAGCTGTTGGTTGAGGGTTTAATGTTGGTCAGGATTCCTACAACCATAAAGTTGCAGGACCTTTTACGTCCATTCAAGTTGAGAGCTAAGGTCTCAGTTTAAAATCTCATCCAAAAATTAGCACCACTGACAATGTACATAACACAAGAACGAGGAGCAAGAGTAGGCCAGCTGGCCCCTCGACCTGCTCCGCCATTCAATAAAATCATGGTTGATCTTTTTGTGGTCTCAGATCCACTTACTCGCATTCTCATCGATACCCTTAATTCCTTTACTGTTCAAAAAATTATCTATCTTAGTTTTAAAAACATTTACTGAGGAAGCCTCAACTATATCACTGGGCAGGAAATTCCATAGATTCACAACCCTCTGGGTGAAGAAGTTCCTTCTCAATTCAGTCCTAAATCTGCTTCCTCTAAGTTTGAGGCTTTGCCCTTTTGTCCTAGTTATACCCGCCAGTGGAAAGAAACATCCTCTCTCGTTCTGTCCAATCTGTTCCCTTAATAGTTTTATATGTTTGTATAGAGTTCCTTCAGCATCTTCTAACTCAGAGGCTGGTATGGCCCCTCTGACTTACTGTCAATACATCACAGTCCTATGATCCTATGTACTCACTACTACTACATCACAGCCTATGTCAGTGGGAAAGAAAAAATTCCACCTCAGATGTTCAACTCCTTTGAATTTATATTAAAGTCCATACTGACGTTACAACATTTACATCCTATAATCTTTAACCTCAAAAAGGTGACTCCTGGACAATTGAATTGATTCTGAGCAGCCACAGCTCAGGACACCTCACCTGTAGCCAGCTGAACCACAGATAATAAAGTGGTATCATTTGCCAAATCAATCCTCATTGTCAATTTGAAGGTCAAAATGAGGACCGCCAGGTGAATTTAAAGAATTGGCAGAGGGGAAAAGACACTTTAAATAGAACAGACACTATGTTTGACAACCAGCATCAAAATCTTGACACCAATAAGAAATTCCCTCCAGCTTTAAGCTCTTTACAGAATTCCTTCCCTAAACCTCTCCACTTTCCATGTCTCTTACCTTTTTAGTCCACTGATATTACCACCATATGGCATCATCAATCCATATTTGATATCTTTTATTTGATATCAATTTATGTATGATTATCCTTCTGTGAAGCCTCTGAGCATGCTTTCCTATATTATTATAGAGTCATAGAAATGTACAGCATGGAAACAGACCCTTCGGTCCAAACTGTCCATGCTGACCAGATATCCCAATCCAGTCTAGTTGCAAATCACTGCTGTTTGTTTCATTATTTCTCCGTGATTGAGATTCTTTGTTTCTGTGGATTTGACTCACTTTGACTTTCTGGTCACTCTCTCTGACATATTTGTTCCATACTTACTTCACTTTGTCATTTCTTCTCTTCTTTCTGTCTCACTAATCTCCCAGGAAGGCAGCCCACGTAGCATCAGATAAAGTTTGTGGAACTGTCTGAGCCCAGTTTTGGTCTGTTGGCATCCCTGATCAGCTAAGCAGGGATTTCTTCTGTGCAGATTACTGAAACCTGTGTAACAATGGAAAGCTGCTCCATACACCTCAAAACTTCAAGTCACTATGCTGCTGCTCACACATTAACTGTGTTCATTTAGGTTGGTAAAGCAAATATAATATGATCACAGAATCAAGCCCTTCAAGTGTATTCTAGCACTCAAATAGATAACGGCTGGTCTGTATCTTAATTCTGTCTACCTCAACTCAACACCCATAGCTCTTAATACCCTTGCTTAACAGAAATCACAGTCTTAGTTTTCAAATTTTCAACTGACCCCCAGCAACAGCTGCCTTTTGAGAGACAAAGTTCCAGATTTCCACTACCTTTTGTGTTCCTGTAAAGTTTAGGTTTGATTTTAAACCTATTTCTCTGTTTGCCAGAAAAATCTCACCAGAAAAAAATGATATCTTTGTATTCAAGCTATTGTCTGGAACAGCTGAATTAGATTACTTATCAGTCATGATAGATAATAGGATAGAGCTGGACTAGTTATGTTAATATTTGGGTGTCCATGTAGAGGGAGCATATGGAGCCCACTGACACGACAGAGACCTTTAAGGGACTGTTGGGCTCTACGGGTGCTGGTGTGCATCATTATTCCTGGTAACAATGTTTTGATTTAAATCTTGATAAGTTTCAATTTGTAAGTTCTCATTGGCCTCTTGACTTTTTGTTAATTAAATCATTATTGGTCATGTCAAACAGTAGAAGACTGGTCTATGCAAGCTAACCTTATCTTTTAATTCAATTTATTGCATTTTTAAAATTTATACATCCAATATGCCATTTCAAACCACATCTAAGTAGCCTTATACACTTTAGCAAACATTTGTCAAGGAATCAAGGGGTCTTGTTATACAATGGTAATGTCTCTATCTATAGTTCTTGAAGGTCTGTGTCAAATCCTACCTTTCCCAGAGCTGTATAGTACAAAGTTAATTTCTTTTAAAATCATGGAATCTACTCCCACATCCTGTTATATTAATTTCTTTAAAAGGGTCTAAAATACCTCAACTTGGAATGTTGATACATACTGCCAGGCATCCATGTACACACCTAGCAGATTTCTGGCTAGGAAAAGTAGATCATTGTTGTATTGAAGACATCACAATATGTCTGGGAACTGGAATATTTTCAAAGTTCACTGATATATAAAGAACTGATGTATTCTTTAGGAAAATAGAGCCTGATTCTTTTTGCTTTGGACACTTCTTATGAATGACATGAATTTATCATCAGGTTTTTAAAACATATATATAGTCAGGCACTCATTCTGTTGAGACTGTTGCTTCCTCCTTGTAAAGTTTAACTCAATGTCAGCAACTCTTTTTAAATTGATGAGCATAATCACTTCACAGTTTGCAATGCATTCAGAACTTTTGTTGTTTCATTTAGTTAATTTCAAAATCTTTCATGAAAATTTAGGTCGTAATTTTAACATTGAGGAACAGTGTAAAATTGGCATTATTAATTTGGTTGCTATCATAATCCCCTCCATTGACTTTAGTGAAAATGAAGACAGGCTTGGTGTATAATACCTGACAAATTCAACATTTCCATCATTAACTAAAGTTAAAGTTTCTTGATTAGTGTGCACGGAAATGGAAACAGCGCACAAAATGCATCCCAGCTTTGCCCTGAATAATGCCCACTTAGGCAAGGTATCAGAGGGAAAGTGGCACCTGTTAAAATGAAGACAGAAGTTTGCAATTTGAGTTATATGCCATAATACATCACTTGGGCTATTCTACCGAGTAGGTGTCCTCAGTAAGATTGGCCTCTAAGGGAATTGTCTTACTGCCTTTCTAAGAACGTCAAAAAGCTTCCACAACTTTAATCAATAGGAGAAATTCTTCACAAGTATCAGCATGTTAGGAAAATTGCATCTCGTGCTGGGTTAGATGTTGGTCTCTAGAACCAAAGTCCAAAGTCAATTAAACTCTTTGTTCTAAGCTGGAAGGGTCAGATGAATCCGTTAAATCAGAGGAATAAAACACCTGATAGCACATACTCACAGGACAAAAATATCCTAAACATGGCAAAATATTAATGGAGAGTGGGAAGAGAAAGTCAGATTGATACAGTAGATGTTTGTCTGGGCTTCAATTGAGGAGAACAGAAAGCCTTATGGCACAGCTCAGTGTATGGTAGGAAGTATTTGCTACAGACACCAGGGTGCCTGAACTGAAAAGTCTTCCATTCCCTCAGTTGCTTAAGGCCAGAACAGAAAGGTTAAAATTAGAAACAGCCACCAATTTCCTCAGAACTTCTGATGGACTCACACCAGCAAAATCAAATGAGTTCCTGTTGATCCTGGCAATGTTCTGCCAGCCTATTCAAAAAATGATAATGAAGATTCCCATTCATTAAAATAGCAACGTCTTAAGGGTTGACCCTGGGATGGATACTGATGCACTGTACTGGGAGTGCCATTCACTAGCTCACAAGAAGCACATATAAGGACCAGAAAACCAATTGAGATAGATGTAGTGTAACTGGACTTCAATGTGTTCAGGCAAGAGGATTGTTCAAGCAAGATCAGCCATTGAATAGCAATGAAAGTTGAAGAGGCCATTTGTCTATGGCCCTGTGTTGTCTTTATGTTGTTAGGAAAAAGTAAAAGTTCTTCTTAAATTGTGAACAGATAAGCTCCACCTTTGCTGAAGGCAAGTTGATTGATTGCTTCAAGTACTGGGCTCTGGCAACTTTTCCCCTAATGACCAATGCTGAGTTTGCCAGCTACATGGAGCAAGCAAGTACCAAAAATGCTTTCATAGGTGCCCACTTTCACCACTGATTCCTCCAAGTGCCCCTGTCCAAAGACAGGCTTGGTCAATGCCACTCCATTAAGTGAGCATTTTAGAGTTTATGGAGACACAGGGTAAAGAAAATCATCATGGAATGAAATGCAAATAGACAGCCCCCATCCCTCCAATAACTGCAGGCTATATGCCCTTTAATATATTTCATTGACTTCAACAGAACATGAGACACATAGAGCAGGTGCCAATGTAATACCACCCATTTGACACTGGTGAACTGCCATCTACACAGCAAGAAGTGATCGTGAATTTAAATAATATACTGCTTAGGCTAATTGGAGTACACAGTTTTGGGCAGCTCATTACAGGGTGGCATGGTGGCTCAGTAGTTAGCACTGCTGCCTCACAGCGACAGAGGACCCTGGTTCGATTCCCACTTTGGGCGACTGTCTGTGTGGAGTTTGCACATTCTCCCCATGTCTGTGTGGGTTTCCTCCCACATTCCAAAGATGTGTAAGTTAGGTGAATGGGTCATGCTAAAATTGTCCATAGTTGTTAGGTGCATTAGTCAGAGTGGGGTGGGTTACTCTTAGGAGGTCAATGTGGACTGGTTGGGCCGAAGGGCCTGTTTTCCACACTGTAGGAAATCTAATGAGAAATGACACTAAAGGTATAAACAATGTAGATTTGTCAGGATGATGCCACCGACTGTAACCAATAGTTATGAGGAAAGATTTGAAACACTCCAATTGTTTCCGTGGAAGCAGAACAGACAAGGAGAAATTTAAGAGACGTCTTTAAAATTAGAAAAGGTTATTAGGATGAGTTGGGAAAGGCTATTTGCTTTGGCTGAGGAGTCAGTGTCAAGGCATTGTTGATTTAAAACTGTTGCTAAGAAAGCCATAAGAGATGAGAGAAATATCCTCACACTAAGGGTTGCTGGACCACAGGATGCATCGCTACAGAGAGTAACAGAGGCAGAAGCCATTACCTCCAAATACAAAGGACAAAGCAACCCAACTGATTGGAAAGCAGTCTCAAATATTCATGCCCTCTACCACTGAAGCTCAGTAGCAGCAGTGTGTACCGTCCACAAGATGCACTACAGCAATTCACTTAGGCTCCTCTGACAGCACCTTCCAAATCTGTGATCTTGAACACCTAAAAGGACGATGGAAGCAGGTACATGGCAATAACAACCACCTGAAGGTTCCTCACTCTGACTTGAAACTACATCATTGTCCCTTTACTGTCACAGGATCAAAATCCCAAAACTCCTTTCTAAAAGCAACTGATCCTCACAAACCCATGGACTGCAGAGATTCAAGATGGTGGCTGAACATAACCTACCCAAGGGCATTAGAATAACCAATACATGCTGTCCTAGTGAGTGACATTCACTGCCAACGACCAAATAAACAAAATTAAATTCAGTGATACCAGGAGAATAAGGAAACACAATTCGTTTTGGATTCTTCTAGTGAAGTCCTGGGACCAGTAAAATGGCCTGAATGGGTGTCTTCTCTCCTGTAATACCCGATGAGTTTGTAACACTAAATTGTAACACTAAATTGCCAGAAATCCTGAGTTAAGAAAAACTACTGGAGATTATCTAAAGGAAAGATAGGCTTCCATTCCAGCCATGAACAAGGGACCTGCTGTTAATGAGAAGGTGTTACAAAACCACACAGAATTCCATAGAATGAGCTACGCAGAAAGCGGCCATTCCGTCCAGCTGGTTTCTGCTAGACACCGCCCATTCTATTTCATCTCACCCACATCTGAAGCTTCAATCTTTGAAAGGACCCTCTGTCAAGACGAGTTTGTTCCCCCCTGAAACGTTTCTCATTCTGGCGTCACCCTTTCAATACAACCCGAATGTTTAAAAATAACGGAAAGGCGGACAAGTTGCTATTTCAGAAGAGAAGGGAGCTTTATTTCAAGGCTGTAACATAGATCGAATTGCACAGCGTGCTGTGTGTTCTCTCTGTCAACTCTCATCACCCACTTTGCTGTGTGAGGAGACATTCAATGATATTTAATTGGATAATTATAGTTAATTTAGTAATATTTCAATATTACAAGCTGAAAGCATTACATTTCCCATGTCACAAAAGGCGCTAAACGTTTCTGTAGCCAAAGATCAGCTATAGTCTGTCAACTTTTTTTAAAAATTCAGTTACACTCTATAAACTTTTATTTTCTCTCACTCCTGTGTTCACTGAAAACCCCGGGAAAAGTATATACCTATATTACACATTTGGAGTGCGCTTAACAGCATTAGTATCTTCCTTTGCTGTGGGTGGAGTTTTGTCTGAAAGATTCACAACAGCCCAGTGGTCACCAACACAATTGAAATCGTAAGCTCGCACTATTCAAAACTCAGATTGTTGCAAATCCAAATCCTCGCAAACGTAATACAAACAGACCTACAGATCCGTCCTCTAAATGAGTAATGAAAAACAACTAATTCCCCATAACAAAACGAGGAAGGGCTGTCGATTCGAGCACATGCTTTAAGAGCAACATTCGCCACCACTTATTTACATCCGACCTCCAGCTCAAGGTGTTAGCACTGTTAAAATAAACGATCCCAATGTATCGTCGTGAGGCAATCATCCCTCTCTGCCTCTCGCACTCTGTTGCAAAGGTCCTCAGTCTATGTTAACAAAGCGGTTCAGGCAACTTCCTGTCATAAGTCAATGAGGATCAGTTTGGCTGAAGCAAGCACTTACCATATCGAGAAAGATTGAGCCCAAATATACCCCTCTGAAGAGCAGCGTTTTGCCAACTGCTTTTTGAAAGGGTAATATGCAACACAGCTTCAAGTGGTCCCCATTCGGCTTCAATTATTCCCGTGCTATGACAAGGGAATGGAAGTTGCCATTAAATAACAGCAAAGTACTGAGCAGAGTCAGGCAGTGTTTGCAGTCATTCACTGGCCGGGCGCTTCTAGCTGTTTCCTCAGTCATTCTGACAGACCCTGCTTGTCAAACCCTGTCCCGTGTTGAGGCCGCACAGAGATCGCCACCCGCCCACTCTACCTCAAAGCAGCCCGCCTCTTCGCGACTGAGACTCCCACCCACCAGCTATCCACCCTCGTCCTCCGACTGGATCAGGATGGGGGGGAGCTAAAACGGGCAAGGGTTTTACATTTTCTCTCAGGAGCAGTGCACTCACCTCCCGGTGTCACTCAGGCAGAGTTTATAAACAACCCAGCGACCGCTGGACAGCAAACTGCATGGAGAGGCGGCTGACTTTATTGGCTCACTTGCTGTAATTTAGATATTTCCAGCAAATCTCCCCCCCCCCCCCCCCCGGACTTTCTTCATTCATATTGATCAGCCAAATCAGCTCATATGAAGCACACAGTATCTGAATATCCAGTGTGGCTGCAGGGAGAGAGGGGGGAAATCCAAAAATCACGACTTTCTTTTTAGAGATTTACTTATTATTTAATTACATTTTTCAAATTACGTTTGAAAAATCAAGATATCCCGAACCGTTTTACACCAGAGCGTTGACGGCAAAAGGGGGAAATGTAGTCTGAAATGAGTTGGGAGATCTAACACATATTTTCTTTCTATTATTTAATGTTACATGCTTCCGTCTCCACTATAAGATTTCCTGGAATTTTAATTCGCTAACTGATGTTTGCCAGTACGGTAATTACACGAACCACTGTTTTTTTTAAAAAAAATCTTATATATACATGAGCAGTTCTTATGGGGAGGACAATTTATACAAATCAGCCTGTTACTGGATGAGGCTTAAGTTACCAATGCCAATCCGTGCACAAACCAGGCAACTAAAGGGTCGGGGGTGGGGGCGAATGGTAAACATCACTGGCTAATTTTTGGGAGGTTCTGGGGTTGAATCCCACCATTTCGGATGAAGGAATATCAATGAGACAAAAGTTTGTTAAATGCAATTGATGTATCTCTATTTTTCCCCATCTGGTTCACGATTGCCCTTCATGCTAGTTTTTACCTGGTCTGTTCTACGTGTGACTTCAGACCTATAGCTGAATACCATCTCCTGCAAAATCCCCTCCTAGCTACCCATCATCCTGACTTGAATTGAATTGAATTTACTGCCACGTGTACCAAGGCACAGTGAAAAGCTTTGCTTTGCGAGCAACACAGGCAGATGACGGAGTTAAATAGCATAGATAGTAAATAATAGATAAACAGTGGCAAAAACAAAAACACAGGTACAGGTGAATGTTAAGAGTTTGATTTGGAAATATATTGCTGTTTCTTCATTGTCACCGGGTCAAAATCCTGGAATTACCTCCCTAAGGGCATTGTGAGACAGTAGTTCAAAAAGATAGCTCACCACTACCTTCTCAAGGGCAACTAGGGATGGGCAATAAATGCTGGGCCTGCCAGCAACACCTATGTGAATAAAAAAAGTGAATGCCTCTGAACTGCCCTCAGAAGTGGCTTTGAAAGCCATTCCCCTCAGGGTAACGAAGAATGGGTAACAAATACTGATGGCCTCAATCCATGGAAATATTGTTAAAAAGGACACTAATAGGCCATATTATTGAATATTGCATACATAGCACAGCCAGGTTCTGAATGTTTTAGATGGACTGGACACTCGAGGATCACATTCTAATGCACACTAGAAACATTTATTCAACTACAGGGTATACACAGGAGGATAACATAGCAGCACTTCACAATAACCTCAGGTCCCAGTTTCACGTGACCTGACATTGCTGGTGAATCAGTCTAGCTCTTTGCATATACTTATGATAAGTATCAACTCCACCAACAACCTAAAGGTGGCAAATGACCAATGAAGGCCTAGCATGCTGCATTGTTTTCAGGATGTCCATGCTCTGGAGAGGGGTTTTAAAACACAAGTTTCTGAGTCAGAGGTGAGTCTGCTACTAGCTGAACTGAAATTCATTTGGACAAGGTAACAGACTGTTCCATGACTACGGAATGCTTTGTGGTGAAGGATGGCATCAGGTCACTGATTCCCAGATGCTGGATGATGTAGCAATGGGGATATCTCTCCATGTGAGAACACAGAAGAATTTGGGGCTGATGATTTTCCCAAGACATGAGTGCTGTTCCCCTTTTTGGTGATAGAGATCATAAGAAGGCAGATGCTGGGGAGGTGACCCTGGTGAATTGTTGTCATGGTTTCTTATAGATAATCATATATTCAATTCATCTTGCACTCATCAGGATGATTTGCAAGGATGCAAATGTAAGGGCAAGAAAACTTACTGCATGAGAGAAGAATATTAATTGAATCATAGAAATGTTATGGTGCAGGAAAGGCTACTTAATACATCAATTCTGCACTAGCTCTTCAAATGAGCATCATTACCTAGTGCCAATCACCTGCATTTTCCCCATACCCTTTCACACTATTTCTACCCAAATAATCATCCAATGCTCTCTTGAGTACCTCTGCTGAACCTGCTTCCACCAGGTGTCCAGGATGTGCATTCTATGCCCTAACTACTCATTGTATGTGAAGGGTTTTTCTCTCCTACACATTGCATCTTTTGAACATCACTTTAAACCTATGCCCTATTATTTTTGTTCATTTTAGAAGGGGGAACACCTTCTCCCCATCCACGCTGTCCAGCCTGCTGATGATCTTGAAGACCTCTATCAAATCTTCTCTTTGTCTTCTTCTCTGCAAGGAGGACAGTCCCAACAGCTTCAATCAAACCTCATAAGTGAAGTTTCTCATTCCCGGAACCATTAACATATGTCGTCTCTCCAATGCTTTCACATTGTTCTAAATTGTGGCGTTTACAACTGTTTACAAAAATTAGCGAGTGGACTCTGACTGGTAGAGGAAATGCCACAGAGAATATACCCATTAATGCTGATTAAGAGTGAATATATATAGATATCTATAAATGGAGGAGGCACATGGTGATGGTCTCATCCATCCACCAAATGGAGCCGTTATTCTTGCCTTGGATTATAACTAAGAGGCTTTGAAAAGGTGCAATGTATTTAGTGATGTAATCATCATCATGTCATCTTGCTACCATTGTCTGACAATGGCTTTCACTCATGGTGATCATTTATTTGGCTACTTCAGAATTCCTAGCATCTCCAAGAGCAAGAGAATTTTTTTTTACTAAGACAATAATCCATTTCTCTTTGTAACTATCACAGTTTCTGTATTCTATATATGCACAAGAGAAATTATGGAAATGATTCAGCAGTGAAAGAAAACTTCAGAATGTGGTTAAATGGATGAAATTTGAAAGATCAAAAATCACTGTTGGCTGATGTTTGACATTCCTCTAATCAGTTTAATGAAACCATTCCCCTTATTTAAAAATAATTGGTTTAAATGTGTTAAAATAGCAAACAGAAGACAAGCATAACAACATAGGAATGTAAGCCTAACAATAGTGTTGATGGCAAGTTCCAGCCAATAACAGTGAAAGGCATAAAACATGCATAGAAATGTCAATCTCAATTGGTTGCAGCCTTACTGAGAAAATCATGGGTCAAATCTCATTCCAGATACTTGAGCACACACCTCCGCCTAACACGACAGCACATCAAGTGCTGAAGTGCTGTTTTTCTAAAATGGGACCTGTCTTCTCTCAATGCTATAATGTAAAAGTCCCATGGCAAGACTCAAAGAAGAGCAGGGGAGTTCTCTCTGAATCCTGGCTAATATTATTTCTAAACTAACATTATTCAAAAAGATTATCTATTGTCTAGCTGTTTATCAGATCTTATTGTGGACAAATTGGTTGCCTTGTTTCTCTAAATTAAAACAGTGCCTTAAATGTCAGGCATTTCCTTGGTGGAACAGCCATTCAGCGCGTTGTGAGCTTATGAAAAGAACTATCTCAACTCAATTTTCGATCAAAGGCAGGACATTCAGTCTGGGGGTTGATAAAGCTGGATAACTTTCGGAACTCAACTTTCTGAGTTTTGTAAAAGCCTGGGTTGGACTGATGTTGAACTCAGTGTTTAGCAGCCTGGACATGGAAATTTATGTTGGAGAGAGATGTCACAATATTAAACACAATTACAAACAATAATCTACAGCAGACACTCTAATGAAAACTCAAACCACAAATGAAACTTACGTGCTTAAATTGGAATATTATATTTTTCTGGTGATTCTGCCCCTTCCCTGGGTCAGTGCGCTCAGTTGGCTGGATGGCTGGTTTGCAATAAAAACAACTGTTGCCAATAGCGTGCTTTCAATTTGTTGAGATTACTATGAAGGTTACCATTCTCCTCAACCTCTCCCCTTGCCTGAAGTGTCTTGGGTAAAACCAGCACTAATCAGCTCTCTCTGCCTGTCCTGTGGTCAGGTAAGACTATTTACCTTACCAGTGACTGTGAAAGGCCTGCAGTTCTGGAGGGAGATTCCACAGAAAGCAAGCAAGTCTCCATGGGTTGGGCTTAGAGCTGGAGGAATGGACCACGCAGAAGCAGCTTTCAAGTTCATTCTGGGGACAAAATGCTCACAGTTCAGGTAGACAAGGAGCTCAGCAATAGCAATTCTCTGTCACTACTTGACCCCCTCAGTCTGTCTCTTTATTCAACAGAATCTCAGTGAGTAATAGCTTATGTCCCACTGTGCTGTTCATAGCTGTGCAGTAATATGCCCCAGACTGTTCCCTCTTTCCGTTAAGTTGGAAAATATGACACTGTACTTCTCTGAGCTTGTAAAACAAGCTCCTCACAATGAGCTTCACAGCAAGTTAATTGAAGGCTATCAGGTTGTTGACTTGCCCACAGCCTGCCTTCCCTTGAAAAGTTCAAGCACCTATCAAAGGAATCAGAAGACTGACATTGAATGCCTATAGTGTGGATAGAGGCCATTCAACCCATCATAGGTAAGTGTGAGGTGATTCACTTTGGTAAGAGTAACAAAAAGACGGGGTACTGGGCTAATGGTCGGATACTTGGTAGTGTGGATGAGCAGAGGGATCTTGGTGTCCATGTACACAGATTTCTGAAAATTGCCACCCAGGTAAATAGTGCGGTGAAGAAGGCATATGACGTACTGGCTTTTATTGGTAGAGGAATTGAGTTCCGGAGCCCTGAGGTCATGTTGCAGTTGTATAAGACTCTGGTGCGGCCGCATCTGGAGTATTGTGTGCAGTTTTGGTCGCCATACTATAGGAAGAATGTGGAGGCACTGGAACGGGTGCAGAGAAGGTTTACCAGGATGTTGCCTGGTATGGTAGGAAGATCGTATGAGGAAAGGCTGAGGCACTTGGGGCTGTTTTCATTGGAGAAAAGAAGGTTTAGGGGTGACTTGACAGAGGTGTAAAAGATGATTAGGGGTTTAGATAGGGTTGACCATGAGAACCTTTTTCCACATATGGAGTCAGCTATTACGAGGGGGCATAGCTTTAAATTAAGGGGTGGTAGGTATAGGACAGATGTAAGGGGTACATTCTTTACTCAGCGAGTCGTGGGTTCATGGAATGCCCTGCCAGTAGCAGTGTGGACTCTCCCACTTTATGGGCATTTAAACGGGCATTGGATAGGCATATGGAGGATAGTGGACTAGTGTATGTTATGTGGGCTTGGATCGGCGCAACATCGAGCGCCAAAGGGCCCGTACTGCGCTGTATTTTTCTATGTTCTATGTTCTAACCCTCCGAAGAGCATCTCACTGAAACACAATTCCCTACCCTACTCCACCCCGTATTTCCCACGGCTAATCCACCTACACATCCCTGGACACTACAGGACAATTTAACATAGCCAACTCACCTAACCTGCTCGTCTTCGGACTGTGGGAGGGAACCCATGCAGATACAGGGAAAACACGCAGATAATAATCCAAGTATGTGGGTCCCTAGTACTATGAGACAGCACTGTCATCCCCATAATCTATTTGAGCGTGTGATTCTTAATGCACATTCAAACCCAGGCTCACCCCTTGAGCAAATAAAATCCAGTCCAAAGAATCATTGTTTGAAATGAATGAATGGCTACTTGGTGACTGCACCAGCTCATTGAAAAGGGAACAATAACACAGATGCAACAGGAAAAGAACACCTGCTGCCAAAGCATACTGTAGCATCGTTTAAATTGTAATCAGGGGACAGGAGAACAGAGGGGAACTTTCTTTATGTTATTAGTATTTGCATAAAACCATGACAAGGTAAGCTTCAAAGGCAAATTTAACAATGCACCAGGTTTGTAGGTTGCTGCAGCTTTAAAAACAGCCTTCACTGGGACTTGCAATTCAGCATCTGAGCAAGTCCAGGCAGTTGGACCAAATTTATTTTTTAAATACGGTGATTGAAATTGAAGGCAAGAATGGAGCCTCCTGTTTTTTGTAGGTACCAACTTGTTATCCCGATCCAGCCTGACCAAACTGGATTGAATACAGGAAGTCAGTTTCCTTTTCTGAGGCCCACTTAATCACACATTGAAATACCCCAGACGGGAAGGCAGACCTGCAATCACTCTGCTTCAGCATCAACGCTGGGGAAGAAAGAGCCATTTAAATTTAAAAGTGTTCACTTCCATTAATCCCATTCATTCTGTGTTAATATCTTACTTATCATCAGGTTGCAGTCTTCGAGTAATCAGTCACCATGGTCAAAACCTTGTGGAAACACTTCCAAGGGAATTCATGCTGGAGACTGCATCACTTATCAAAACAAGAAGTTTTAAACAGAATAATGGCTGCAGACACAGACCACATGCTGCCTATGTTATTTCACTTTTCAAAAAGGAGCAGTAAGATTTGATTTAGATTCTAACAGCAGATTTTCCTGGGTCCTTTTAGCTATTTCGGCCTATCAATAAACATGTCGTGCATGATACGACACTGAGACACTTTACCACAAATAAATGCAGATGGTCCATTACAGACAAGCATACCAGTTTAAAAAAATAACTATGTCAAATGTTCAAAGTGTACTCTTCCTGTTTTCCAAACCAAAACCTGTCTCGAAACATTGACAACAGCAAAAACAGAGATGGCTGGAGAAGTATCAGCCTTAAAAAGAACACTTTGAATATGATCCAGCATTATATCATTGACAACTGAATGGTCCTGATTTTTTTTAATGGTCTCGATTTTTTTATGGTCTCAATTTGATCGTTAACTTAATTTTTATCACTGAGGTTCTAAGTCAACCTAACAAGCTCCGTTTTAAGGTCCAAGCACCAACCTTTATTCCTTTTCTTTCCATTACCACAGTAATGTGTGCCTGAGGGTCATTATCCATCATTCATTTCAGCCCTTGATCCGTTCCAGAAGGTCAAAAGTTTCAGGGTAGACCTGTCTGGCACCACATGAGGTGCTTTGACATGTAGCACAACTTACTTCAACACTGAATGGTCTTAATCAAAAACAAATAGGAAGGACATGTTTGGATCATTAGTTCATAATTCCAGCAAGCTACATCCTCTAATACTTTGGAAGCATAATCACCTTCAATGGTTAAGAACACCTAGCACCACCTTCTCAGGAAACTAAATGTAGCCAAGAAATGTCTCCAGTTTTTTTTAGAATTAAAATTAGAATCCCTACGGCGTGGAGACAGGCCCTTCGGCCCAACAGGTCCACACCAACCCTCCGAAGAGTAACCCACCCAGACCCATTCCCCTACCCAATATTTACCACTGACTAATGCACCTAGCCTACACATCCCTGAACACTATGGACCATTTCTATGGCCAATTCACCTAATCTGCACATCTTTGGACTGTGGGAGGAAAGCAGAGCACCCGGAGGAAACCCACGCAGATATGTGGAGAATGTACAAACTGCACACGGACAGTCACCCAAAGCTGGAATCAAACCTTGGTCCTCTGGCGCCATGAGGCAACAGTGCTAACCATTGAGCCACCATGCTGCCTGTCATCCACATATCATTTACGTCTCCCAAACTATATCTGTCATTTCAGTGGTCAGTCTGTCTGGTGGACATCAAAGATTCTATAATACCATAAAAAGCAGTGCAGGGGGTTTCATCCTGCTGTCATAATCAATATTCACACCTCAATTGACACTGAGAAACAACTGAAATCTCCTCATTATCACATTACTTTTTGAACGAGCTTGCATTGTGCAAATTGGTTGCCATGCTGCCTACATTTCAATAATGACTGTGCTTCAAAAGAACTTCATTGCCTGTGAACTGCAGTAGATATTGGAGCAAATTACTGCAGATGCTGGAATCTGTACTGAAAACAAAAAATACTGGAGATCACAGCGGATTCATGGAGTGAGAGCAAGGTGATGTTTCAAGTCTAGATGACTCCACTGCTCTAGATAACCTGAGATTATATAAAAGTATATATATTGTGTCTGAGCAGGAGCAGAAAATTTAATGCTATTACTCCAGTGCTGTACTAAGGCTGGGCTGCACTGACAGTGATACTGTCTTTCAGATCATAAGCTAATCTGAGGCCCCTTTGCTTGTATGGGTGGGTACAAAGAAGAGCAGGGGAGTTATCCCAAATGTCCTGGTCATATCCCTGAATGAACATGCAAAAGAAAAAGTTATCAGCTCATTATTGCCTTGTTAAGTGTGAACTAGTTGCTGCACTTCCAACATTACAGCAGTGACTGCACATCAGTAGTACTTCATTGACTGTAGGGCCATTTTGAATGTTCTCTGGTCACAAAATGTATTCTTGACATTAATAGGGATTGTACTTTGCTTTTACTGTAGTATAAAGAAAGCTACACTAATAAGATCATCAAATTTACAAAGCATAAGGTGCTAATGCTAGCTGTTGGCTCAAAAAGTGTGGCGCTGGAAAAGCACAGCCGGTCAGGCAGCATCCAAGGAGCAGGAGAGTCGACGTTTCAAGAGCTTATGCTCAAAACCTTGACTCTCCTGCCCCTCGGATGCTGCCTGACCTGACCGGAGTTCCAGCACCACACTCTCGACTCTGATCTCCAACATCTGTAGTCCTCACTTTCTGCCAGCTCTTCGGGTCAAAGCTCTGAATTCTCTTCCCAAACCTCTCTGCCTCTCTATCTCTCTTTCCTCTTTTAAGATATCTCTATGAATTTACCTCTTCAATCGTTCATTACATATCAGCATCAAATCTTGTTTGATAATACACTGTGAAGTAACTTGGGACAGCTTATTAAATTAAAGGTGGCATGTAAAAACAGTTGTTCTAGTAGCATTCCAACTACATAATCCAAGGAAGAGCAGCGGGTTTTAAACAGGAAAGGAAATGAGCTTGTGCAGTTTATTTTTCATGGTCAAGTAGGAGGCAGTCAATTTGTTTCTACCTTGCACGCAGTAGGACAGTGATGCACTGCAAACTATACTTTTTCCCCATGTATATCAGCAATTATATTTATCTACTTAGCTTTCCATGACAACAAACACTGAAACAGATGGTGCTTTCTGAGAAGGTCAGTCCTAATTGAGCCACAGTGTATTAGAGGTGAAATATCATTCAGATCCCAGGAGATAAGAGAGAGTATGGGGCGGGGAGATGGTGAGCAGCTTGCTGTGCTCAGTTCACACAGATGTAAATCTTTGTGGCAATAATAGACTTCATAGTCATTGCTTTGCTGGACTGATGCTTTCACAGGTGTGCTGCCAATTTCAGAGCAACAGCTCACAGCCCTGCTTACTTTTTTCCATCTTCTGTCTGTAAAATCTTTACCATTTCATATGAGAATGCTAGCAGGGTGACGCACATGAGAAATGGCCCCACACTGCAAACGCTGGCCATAGCTCCTAACCACGTCTGGGTTGTCGAGAGAGATAGTGATCAAAGACACATGCAAGAAGGAAGCAAGGGGTTAAGCATGTAGCTAATTTAAAAGAAACATCCTAAAAGTGGACAGTGAAAGATAGAGAGGCAGAGAGGCTTAGGAAGAAAATTTTGAGCTTTGACCCTAAGCAGCTGACAGCTGGCATGAGCACAGTCACTTCACGTTTGCACCTTTTGCACTGTAAATTTGATGATTTAACTTGGTTGAGACTCAAAAAGTTCCGAACAGCACTGAGAGAGGCCTGCAAATAGATTTATTGCTTTTTTTCATCTCTAAAAGACAGCAGGAAAGAGGATGCAAAAATGAAATGAAATGGAAAAATATGTTATTCAAAAAGAAGGGAGGACTGTTCCACAGAAATGGAATTCAATATACATTGGATATACCTTGATCTAATTTCCCAGCAACAAGCTTAACAAAAGTTAAACCATTCAAAGAATTAAAGCACCGCTTGATGGTTTGCATTTTATAAATCTAAACCCCATGAGTCACTGTACTAAGTTTTGTTTGCGGAGTGTCAGACCATTTGTACAAATGGAAATACTTGCAGTTAACTGGTTGATCATTTCATCTTAGCATATACCCAGTCTGAGCTCATTCTGCAATTTGCTAGCTATAGCTCTTGTGGTGCAGTGGTAGTGTCCCTATCTCAGAAGCAGGAGACCTGGGTTCAAGTGACACCTACTCCAGAGGTGTATAGTAACATCTGTGAATAGGTTGGATCTGCGAATATGTTAAATCATGAATCAAACAAATTGGGAGAAAAGTAATAGCTCATATGACCAACAAATTGCATTTATGTAGCATTTCCAATGTACTAAATTGACCCCAGTCACTTTGCATGAAAGTATTTAACAGAGCAAATTTGACACTTAGCCACATGATGACCTAATAATGCAGATCTTGGTTAGAGACAAAAAAAACTGCAGATGCTGGAATCCAAAAAAGACAAGCAGGAGGCTGGAAGAACACAGCAGGCCCGGCAGCATCAGGAGGTGGAGAAGTCAACGTTTCGAGTGTAACCCTTCTTCAGGAGTGCAGGTGGGTGTGGGGGGAGCTGCAGAAAAAGGGTGGTGAAGCGGGGATATGAAGACAGGTAGAGGGTACGACCTGGTTGGTCAATGGGAGGAATGAATCCGGTTGGTGGCAGGGAGCAGTGGAAGGGAGGGGGGAGGGAGAGGGTCTGGGAAGGGAGTTGGGGGATGGGGAGGGAAATTATTTGAAATTGGAGAATTAATGTTGAGTCCTCTGGGCTGTAGGCTGCCCAGGCGGAAGATTTGGTGTTGTTCTTCCAATTTGCGGCAATGAAGAACGGCAAGGATGGTCATTTTGGAAAGGAAGTGGTTGGGGGAATTGAAATGGGTGGTGACTGGGAGGTCCAGTTGGCCCCTATGGACCTTGCTGTGATGCTCGGTGAGCCATTCCCTGAGTTTATGTTCGGTCTCCCTGATATAGAGAAGGCTACATCGGGGGTACCTGGGTTGGAAGAGAGTCTGGTGAACCTTTGTCTTACCTGGAAGGACTGTTTGGGGCTCTGGATGGAGGTGACGGGGTGGTTTTGCATCTTTTCCAGTTGCACCGGAAGGTACCTGGGGGTTCACGGGGGTCGTTGGGGAGAGTGGCACAAACCAAGGACTGGAGAAGGCAAAGAAGAGTGGGAAGGGGAAGATGTTCTTGGTGGTGGAGTCTAGCTGGAGTTGGCAGAAGTGTTTAGGGATGATGTTGTGGATGCGGAGACTGGTGGGTGGTAGTTGAGGACAAGGGAGACTCTGTCATTATTGCTTTCGAAGGGGGGTTTAAAGCAGTGGAGAGGGGAATGGAGGTGGTGCGGTGGAGGGCTGTCTGGATGACAGGCGGAGGAAAAGCACATTGTTCAAAATAGGTGGACATCTGGGATGCTTGGTAGTGGAATATCTCCTCATCTGAGCAGACGTGGCAGAGGCAGAAGAATTGGGAGAACGGGATGAAGTTCTTGCAGAATACTGGGTGGGAGGAGGTGTAGTCCAGGTCGTTATGGAAGTCTGTGGGTTTGTAGTAAACCTCCGTCTGGAGACTGTTGCCGGAGATGGAAATGGAGAAGTCAAGAAAGGGGAAGGAGGTGTCCAAGATGGACCAAGTGAATTGAGGGCAGGGTGGAAGATGCGGGTGAAGTTGATGAACTGCTCCAATTAGCCTGGGTGCAGGACGCTGCACTGATGTAGTCATCGATGTAACAACCTGTGTAGGTACTAGAGCTGGTAATCTGACCAGAGTGGAGGAGTAAAATTAACAATTTGTTGCTGAGAAATAACTTTAAAGAAAAAGGTGGATTAAAATGGAATAGACGTGTGGTTGGGTTTATGAGACCACTGTTTTAACAAAAAACATTAACGATTATCTGACTCTTGGGTTTGAGCTATAGGGAGAGGCTGAATAGGCTGGGACTGTTTTCCCTGGAGCATCCAAGGCTGAGGGGTGACCTTATAGAGGTTTATAAAATTATGAGGGGCATGAACAGGGTAAATAGACAAAGTCTTTTCCCTGGGGTGGGGGAGTCCTGAACTAGAGGGCATAGGTTTAAGATGAGAGGGGAAAGATATAAAAGGGATCTAAGGGGCAACATTTTCATGCAGAGGGTGGTGCATGTATGGAATGAGCTCTCAGGGAAAGTGGATAGAGGCTGGATCAATTACAACATTTAAAATGCATTTGGATGGATACATGAATAGGAAGGGTTTAGAAGGATATGCTGGCAAATGAGACTAAATTGGGTTAGGATATCTGGTTGGCATGGACGAGTTGTACCAAAGGGTCTGTTTCCATGCTGTACATCTCTATAACACGATGACTCTATAACAGTCTTCCGTTTAAAAGAATCCTAGGAAGTAGTTAATGTGAATGTCATGGGACCTACAGCAATTCATTGTTCTAGTTGCAGCTTTGGTGTCCTATTTGAGTCAGAGAAGAACCTCTGGCCATGTATCCAAACACCCATGTCTGCTCTTTCACCACTTCCCAACATTGCATTTGCCTCATTTGATCTGCTAATGAAAACTTAAATTCAGCCTTCTTTGTCTTTAGACTTGACTATTGCAATGTGCGTCGAGAGAGTGGTGTTGGAAAAGCACAGCAGGTCAGGCAGCAACCGAGGAGCAGAAAAATCGATGTTTCAGGCAAAAGCCCTTCATCAGGAATGAGGCTTGTGAGCCAAGGGGGTGGAGAGATAAATGGGAGGGGTGGGTGGGGCTGGGGTGAAGGTAGCCCAGAGTGCGATAGGTAGATAGAGGTGGGGGTAAAGGTGATAGGTCAGAGGGGAGAGTGAAGCAAGGAAAATGGGCAGATAGGACAGGTCATGAGGGCTGTGCCGAGTTGGAAGGTTGGATCTGGGAGAAGATGGGGGGGAGGGGAAATGAGGAAACTGGTGAAATCCACATTGATCCCATGTAGGTCAGCCTACTGCTCCTCTTGCACTCTGCATTGAACTGTGGATTGGAATAATCCTGAGGCACAAAAGCTCATGAGTGCTGCAAGTTTGACAGGTACAGGTATCAATAATCTTGTTTGGAGATCAGCGATCTGATATGTAGATCCTTCTCATACATTGTCACTCAGTGAGCCACAATTAAGAACTTTAAACCAGAATGGGAAAGGCTCCGTTATAAACTGAAAAGATAATTCAGTGTTATCAATTCAGAAAACAAAAGTACTGGTAACCAAAAAGAGAAAAAGACCTGAGTAAATAAATCTAGAAATCTGATGATGAGCATATGAAAAAGGAATAGAAGTAGCAACTCTTGAGTTTGCTCCACCACTTCAGATCATGTCAGATCTGGTTGTTACCTCATATACACATTCCCACTGATCTCCAAACACCTTTCACCCGTTTTGCGTAACAAGAATCTACGCATTTCTGCCTTAAAATATTCTCGGGCAGCACCTTTTCGGGACTTTTGTCGTTTAAGAAACATTTAGGCAGGTACATAGATGGGATAGGTATGGAGGGATATGGACCAAAAGTAAATGAGACTAGTTTAAATTGTGAAAAGTGGGTGGCATGAGCAAGTTGGGCCGAGGGGCCTGGTTTCATGCTGTAGAGCCCTATGACTCTAAGGGAGTTCCAAAACCTCTCAGCCCTCGGAGAAATTGCCATATCTCTGTGTTAAATGGGCAATCCCTTCAGAACTACAGTTCGAATTCTTGCAACTCAACTATCAATTGAACTTGTACACAAAGATCCGTACCCACTGCAGTTTCCCTTTCAAATCAAATTGAATTGGAAGCTTCAGGTTTTGTTTTTGCTCAGCCATCAACAATGTTCAAAGTCAGCATAAATTGAACTGTATCGAGAGTGTGGTGCTGGAAAGGCACAGCAGGTCAGGCAGCATCCAGAGAGCAGGAGAATCGACGTTTTGGTTAAGAGTCCTTCATCAGGAATCTCACCCGTAACGTCGATTCTCCTGCTCCTCGGATGCTGCCTGACCTGCTGTGTTTTTCCAGCACCACAGTCTCAACTCTGATCTCCAGCATCTGCAGTCCTCACTTTATTCCAATGTGCTCCTTGTTTGTCTCCCACTTTATAGTCTTTATAAACTTGGAGTCATCCAAAGCTCTCCACTGCCTGTGTACCAGCTTGCACCAAGTCCCAGTCATGTATCATCCCTGTGGTCACTGACCAACATTGGCTCCTAGTCAAGCAACACATTGATTTTAAAACTCTCATTGCTGTTTTCAAATCCCTCCATGATCTCCTTCCTGCCTATTTCTGCAATCTTCTCCAGCCCTACAATCCTCTGAAATAGCTGCACTTCTCCAATTCACCATTGGTGGCCATGTCTCCAAATACTAAGGAGCTAAACTCTGGAATTCCCTCACTATCTCTTGTTCCTTCTTTTAGACATCCGTTAAAACTGACAACTTTGACTGAGATTTTGGCCACCTGAGTGACAATCTGTTGTTGTGGCCGAGTGTCATAATTTGTTTTATTACTCTCCTGTGAAGCAGTATGGGAATTATTTTACATAAGGTTGCTGTTATTAACAGCAGTAAACCCGTACTGTTAAAGAAAGAGAGAAAGAGAGAAGCTTAAATCACTCCAATACGCCATAACTCATAGCCATAGAGTCATAGAGATGTACAGCACGGAAACAAACCCTTTAGTCCAACCCGTCCATGCCGACCAGATATCCCAACCCAACCTAGTCCCACCTGCCAGCACCTGGCCCATATCCCTCCAAACCCTTCCAATTCATGTACACATCCAAATGCCTTTTAAATTAGGCCATTGTACTAGCCACCACCACTTCCTCTGGCAGCTCTGATTAAATACTTTTGAAATGTACACAGAATATGCAGGAAGTGGGAAGCAAATCTATACACAACAAGATCTTACAAACGGCAATTTTGCTATTTTTTAAGATTGCATCATAGGATCTTTTGCATTTGCCTGAGAGGGCCAATATGACCTCAGATTCAGCTCACCTAAAAGATAGCATCCCAGATGGTACAGCACTCCTTTAGCGTCTGCTCAGTACGATGGTATCTCAATTCTCTAGAGTAAAGCTGACTTGTGGTTCAGAGGCAAGAGAGTTACCACTGAACTGTACTTAAGATTTTGCATATGCAACAAGACCATAAGCACCTGTCCAATACAGAAGTCATAGAATCATACAGCATGGAAAAAGACCCTTCGGACCAACTTGTCCATGCCAACCATGTTTCCCAAACTAAACTGCTTGCTCTTGACCCATATCCCTCTAAACATTTCCTATCCATGTACCAGTCCAAATGTCTTTTAAATGTTGTAACTGTACCTGCATCAACCACTTCCTTTCGTAATTCATTCCATACATGACCCACCTTCTGTGTGAAAAGTTGCCCCTCAGGTCCCTTTTAAATGTTTCCCCTCTCACTTTAAAACTCTGCCCTCTATTCTTGAACTCCCTTACCCTAAAATTGCACATCATGAATGAAAGTGGTTATTGTCGGAGAGTGTTTCACAATGTCGGTCTTTTTACAAGGTTACTATGTCCTTGAGTTTTTTTTCCAGAGAGGGGGTAAATGGCCAGGTTCTAAATAGGCTGGGTTTGAAATGTTTGTTGGGGTCCTTTTTGTTTACCCCTAACAGAAAATGCCTCTGGCCTAAGGCTTTCATGTCTTTAAAAAAACGGAATAATCAAAGGGAAGTGGGCAGCTAGTTGTGTAGCTACCCTTTGTTTAGATTAGACTTTTTGATTCAGTTCAGAAGCAGCGTGTGTGAAGTAAGGCTGCTGAGACAAGTCCAGCCTGGTATTCTCGCTCTCTAACTTCAAGCCTGTAAGCCCTCGTTTATTTCATTTTTACTCTTTGTGCTCAGGGATGTGTTTATTGGGATTGTTTCAAGTATTTTCGGAAAAGCATCATTAACTCGGGATGGTCTGTCGGGTTTTTGCATAGGATAAGTTATCCGGTATTCTATTTTCTGTTCTTTGTGTTTCATTCTGTAATTTTGTAAATAAATTCTAATTATTTAAAACTTGGCAGTCGGATTAGCTAATTCACTTTGGGAATATCCACTCTCCACTTACCTTTAGAACAAATAGCAAAGGTATGGTCTGAACTACCTGCTTAAAAAGGTTTTGAAGGGTCAGGCCTGATCCTGTGGTCTAGAAAAGCACAACCGGTCAGGCAGCGTCCAAGGAGCAGGAGAGTCAACGTTTTGAGCATAAGCTCTTCATCAGGAACGAAGGAGTGGCCCAATGGGGCTGAGAGATAAATGGGAGGAGGTTGGGGCTGGGGGGCGGAAGGTAGCCGGGAATGCGATAGGTAGATGAAGGTGGGGGTGATGGTGATAGGTCGGAGAGGACGGTGGAGGTGATAGGTGGGAAAGAAGGTAGACAGGTAGGACAGTTCAAGAGGGTTGTGCTGGGTTGGAAGGTTGGATCTTGGATTAGGTGTGGGGAAGCGAAATGAAGAAACTGGTGAAATCGACATTGATTCCGTGTGGTTGGAGGGTCCCAAGGCGGAAGATGAGGTGTTCTTTCTCCAGGCCTCGGGTGGCAGTGGAGGAGGCCCAGGACTTGCATGTCCTCGTCAGAGTGGGAGGCGTTGTTAAAGTGTTTGGCTACATGGCGCTGGGGTTTTTCAGTGAGTGTGACCCAGAGATGTTCTCTAAAACTCTCCGCAAGTTGGCGTCCTGTCTCCCCAGTGTAGAGAAGACCGCATCGAGAGCAACGGACACAGTACATGATGTGTGTCGAAGTACAGGTACATCTCTGTCGGATGTGGAAGGATCCTTTTCGGCCTTGGACGGAGGTGAGAGAGGAGGTGTGAGTGCAAGTTTTGTCCTTCTTGCAGTGGTAGGGGAAGGTGCCAGGAGCAAAGGGTGGGTTGGTGGGGTCGTGGACCTAACAAGGTAGTCACAGAGGGAATGCTCTCTATGGAATGCAGATAGGGGTGGGGAGGGGAATATATCCCTGGTGGTAGTGTCTGTTTGTAGGTTGGCGGAAGTGGTGGAGGATGATGCAAAATACCCGGAGGTTGGTGGCGTGGACGATGTGGACCAGGGGGCTTCTGTCCTTGCTGCATTGGGAGGGATGGGGTTCAAGGGTGGAGGTGTGGGAAGTGAAGGAAATGTGCTGGAGAGTATTATCAACCATGTGGGAGGGGAAATTGCAGTCTTTGAAGATGGAGGCCATTTGGGATGTTCTCTGGTGAAATTGGTCCTCAGGGGAGCAGATGCAGTGGAGGCAGAGGAATTGGGAATAAGGGATAGCATTTTTACAGGAGCCAGGGTGGGAGGTAGTGTAGTCCATGTGGCTGTGGGAGTTGGTGGGTTTGAAGAAGATGTCCATGTTGAGTCAGTCACCGGAAATGGAGGTGGAGAGGTCCAGGAAGGGGAGGGAGCTGTCCGAGATGGTCCAGATGAACTTGAGGTCGGGGTGGAAGGTGTTAATGAAGTTGATAAATTGTTCAGCTTCCGTGTGGGAGCACGACAGGGTGCCAATGCAGTCATTAAAGTAGTGGAGGAAAATGTGGGGAATAGTGCCAGTGTAGCCACGGAGTTGTTATTGTCCAACTTAAATAGTATCTTTCCCATATCCTTTGGATCCTTATGATCATCAAGTACTGTTGTTATTCAAATCATTTAGTTTTTACAACTCAGAACTATTGTGTAGTTTGAGTTTGATTTGTTGTTGCCACATGTACTGAGATACAGTGAAAAGTGTTGTTTTGCATGCTTTACAGAGAAATTGTACCACACAAAGTGCATCTGGGTAGCAGAACAGAGCGCAGAAAACAGTTTTACAGCCTCAGAGAAGGTGCAGAGAGAGAGAGAGAGAGAGAGATCGAAATTAACATTTGAGAAATTAATTGTTCAAAACTCTGATAACAGCAGGGAAGAAGGCATTCTTAAATTTGTTCATAAATGTAATCAAACTTTTATCTCTTCTGCCTAATGGAAGAATATGGAAGAGAGTATAACCAGGATGGGAAGGGTCTTTGACTGGGTTGGTTGCTTTCCTGAGGCAGTGGGAATGTAGATGGATGGAAGGCTGGTTTTTGTGATGGACTGGGCTGTGTTCATGACTCTCTCTGTAGTTTCTTACGGTCTTGGGAAGAGCAGTTGCCAAACCACGCTGTGATGCACCCAGATAGGATGCTTTCTATGGTGCATCTATAAAAATTGGGAAGAGTCGCTGTAGGCATACCGGATTTCCTTAGCCTCCTGAGGAATTAGAGACATTGTTGTTCTTTCTTGACTATTGAGTGACATGGGTGGAACAGGACAGGGTTGTCAACAGACCAGCACGGGGTGTCCAAGTGGATGGAATGTGTTGAAGGCGGGAGAAGGAGACTCCAGAGGATGGGTGGGAGTCCTGATGGAAAAAGTCAGCTCGGAGGCGGAGGTGGTGGAAGAAAAGTTTGATGTCACAATGCCTGTTGAGTTCATTGATCCAGGTACATAGTGGGATGAAGGCGAGGCCTTTACTGAGGACTGATCATTCATCATCAGTGAAGGGGAGGTCTGGGGGCATGGTAAAAACATGGCAGGGCTGGGGGCTAGGATCTGCTATGGGGCTGGAGTTCTCACCCTCTCAAAATGCTTTACAGTCAAGAGAGTATTTATTGGAAGCATAGTCAATGATGTGTTGCAGGAATCATGTCAACACAATTTCCATACTGTGAGCTCCCAGAAAAGACAAAGGAATGATAACCAGATCATTTATTTTAGCGATGTTAATTCATGGATAAATATTGGACAAACACCGGGGAGAACTTGAATGTAATACAAGCGTGTACCAACAGTGGTGGAGGCTTGTGCAGTTGCAACATTTGAAGGGCATCTGGATGAGTACAAGAAAGGGAAGGGTTTAGAGGGATATGGGCCTAGTGCTGGCAGATAGGACTAGATTGGGTTGGGATATCGAGTCGGCATGGACGAGTTGGACCAATGGGTCTGTTTCCATGCTGTATATCTCTATGACTCTAATACCTATGGAATTAAAATCAGCTTCAGTCACTCTTTTTTACTTTCAGATAATTATTAGTGAGCAACAAGTACTGGGACAATGAGGGTATTCAGAGATGGAGATTTTTTCTGTCCTGAGGAAGAAATGCCAGCCAGTTCTGTCAGGAATCATCGTAAGTAGTACAATTATTATGTTTAATCAAAAACCAAAGCCATTATTTTAAAAATCTGCTTTGGGTAGGGAGAGTTCAAAGCTCACAATAGTGGTTCATAGATACCAACTAAAATGGTCAGCAAAAAACTTACTTTCAGTGGCTCAGCCAAGTATGTGCGACCTGGCAGACCATAATTCAGATTTAGTTGATGACTAAAGGAAGTATAGTACAAGCTATACTTTGGGATTCCTGCTGTGCATTTAGAGGTGAACAGGCTTCTAGAGTTTAACTTTTAAAACGAGGCTGCTCACTTCCAAATTCTTTATCATGGTTCAATACTTTAAATACAATTACTGATCTCTCAGCTACAGCTGCCTTCAAAAAAAAACAATGAGACACCAACAAAACAGCTATTTTGCCTGCCAATTTACCCCCCTCTTCAGCTCCTGAATATTAGAAGGAGTTTTGATAAAAGGAAATAAGGAATGATTGTTTTCCGTGAGCAGGATAGTTGAAAACCCGAGAACCAATATTAATGATAATGAAATAAAGAACCATGAGAAAGTTAACACAATTGAGCAGCAAAGTGTTAAGATCTGACTGCATTATCTAAAATCTTGGGGAAGAGGATTCAAAAGTGTGGAAGCAGAGTGGTTATCTTACAAGACTGATAATTCAGATGCCTGACTGAATGACATGAGTCAGCATTTTTAGTATGGTAGGTTTCCCTTTCTGAAATGGAAGGTGTTGCATGTGTACCTTGCCTTTAAGAGAGTTCACCTTTAAGGTTTCCATGCATTGGGTGTTTGCAATATTGCAACTCTCGCCTGGCAACTAGTCTGCTGTGGCCCTGCAAGCTGCATACACCACAGAAAGGGTTTGGTTTTCTGTAATCTTTACTTCCGAACATTTAACGTATTTACTGTTTTAACTAAATTAACCCACAGAGTTAACCAAGCCCAGGTGAGCAATTGACGTTCAGACCAATATCATTAACAAGGCTGCACGGTTATAAAGATGCTGACCTTTGGTGGCTGAAGATAGTGAAACAAAGGAAAGCAAAACATTTTAAAATGTAGCTCTTACCTCCACAATGCCACACTAATGTCAATAAGTCTTTATATATATATGCTCAAGTAATAATTCAATGAGTGTCCACCTTTATTTAGTCAATATTAGAGCCGTTCTGGCACAGTGATAGTGTCCCTACCTTTAAGCTAGGAGGCCTGGGTTCAAGTCCCACCTGTTCCAGAGGTGGATCATGACACCTCTCTGAACAGTTTGATTAGAAACTATCTTTAGTTAACATTAGCAAATTGCTTTTGAGGTGAAGGAAAACAGTCATAATGGCTTGGAGGACTTGAATCGTGATGCCATGTTGCGGTTGTGCAGGGTTTTTGAGAAGATTTGTAGCTCAGGTTGAGGTTCTGGGTGTAGGTTTGCTCGCTGAGCTGGGAGGTTCATGTTCAGATGTTTCGTCACCATACTAGGTAACATCTTCAGTGAGCCTCTGGACGAAGCATTGCTGATGATTCCTGCTTTCTATTTAGATGTTTGGATTGCTTTGGGTTTGTGATGCCATTTCCTGTGGTGATGTCATTTCCTGTTCTTTTTCTCAGGGGGTGGTAAATCGGTGGTAAGTCAATGTGTTTTTTGATGGAGTTCCAGTTGGAATGCCATGCTTCTAGGAATTCTCGTGCATGTCTCTGCTTGGCTTGTCCTAAGATGGATGTGTTGTCTGAGTCGAAGTGGTGTCTTTCCTCATCTGTATGTAAGGATATTAGTGAGAGAGGGTCATGTTGTTTTGTGGCTAGTTGATGTTCATGTATCCTGGTGGCTAGTTTTCTGCCTGTTTTTCCAATGTAGTGTTTGTTGCAGTCCTTGCACAGTATTTTGTAAATGATGTTTGTTTTGCTTGTTGTCTATATAGGGTCTTTCAAGTTTATTGGCTCCTGTTTTAGTGTGTTGGTGGGTTTGTGGGCTACACTGATACCAAGGGGTCTGAATAGTCTGGCAATCATTTCTGAGATGTCTTTGATGTAGGGGAGAGTGACTAGCATTCGTCTTCGACTGGGACATATAAATAGAAAGCAGGAATCATTAGTAATGCTTCGTCTGGAGGCTCACTGAAGTTGTTACCTAGTATGGTGACGTAACATCTGAACATGAACCTTCCAGCTCTGCGAGCAAACCTACATCTGTTGTACAGGATGTTGGTGAGGTCACTTTTGAAGTACTGTGTACAATTCTGATCGCCTTGCAATAGGAAGGATATTATTAAATTGAAGAGGATTCAGAAAAGATTAACCAGGGTGTTTCCAGGACTGGAGGGTCTGAGTTATAAGCATAAAGTGATTAACTCATAGCGAGGTTCAGCATGGAAACAGACCCTTCGGTCCAACTCGTCCATGCCGACCAGATATCCTAAATTATTCTAGACCCATTTGCCAGCACTTGGCCCATATCTCCCCAAACCCGGGAACACCACCACCTGCAAGCTCCCCCCAAGCCACTCACCATCCTGACTTGGAAATATTCTGCCATTCCTTCGCAGTCATTGGGTCAAAATTTTGGAATTCCCTCCCCAGTGGCATTGTGGATCAACCCACAGCAAGTGGACTACAGCAATTCAAGAAGGCAGCTCACCACCACCTTCTCAAGGGCAAATAGGGATGGGCTATCAGTGCTGGCCCAGCCAGTGACGCCAAAGTCCCACAATGAATACAAAGAATAAAAATGTTAACAAGTTTTCACTCTTCCTATTCATATACCCATTCAGATGCCTTTTAATTGTTATAATTGTACCAATCTCCACCACTTCCTCTGGTAGCCCATTTCACACAAGCACCACTCTCTGCGTGAAAACGTTGCTCCTTAGGTCCCTTTTATATCTTTCCCCTCTCACCTTAAACCTATGCCCTCTAGTTCTGGACTCCCTCAACCCAGGGAAAAGACCTTGTCTATTTACCCTATCCATGCCCCTCATGATTTTATAAAACTCTATAAGGTCACCCCTCAGCCTCTGATGCTCCAGGGTAACAGCTCCAGCCTATTCAGCCTTTCCCTGTAGATCAAGCCCTCCAACCCTGGCAACATCCTTGTAAATCTTTTCTGAACCCTTTCAAGTTTCACAACATCTTTCCTATAGGAGGGAGACCAGATTGCACACAGTATTCCAAAAGTGGCCTCACCAATGTCTTGTACAGCTGCAACATGACCTCCCAACTCCTGTGCTCAATGCTTTCACTGGAGTGTTGGAGATTTGTAAAATCATAGGGCCATAGTTAAGCTGAATAGCAAAGGTCTTTATCCTAGGATAGGGAAGTTCAAAACTTCCCTATTCATTTTAACACCAGAGGAGAAAGATTTAAAAGAGATGCGAGGACCAACTTTTTCACAGAGAGGGTGGATCATATATGGACTGAATTGCCAGAGGAAGTGTTAGATGTAGATACAGTTACAACATTCAAAAGACATTTGGACTAGTCAATGAATAGAAAATGTTTAGAGGGATATGGGCCAAACACAGGCAAATGAGACTAGTTTAGTTTAGGAAACTTGGTTGCATGAATGAATTGGACTAAAAGGTCTGTTTCTCTGATATATGACTCTATGGAGGTTATGGGTCACATGGGAAATGGTGTAAACATCAATCACACAATACTTAATGTTAAAGCAAAATGATGTTCAACTGGGTAACATTAAATATGGACATAATCTATACCTTGCTCACCACAGCTAAGAGTTACTGGGCTACAGTTCAATGTTGGCCATTATACTTTATATGGGCCCTCATGGGTATCTGACTATTTATAAAGTTCAGGTAGTGGTTCTACTCAAAAGCATGTAAGACTTGAGAGTGTGTTGCTGAAAAAGCACAGCAGGTCAGGCAGCATCCGAGGAGCAGGAAAATCAATGTTTCGGGCCAGAGCCCTTCATCAGGAATGAGGCTGGGAGCCTCGGGGTGGAGAGATAAATGGGAGTGGGGGTGGTAAAGGATCAGTCCTGAAAAAGGGGG
This sequence comes from Chiloscyllium plagiosum, assembly GCF_037043375.1. NCBI lineage: Eukaryota > Metazoa > Chordata > Chondrichthyes > Orectolobiformes > Hemiscylliidae > Chiloscyllium > Chiloscyllium plagiosum. The sequence goes on from NW_028270174.1 coordinate 16,439,175, forward strand.
CTGCCCGAAATGTCAACTCTCTTGCTCCTTGGATGCTGCCTGACCTGCTGTGTTTTGTCCAGTGCCACAGTTTGTTAACTCTGACTCTCCAGCATTTGCAGTCTTCACTTTCTTACGAATAGTTAAAAGAATGCCTTGTATATATCACTATGCCTTTCATCACTCTGGACAGAAAGGGATTTAAAGGTATAAGGGAACAGGGTGGGTTTCGGTGGTTAGGAATATTGGGCATGTGAAGGCAAAACAAACTACATAGATTGATTCATGCTTTAATTTTATGCAATTATATATCCTACAAATTGTGTAGATTTAAGAGAGTTTTGGGAGCAGTACTGGGAAAAGCAAGAAAGCAGGTTAAAGAACAAAGAAAATTTACAGTCCAGAAATAGGCCCTTCAGCCCTCCAAGCCTGTGCTGATCCAAATCCATTGCCTAAACCTATCACCCAATTCCTCCGGATCTGTATCCCTCTGCACCCCGCCTACTCATTCATCTGTCCAGATGCATCTTAAATGAATCTACCATGCCTGCTTCTACTACCTTTGCTGGCAACACATTCCAGGCACCTATCACCCTCTGTGTAAAGTATGTTCCAAGTGTATCTCCCTTAAACGTTTCTCCTCTCATCTTGAATGTGTGACCTCTTGTTATTGAATCCCTCACCCTGGGAAAAAGCCTATCTCTATCCACCCTGTCTATACCTGTCATGATTTTGTAGATCTCAATCTCCTTTTTTCTAATGAAAACAATCCTAACCCACTCGACCTCTCTTCATAGCTAGCACCTTCCATACCAGGCAACATCCTCGTAAACCTTCTCTGCACCATCTCCAAAGCGTCCACATCCTTTCGGTAATGTGGCGACCAGAACTGTACACAGTATTCTAAATGTGGCTGAACCAATGTCTTGTACAATTTTAACATGACCTGCCAGCTCTTATACTCAATACCCCATCCGATGAAGGCAAGCATACCAAATACCTTCTTGACCACTCTATCAACCTGTGCAGCCACCTTCAGGGTACAATGGACCTGAACTCCCAGATCTCTCTGTTCATCAACTTTTCCCAAGGCACTTCCATTTACAAAATAGTTCACCCTCGAATCAGACCTTCTAAAGTGCATCACCTCACATTTGCTCAGAGTGAACTCCATCTGTCCGGGTTGCCAATTAATGTGTGGCAGAACAGAGGAGGTATTGAAAGGAAAAGAATAGCATGGCTTAATTTACAAATTGCATAATTTACAATTAAATAATAGAGCAAAGAATCAGCTTTTACATTGGGTATTGTACATATAAACCTTTAGCTGCTGCTTACAGTAGACAAAAAAGTATTTGTAACTCCTTGTTTGAATATCAAGTGCGACTGAAACCTTTTGAAGTGCAAAGTTATATATGTTTCTACTTTCGATACATTCAACTATAAATATTTAATCTTTGTTTTGTTCAACTATAAAACAATGACTGTTTGCCAAGTGCAATTTCAACAAATGAAGCAGCCTTGCTCTCATAGGACTGCGAAGAGAGAATAGATTGTTTGACACTTCCTACAAGTTTTTAATTATCAAATACTTTGGGAGCTTCTGAAGCTTTACGCCAATCTGGATTTGACTTTAAAACTTCTCGGAATTCACAAATATCGCAGATCAGTAGTGGTTAAACACGATTGAAACTTTCTTGGAAGTCTTCATTTATAAGCCAGTTATCCTATTGGTCCAAACACAAGAAAATAGCAAATACTTCTTTGCTCTGATGGAGATGATAAACTATGTAAACATTCAGTGCTTTGATTGAATGAGACAGTCAATCCAGTCCTTTTATATTAATAAACACTCCTAAAGCTGTCTTTAAGTGTACTAGCACAGTCCCAGAAGTGAGATTTTTATTTCTCTATCTCAGATCTTAATGAGTCAGAATGATATCCTGATCAAAGCTAAAATCTTTTTTAGAAAGATAACATGGTCAGTACAGAAATGTTTCTTCATGGGAAAAATATTTCAGCTGAAGTATTTTTATTGTGAGCAAGATGATGTATGTCTGATTAATGAATGTTTCTCCATAATGCTCCTTCCTGTGCTATCTAGTGACATATCCAAAGCTTTTTTACAATTAGATGCAGAACTTGAACAGTGATGAAAAAGACGCATTGCTGGAACTCTTGCACTCACCAGAACAAATGCAAGAATACAAAATTTCAAGCGATTGTCTTGATTTAAACAGCAGGAGTAAGGCAGTGACAAGCTGATTCCGCTTATTTGAAGCATTGCATGGAGAATGTATTGTCTTCTACAAATGTCGGTTGGGATTTCATTGGCTCTGAATCACACAGTAGTGTACTTCCAAGCAATCTTTTACTATATTGTGGACAATGAAGTGAATTCATGTCAGAGCACCAGGGAATTCTGAAATGAAAGGAAAATACAGAACAATGTGCAATAAACGGAAACACTCTCCATTAGATTCTTTGTGTATGCCTGGCATCTCTGTAGCAGCAAAGGTTTCCCACAAGACGGCTGCAATGGAGAAGAGATTTCCACATATCTCCTTCTGGAATGTGCCTTTGCAAAGAAAGTTTGGAGAGAGGTACAGTGGTTTCAGTTGAGGTTTATCCTGACCACCTCCATGACACAGGACTCTGTGTGCTGTTTCGCTGTTTGCAGAGACGGACTCCAATGCAAACATCACCTGCTACTGGAAGGTTGTCAACTCAGTGAAAGACACTCTTTGATCTCCCCAAAACCTGTTGGCCTTCCGGAGGAAAGAGTTGATCTCAACCAAGTGTTACAGTCAGGAATAATCCAAGGGTCCTGATTACATGCAGAGAGGTGAGCCACTCTCCACTCCCATGTGGATAGCAAGGATTAGCTGTAGTAAGTGTTGTTACTCAATTGTACTGATGATGTGGAAGAACCAGTATTAGACTGGGGATGGACAAAGTTAAAAATCACACAACACCAGATTGAGGTATTGATAAATCATTTTACTTGCATGAAACTGTAATCTTTTGCTATAAATTCTGTGTCTTATGGTTTTGCTTCACAACCGCCTGAAGAAGGAGCGGCACTCCGAAAGCTAGTGCTTCCAAATAAACCTGTTCGACTATAACCTGGGGTTGAACAATTGTCTTGAGGCACCTAACAGTACTGCATGATTAATTGAGCAGAGTTGAATTTTATTGCACTTCCAACTGTTTGCAAATTCTTAGAGAAAAAACACAAATGTGACTTGATTGGAATATTGTGGCAATAACTCTAGAAATAGTTTCTGAGTCTTTCAGATGAGACATTAAACTGAGGCTCTTTTTTAACTCTCAAATCAACATCACCAAATCCAGATTGACTGGTTATCATCACCATACTATTTGTGGGTGCTTGCTGTACATATGCACACTGACTGCCATATTTTGCACATGATGATGGTGTAGAGGTAATGTAAATGGGCAAGTAATCCAGAGGCCCAGGCTAATGGTTCTGGGCTCACATGTTCAAATCCCACCTTGGTAGCTGGCAGGATGTCATGTCAACCAGTAAGACTGGATTAAATTTAGTGTCAATAATGGGGACCAAGAACTTGTGAATGGCCACCTAATTCATTTGTCCACTTTAAGTGAAGGAAATTTGCCATCCTTATCCAGTCTGACCTATAAGTGACTCTAGACACCAGCAGTGCGGTTGCCTCTTAACAGCCCTTCGAAATGTCAGTAGACAGGCAGGAGGCTGGAAGACCACAACAAGCCAGGCAGCAACAGGAGGTGGAGAAATCAACATTTCCAGTATAACTCTATTTAAGGAAGAAGGGTTATACCTGAAACATTGACTTCTCTACCTCCTGATGCTGCCTGGCTTGCTGTGTTCTTCCTGCCTCCTGCTTGGATTCCAGATCCCACGGTTGTTTTGTCTCTAACTTCGAAATGGTTGAGCAAGCGAAGTGTGTCCTTCCTCATCTGTATGTAAGGATAGTAGTGAGAGTGGGTCATGTCTTTTTGTGGCTGTTTCTGTCAGATTACTCAGACGTCTTGGCATCATGGTAGCCCACAAACCCACTAAAACAGCAGCTAATAAAGTTGAAAGACCCTACACAGACAACAAGCGAGACTAATATCATTAACAAGAACTTGCAAGAACTGTAACAAACACTACATTGGACATGCCGGCAGAAAACTAGCCACCAGGATACATGAACATCAACCAGCCATAAAAAGACATGACCCACTCTCACTAATATCCTTACATATGGATGAGGAAAGACACCACTTCGACTGGGACAACACATCCATCCCAGGACATGCCAGCAGAGGCACGCATGAGAATTCCACATCTAACTCTATCAACAAACACATCGACTTGGGCCCCTTTTACCACCCTTTGAGAAAAAGAACAGAAAATGACTTCACCACAGCAAATGACATCATCAACCCAAGGAAACCTAAACACATAAATAGAAAGTGGGTGACTAACACCAGTGCTTCACTGGAGGCTCACAGGTGATGTTACCTAGTATGGTGACGAAACGTCTGAAAACGAACCTTCCAGCTCAGCGAGCAGACTTACATCCAGAACTCAACCTGAGCTACAAATCTTATTAAAACTCGCTATGGACAGTCACTGCAAAGCACTGATGGTGGGTGTGTAATCTGTGGTCCCAAATTATACAGTCCCTTCGCCACATTGGGTAAAGTTAGAAAATGGCTGGGGAAATGTTTGGGGAGATTTTAGGGGATGGGGAGAGATGTTGCATGGGCTCAAAAATACTCAGTTTTCTAGTTAAACAAAAAAGGCATTTCTTCCTACTTGTTTATATAAGTTTAAAGAACTGTATGCTCATTATAAAATATTAGGCTACTTTAATAGTATACAAATATTAAAATATGGAGGTTTGTAAAACTTTGATCATGTACCCTTTGAGTCACTTGAATATACAAAGTATCTATACTGTTTGCATTGCATTGTACTATAACGTCACAAAACATCTTTGAATAGCTAGATAGAATATAATACTTTGCCAAAGATCTTTCAATGACAGTGAAAATAGCTTGAGGGAGCTCCAACATTTGTTAAAGACTAAAATACTCAAGTTAACAAGGTTTAAGTTGATCAAATGCGCTATGAACTGGGTCACCTGTACAATTCACCTAATATCCAAGAGAGTAGATTAATAATTCACAACTGAAACTACTTTCATGCCAGTGTGTCTTCCTAACCATCCCCCTCCACATCCCAGATTGTACTGACTTCCCGTGAACAAATGGTTAAAACCAGCTGCACAATGTTTCAGGAAATAATTGTCACTCATGCGCAACCTGGAAAGGGGAGCCAGTACATGAGAAAGCAGTGATTATTCAGGAAAATAGCTCATGCAATAAGATTCTTAACTAAAGTTTCTAATCTTCTCTGTACTTGTCCACTCCAAGGATATGTGTAGATGATGAGGCAGACATGGTAACGGGTTCAGACAATCTGCAATTCTTCCAAAAGACAAACCTTGCAAGCAAGTCTTCTCTCATGAAACTGCTCAGGGAAATCCTTTCATGACAGCAGAGAAAATTAAAGGGAAGTTTTCACAATTACAAAGGGTTTTGATACAATAAATAAGAAAAACCTGGGAGGGGTTATACTGAGGTTGCAGGGTCTCCACCACCAGTCGGAATGGATTTTTGAGTAATTGAGTATCACAGTATCATTTAATATAGAAGAGGCCTTTTGGCCCATCAAGTCTGTACCGCTAAGTCTGTAGTCACCAATCTAAAGGTTCAAGACCTCAGGGTGCAGGAGGTCCCAACAGGTAACAGCTCCTGGCCACTTAGAAGTCAGCTTCTGAGGAATTGTTTCATGACAAGGCAGAGGTGAGCAATGGCGTGGGGTTCAGCAAATGGAGCAGTAGTGTGTCATGTTGTCAGCAGCTAGGACAGGGGCTAGGTCTTGCTGAAGGGTTCCCTGCCCAATTTTGGGTTCCTCGATCAGACACTGAGTGCCATTGAAGAAGGCACTCCACCAGGAGACCACAAGCAACCCATTTCCTCAGCATGTCGGGCACGCATGTGCTGAAAATTCCAGTTGCTGCTGGAACTAACCCAGTGGGAAGATGCACTTAATTCAGCATTAATTGCAGTTGACAGTGGGATGGGAAACAGTTCACGAGGTTAATTAGAGTGGAGGTGAGTAGGTGGTGATGCCACCATCTGTTACTATCCTGTCTGATTAAATGTCCCCACCCCCGGATCTAAACTCACCATGAGGTGCAGCATAACATATTGTTCATTGCTCCCTTTGACACAAGGACCAGTAACCCGGGAGCACAGATTTAAGATAATTTTCACTGAAGTCGGGGGGCTGTATGGTTGCTCGGTGGTTAGCACTGCTGCCTCACAGCGCCAGGGACCTGGGTTCGATTTTCACCCTCACGTGATTGTGTGGAGTTTGCACATCCTCCTCGTGTCAGCGTGGGCTTCCTCCGGGTGATTTGGTTTCCTCCCACAGCCCAAAGACGTGCAGTTTAAGTGGTATGGCTGTGTTAAATTGCCCGTAGTGTCCATGAATGTGCAGGTTATGTGAGTTAGCCACGGGAAATGCAGGGTTACAGAGATAGGACAGGGGGATGGGTCTGGGTAGAATGCTCTTCCAAGGGTTAGTGTGGACTCAATTGGCTGAATGGCCTGCTTCTATACTGTAGGGATTCTATGATATACAGTGCAGAAGGAGGCCATTCAGTCCAGTGCATCCGTATCAGCTTGTTAAATGGGCTCCATTACCTAATGCCAATCTCTTGCTTTCTCCCTATACCATTACACAATACTTTTATACAAATAATCATCCAATGTCATCTTGAATGTCTTAATTGACCTTGCCTCCACCACACTTCCAGGCAGTGTAGCAATGCATTCCAAACCCCTTATTACTTGCTCTATGAGAAAGGCTTTCCTTAAGCATCCTTATGTTGTTTGAAGATAATTGATGGGCGAACCAGGATGGAATTAGCAGAATTTTATAAATTTAGTAAGATCTTGTGTTCTGGGCTGCATTGCCAGTGAAGCAGCACCACCACCCACTTGCGTCCACCCAACATTGGGAAGGGGACTCCTCACCAAGACCCAAGACCTGTCCTTGTTGCTGTCAAGAAAGCACATTCGACAGGAGCTTTCGCCAGGAATTTGCGCATGAATAGGAGAAAATTGCAGGTCCATAGGGAAAGGATAGGGGAGTTGGATGAGTTGGATATCTCCAGGTGCCAGAACAAGCGTAATGAGGGTGAATAATTCATGTTTATAAGGGGTTGTGATTCTGTCAATGGACTTAAGTTGAAGGAAAAATGATAATTTTATGAAAGCAGACGTTTGGCTCCCAAATATTGGAGATGAACATTACATCATGCAAAGCATTGCAGAGCAGTGTCTAGACAACAGTTACATCTAAACTGTGACTGTACAAATCTCTAAGGCATGTGTTTATAACAACAGCATTGGTCATTTGCTATTCTGTATTTAAGCCTTAATTGGCTTACAAAAAGAATGGGTAAAAACAATGACTGCAGATGCTGGAAACCAGAGTCCAGATTAGACTGGTGCTGGAAAAGCACAGCAGTTCAGGCAGCATCCGAAGAGCAGTAAAATCGACGTTTTGGGCAAAAGCCATTCCTGATGAAGGGCTTTTGCCTGAAATGTCGATTTTACTGCTCCTCAGATATTGCCTGAACTGCTGTGCTTTTCCAATACCACTCTAATCTAGACTTACAAAAGGAATGGTACAAATGCATCTTTTTCCACACACTTTCTTGTGCTCATGATATGATGGATTGAGTACACACTTAAAGAGCTGAATCTACCAAACTACTTGCTCAGAGTTACAACCCTCACTCCATGTTTAATTTCTGTGGGGCTTTGCCAAACCTCTGTGTAATATTCATGGAAAATCAGCAGAAACCATGACATAAACTATCCCAGAGAAACAGCATTGTTGCAATTACGAAGAAAAAGATGAGTGTGTATCAACGGACATTACCCTTTGGTCCCCTAATGAAGAGAAAGCACGTATTTGTTTAGTTGACTTCTGACCCTGGCTCTGCTGCTTGCTATTGTTACGAATTTTGACATTACTGTTTATTGGTCTCCAATTAAAATTGCAATTGGGTTCCAATTATGTTAATAGGGAGATTTTCTGCTCTCTTGAGCCATGTGGAAAATGGGAAAATACAGAAAAAAATCATAAATAGAATCTAAATGTTAATCTAAATTCCTCTTAAGATTCAAATAACTGATTCCGATTCTTGTCAATGTGTGGTAACTATCTTATTTCCATGTATTTGCATCTCGTTATTAACCTAACTCACCTCATTTCTATACAACGTCTAATTCTCCTCACCCTCTCTGAGAAACTGGATGGGGCCACTTCCTGACATGACAATCAGAGTGGTGACAACAGCTCTCTGAGCCTTCATTCAATTCTACTTCCATCACAATGTCTCCGGCATTGACCTTCTTCATCCTTCACCCAAACAAGTGAACATCTGCAAACCACCAGCCTTCCAGACCAACTCACACATGACCACAACCCTTCAGGGGTTTACTTTGGAGCTCAGTGACCCTTATTACTTGCATGCTTTTGCAAAATCACTCTGCGTGCAAGGGACAAATGCATCTCATTCATCTACACAGGATGCATTATGGCTCTTAGCTTCATTTCTTAGCATTCACTCACTCTGTACTTGGAGGTAGGAATCCTTTAGCAGATAGGGAGAGGTGGCAGCTTATCGTGGTTCAGACTACTGAACACTCAGAGAGGTAGAAAAGTTGGCATATGCCTATGCTGTATGCTATGTCGATGTCACATCTATCACATGTACCACATGTACCAAGACAGTATACGACAAACACATTGCATGTGCTTCAATGGCCATGTGGGAATGTGAAAGGGGTGCAGTCATTCATGGCATCAAGAGGGACTACAGTGGGTCAAGAGGCACCGCCCCATTCAATCAAGGGTCATTGATTTCAGGCCAGGGTCAGCTAGACATGGTCAGTCAGCTGATTGGTCCATGGATCTGTGTCTTTGCATTCTGGGGATTAGGGAACATCAGGTCTTCAGGTCAAGAGCAACCAGTCAGACCGGCAGCTGCAGGGATATCATTGAGGATGATGACAGTGGATGGAAGAGCATTTTATTATTAATGCAGGAGCAAAAGAGGTGGTGTGATATCCCACTGAGCAAATAAGAGATATGGAAGGCAGGAGGAGTTAGTTGTTTGTGAGGATAAGGTGGATGAGAGGTGGGGAATTATCACATGCATGCAATAGTCAGAATTACAGTGAACAAGCCTCACTGAGAGGTATGTACAGTGCCCCAAGAGTTTGGGGGCCCTCTGAATGTGAGATGGTGGCACATAGCCTCACGGAGCAAGCAGATAATTGACCTTGTGACTGTATGGCAGTGCAATGCATTTCACCCGGGACTAACGCTGGCTGCTATCTCAGCACAAGCGAGCTGGTTATCGTGGTGCGGCCCCCTTTGCTAGTCAGCAGCATTCAGCACTACCCTCCTCTCCACCATCAGCATCTCCTCGTCCCTATTGGCAAACCGAGGAATTAATTTGCCCCTTCTCAGTCATTTCCCAGGTGATAATGGTGCGGGTGCATATTGTATAGGGCAGTTCCTGACTTGCAAAGTCTGAAGGGCTTTGCATCTGGTGTTTAAATGTTGGCTCAAGTGGGGTGCATGTTGCAAAGTACCAGCAGCAGTGAGCACTACAACCTCTCCTGCCACATCATTCCACAAGGTGGTGCCAAAGAGACTAGTTGCAAAACCAATGAGATGAAGTGCTGAAGATTTCTTGAGGGAAGTTGCCATGGGCATGATGGATCGATCATCATCAACCTCACTCAAAGAAAAGATGTAAAAATTCAGCCTTTTGAGTCTTGATATACTTATGTGAAAAAGGACTCCATGAAGAAACATAGAAAATAGGAGCAGGAGTAGGCCATTCAGCCCTATGAGCCTGCTCCCCCATTCATTATGAACATCCAACTCAATAGCCTGTTCCTGCATTTCCCCCATATCTTTTGAACCCTTTAGCCTTAAGTGCTCTATCCAGCTCCTTCTTGAAATCACACAATGTTTTAGCCTTGACTGTTTCCTCTGATAGTGAATTCCACAAGATCACCATTCTCTGGGTGAAGAAATTTCTCCTCATTGTAGTCCTAAATAGTTTACCCCATATCCTTTACCTTTAGTTCCACACTCCCCCACCATCGGGGAACTTCTTTCCTGCATCTACTCTGTTTAGTCCTAACAGAAGTTTATAGATTCCTAAGAGATCCCCTCATTCTACTGAACTCCAGCAAACATAACCTAACTAATTCAACTTCTCCTTGCACATCAGCCCTGTCATCCTCGGAATCAGTCAGGTAAATCTTCACTGCATTCCCTCCATAGCATTATCCTTTCTCAGATAGGGAGACCAAAACTGCACACATTATTCCAGGTGTGGTCTCACCAAGACCCTGTATAATTGCAGCAAGACCACTGCTTTGACTGTGTGTCTTGCCTTGTTGGATTACGGTCAAATTGGGAATGATAAATTCCCAGTGGCTGTCAGGCAAATCAGTCATCTTGATAATCTCCACTGTGGCTTCTGATGGCCAGGTACCAACAATACTGCCCTGATATGGGCACCCTCTGAACTGTCTGCCTCTGTTATTGTTAGTGGAAGCATTAACCCACTGAAAGTGATCTCAGTTGAGACTGAAGGAGAATGTGATGTGTTGACTCTTGTCCAGATTGGCGACTGTTGAGGTTGTGAGTTCAAAACTCACCCTTAACAAGTTCTGAAATGAATTTAATAAACTTTATTTGTGGTCGAAAATGAGGAATAAATGACAGATTATTAAGGAAATGCGAGTACATTATGAATGCCCTTCATGGTAAAGGAACCTGCCTCCTCTCCCACAATCAGACAGATTAATGACTTCAGTCCTACAATATGTGGCTCACACTTATTGCCCTCAAGGTAAGTTGCCTCAGTAGCATTTCCTCAAATTCCAGGAACAAATAAACATGCATTTCCTCTCCTGACTCGAAAAGATGAGAATAACACAATCACCAAACACCAGACGAGAATGAGATAAGAAGTTGGCAAAGACGATGGTTCCTAAAAGTTAATAATCATTCATCGTCGTAACGCAAAATCTCAGCACACTTTGATAACAATTACTTCATAATGTGGTGATAAATTAGACAGTGAATTATGCAATCGATTTTATTAGACAATAAAACAGTTGGAGCAGCTACCACATGATTGTTGCTGTCTCTTTACTTAGCTCCACTATGCTTTTCATGCTGGCACCACCTAGAGTGAGGGACAAAGAAACACAACACTCCAAGCATTTATATTACAGAAGGATTGTTGTTGACAGGTTGGGGAACAAGAGAAACAGAGCTGCTTGACAGGGCGGTCTTCCCTTGCAGCTGTGCTTCACTGGTACCCCTTTCATCTTCGCCCAAATCTCCTTTGTCCAGGCCCTGTGCCACAGCCCGAAACACAGAATCTGGGCTGACATTTCTGTGCAACCTTGAAAGTGTGTTGCATGGCTGGAGATGCTTTCTTTCAGATGAGACATTAAAATGAGGCCCCTTTAATATCCCATTTCACTATTCAAAAGAGAAGCAGAGGGATTTTCCCAGGGCCCCAGCTAGCATTTAGCCATCAAATAAGATCACTGAAAAGTAAAGACATGGATTTTCTGTTTGCTCGTTAATTCATGTTTGAGGGATCTTGTTGTGTATAGACCGATTGTTTACATTACAGTAAGTAAGCTTCAGAAGTACTTTCGTATGCACAGAGGCTGTGAAGTATTAATAAACAATAGTGTAGCTGCAACAAGTTCAATTGCAAGTACACCTACAAATATGTGTTAAATGGAGATTCAAAACAGCCAATGAGAGCCCTCAGTACCCTGGTTTGTTCCTCTGTGTGAGAAAGATACAAGCACAAACACAGTGATGCAGTGCTTGTGTGAAAAATGTTTCTATTTTTCAATTTGCTCACACTTCAAAATGACCTGAACTTGAACAGGAAAAGGCAATGAAAAACTTCGGGAGTTAGGTCTGGAAAAACTCCATAATCTTTTCCTGATTAGCATCCTGCTTTCAGATGAAGTGCGATACAGTCTGCCATATCAGTCAAATACGTTTTCCATGTTTTCATGCTGCAGTGGGAAATCCCAGGGGCCTTTGCAGCTTCACCTAATAAAAACAGTCAGCTACGCTCTTTGGACAAGAGGACTCTCCCTCATATTGGATGCTGGAGTTCAATCAGAGTCAAAAGGAGTCATAGATTCATAGAGATGTACAACATGGAAACAGACCCATCGGTCCAATTCGTCCATGCCGACCAGATAGTCTAACTTAATCTAGTCCCATTTGCCTGCACTGGCCCATATCTCTCTAAACCCTTCCTATTCATATTCCCCTCCAAATGCCGTTTAAATGTTGTAATTGTACCAGCCTCCACCACTTTCTCTGGCAGCTCATTCCATACATGCATTACCCTCTGCGTGAAAAAATTGCCCCTTTGGTCCCATTTATGTCTTTCCCCTCTCATGCTAAATCTATGCCGTCTAGTTCAGAACAACAGAATCACAACTAACATGCAAAACTAAGAATCTTCTAAGTGATTGTTTAACTTCCAATGACAAAATACTATGAACTTCCACTGCATCCAACCCACATTCAAATATCTGCTTTTCGTGAACAACTCAGGGACTAATCCATACATCTTTTTGCACTTCACCTTTTTGGACTCCCTTTCTATCTCTAATCTGCATGTATGTGTGTCGTGTTCCTAATTCTTCTCATATTTAGCAATGAGTAAGCTCACTCTTCGGTGCCTTCAAAACATTTGGTGAAATTGGCTCATTTTAAAACATAAGGACATTTGACTCCTGGATCCTCAAGAGAAAAGGATTCATTTTTAAAGTAACCTTGCCATGACCAACCAAGGGAACAGGTGAAAAAATTAGGGGAGCCAATTCATATCTCCTCAAGTGGGAGCTAAAAACTTTGAGGTATTCTGTCAGGAACAGTAATAATTTGGGGAACTTTGCCCCTCAGCCTGAGTGGAACATCATTCTGTGGTTTTGTTAGCTTTATATTGTGTGTGTAGTGTCTCAAATTCACAAAGTAACATGGCTTTCTACTATAAGAAGCAGCAGTTTTTCTGTGCCGTTCATGTTGGCAAAGACAATAGCAGCAATTTATTTCTTGCTTCTCTTTCCACCATTACAGGCAGTTCTCCTATAACGCGATAGCTGTGTTCCCGTGCAATGTCATCTAATAGGAAATTGCACGATAGGAGCCTGTGGTAAAAATAGGGTTAGGCATTCCAGTTTAGCGAACTTGTCCATTTCTGGTCAATTACAGAAATGCCATGTTGTTACAAGCGAAATTTCCAAATTTATTTCAGATTTTTAGCTCCTTCTGGAGTGGAGCAAAATCTCCTTTTGTTTGAGAGGGTGGCTGACAGGCTGGGATGCTCTGAATGGCTGAAGGTTTTGATGGGTTGCAGGTTTTAGAGAGAGTGAGGGCCCAAGACTCTCAGATCCTCCCCCCGCCCCCTTTCAAACAGAGACTGGGTGAACTTGGATGAGGCATAACGTGGGGATGAGTAGGATGGGGAGCAATGACGGTCACCGGTGGTGCATTCTTAGTTTCAAACCTTCCCATTCCACACACATACACCCTCTCTTGTAAAGTTGCCGTGTGTTGAAACTTCAGATAGCCAGCAACTGAGCCTCTGCTTCACAAAAGGCCCTGCTTACTCTCCACCACTCGCTGGACATTGCTGTATTTGCACCTTCTTTCACTCCCTATCTCTCTCTTTCTGTCTTCCCACTCCTCGGCCCCTATCGCCCCAACTCCGTGCATGATCCAGCAAAATATTAGTTGCACATAGAAGTGAAAAAATGCATACAAACAGACGACATTCTGTTGCAATAGAAGTACCAGCAGTATAAATCACAGCCGGCTAGTAATACAGGGGATGGAATCGCGTAACAGCTAACAGAGGTTCACTTTATCAAACAAATGGTCCGCAATTCACAAATCGCGTTACAACCAAATCAGATTTATGAAACATGCATTAAACCTGTACATATTTCATCTGCAGACATTAAAGAATGATCTGGTAACATAAGGTAAAGCAGTTCAGTTTCCTCCATGCTGAAAAAAGATGCTGTTTCCAGACACGGGTGAGAGCATTTGTCAATCATCTGTCATGACTCCTTGTGGCCCAGCCTGTTTTGCTAGAGGGACACCTCTTTCCTGCAGAATTGGGCAAGAGATGAGAATGCTCTTTGCAAGCTGCCTTGAAGCATGTTAGTAGAACTTCTTCAAAGTTGGGCAGGATGGGTAGCCTTTCTGGAGAGAAGGCTGACTTGTCAAACTGTTCTAAGATGTTTACTGTGTGATTTAGACTGGTTGACAAACTCATTGGAGGAATCTCGCATTCCTTTGAGATATCCACTTCACACTATGGATTTCCACTTGTTGCATCAACAAAGTTTGAATGTTCTTGCACAGGGAGATCTTGATGTAAAATGGGACTTACTTAGAGCGCTGTGATCTTGCGTACCTTTTTTTTATTTAATCATGCAGTGAGGGGGTCACTGGCTAAGCCGGAATTTACTGCCCATCAGTTAAGAGTCAACCACATTGCTGTGGGTCTGGAGTCACATGTAGGCCAGTCCATGTGAGGATGGCAGATTCCTTCCTGGAAGGACATTAGTGGACCAGATGGGTTTTCCCAACAATTGACAATGGATTCATTGTCATCATTATCTTAATTCCAGAGGATTTTTAAAATTGAATTCAAATTCCACATCTGCCATGGTAGGATGTCAACCCAAGTCCCCAGAACATTACTCGGGTCTCTGGTCTCTGACAATATCACGAGGCCATCACCTCCCCAAGTACGATCTGACTCTATTCTAATTGGTTGGCACAGACATATGGCAAACTTCCACATGCTTGGCTAATTCTGAGCTAGCAATCTGGAACTTCAGTCTACTAAGAGTATCCATCTTTTGGATTTGTCATACTACTGGTGGGAATGGCTGACTATTTGGATACAACTGGAGCTTACGTGACACTCAGTTGGTGCTTGAAACAAAACAGAGGGAGCTTTATTCTGGACCCAAGCTGCTACCAGGTTTGGAAGTATTTGATGGGACATTATGGAAGGACATTATGGAATTAACTCAGCAGCTCTTACCTTTGGGAAAGAGGTCCAGATCTCAGCGACCTTTTGTATGAAAAACTGCTGCTAATGTACTCACTATCTTACCCCAAACTGTAGGTATCCACTGAGTGTTTGATGGGAGAATGTAGTGGGAATTTTATACTGTATCTTAGACCCAAGCTGAATCTGCCCTGGGGTGTTTGATGAAACAATGAAGATGGAGCATCACTCTGTATCTAATCCTTTGCAGTATCTTCCCTGGGAGTGTTCAATGGGGTCAGTGTAGAGGAAGTGTTATTCTGTATCGAATCCTGTGCTGTACCTCATCTGGGGGGTGTTTAGTGGCGGAGTTTAGAGGGATATTTACTTGATTCCAAACAGTGTGCTGTACTTGACCTGGAATTGTTTGATAGGGACAGTATAAAGGGAAACTTATTCTGTATTTAACTCCATGCCATACCATTTCTGGGAGTGTTTGATGGAATACTGGCTTCCTGAGGAGTTCCATCCCCAGTGCTAACCACCTATTCTTCCCAATGCCCTGTACACAAATAAAACAAAAATGTCACACACACTTGATTCTATTTGACTGAGAACAGTCCGGGACTTCTCAGAGTACAGATACTCAATTTCATACTCAAACTAGAGAGGTAGGAATGCAGAGCTCTATGTAAGATCAGACCCTACGTGTCAGGATATTTTGTTTCCAGTATTTACTCTCGAGCAGTAGGACATCAACAAAGCTTGTTCTCCATTCAGCAGAAACTCAGTCTTGGAGTGGATGCCTGTGGGTGTGAAATCTTAATTTTATTTACCTAAGTTAAAATAATTGTAAAATCACTGCTGCAAGTTCAGGTATTTGAACTTAACTTCACGTTTTGATTTCAATCTTTAACATGCTCTAAAGGTCCTGGCACAATCACATTTGTATTATAAAGAAGCTTCAACAAAAATAAGGATCCAGCTTCGAACTCTGAATATTTCTCCCACTGATCGCACATGACCTTTTGACATTAATTGGAACCCCTTCTGCAGGATACATAACACAGTGTGATTGGCAGTAATGAGTTCCCTGCTTCACAGCGGATGGAGCCATCTCCTTGATTTATAACAGGATGGAGACTGCCCCTGCGATGTGCCTCTTCCAGACTCACTCCTTGCTGAGCTGCAATTACAACATTGGATCTAGCTGTTAGCACTCTTGACGAGTATATGAGAATCACTTCAGTTTTGCCACACCATGACCAAACTGAATTCCTGATTCAACTTTATCATTGTGTAAGAATTCTAATGAAGTGGTGGTAGTCATTTTAATGGTCATTTTATGAGAAATTTCAGAATTTAATGTTTTGGGATACAGTACATGCGCAATTTGAGACATCTCATGTGGTAAATGTAGCCGATGACTCTAGTTTAAAGCTTTCTACCAGTGGGAAGCTATTCGCCTCAGGTCTGGGTCTGCTGTAGAATAATTGATAGAGATTGATTGCGATAATTAGTCAATGACTTCATTGCCTATTGTAGAATATGACTAGCAGAAAGGTAGAGGGCAAATTAAATGGACCTTGGCTTTTTATGATCTAAGAATTCTTGTGAGACTTGGTAGTAATGTTTTGGCTCAACTCTTCCATTCTGTTTTTCTGTAAACGTTTCAATATTCAGAATGTGACCACTCCTTTTTGATTCATATAATTACCACACTGTTGTTTGACACTTGCACTTCAACACTCAAATTCAAGTGATGCCATCTGGACTAGATTTGAATATCCATCAATCCAGCTTTTTCCCTTCACTATCTCTTAACCCTGTGCAGGTAGGATCGGCGATTATAAAAGCAGACCTGGTGATTTGAAGTCAGATTTATTAACAGACTTTATCCATCCCAGAACCT
Source organism: Chiloscyllium plagiosum (assembly GCF_037043375.1). NCBI lineage: Eukaryota > Metazoa > Chordata > Chondrichthyes > Orectolobiformes > Hemiscylliidae > Chiloscyllium > Chiloscyllium plagiosum. The sequence goes on from NW_028270174.1 coordinate 16,456,287, forward strand.
AGACTTCAATCATAGTGCGAATCTGTCTGGAGGTCAGCCCTTAACAATTTTGACTAGGAATAATTTAAAAATAAGGGCAATTAAATGTTGTACACTGATTGTGTTATGATTACTCTAATATGGGAGGTTGTGTGCCTGGCAGAAGCTAGGAAGAGAGCTTAAGTCATTGTTGCAAATCTTCCACCCATGACCTATCATCTGACACAAATTATGATCACACTCTATAAATGATTCAGAGCCTTGCCCAGATCCCCAGTGAAATGTATACAGTTTCCTGGTGGAGTAACCACAGGAAAGGCTCTCAGTTTCTTTTGGCTTCTGGTAATATTCATCCCATTGAGACAGTATCATGTAAATCCACCTCCTCCCAACTCCTGCCACGTCAATGTAAATCATGTGGAATGCCTCAGAAAGAGTTGTCAATGTGTTACATTTCAAAAAGGAAAGTAAACAAGAGACCTTTGCAGTTTCTCATTTCTTCATCGGTCAACATTTTAATTGTGTTCTCTCCCAACTCCTTGTCTTCTACTTTCTCCTTCTCCTCTACCCCTCATTTTTCCTTGTCCCCCTCCTGCCATTCTCACTGTCCCTCCTCTTTCATGTTCCTCACTCTCTTTCTCCTGCCTTGTCTCTTTATCTCTCCTAATATTCCAATTACACTTCTCCCACAATGGCCATAACCAATTAATCACAGTCCCCCCGGCTCTCTCTCTCTGTATATATGAAACAGATCCTAGTAACATTTAGCCCTTCGACCCTGTTTTGCCATTCAGTTGGACTATTAACAATTTCTTACTACAATTCCATTTGCCTAACTTTGATTCAAGTCCCTTGATACCATAACATTTATCAATCTTAGTCTAGAAAGTTTCAATTAACTCAGCAGCTCTTACCTTTGGGAAAGAGGTCCAGATCTCAGCGACCTTTTGTATGAAAAACTGCTGCTAATGTTTCTCTTGAATTCCCTAGCTATAGTCATAAGGTCTTTCATTCAGGATTCCCTTCCCAAAACATTCAGTATTCCAGAAGAGATCTGACAAAAGCTTCCAACTACAAAGATTCCTTTCAGTTCCTTCAATTCTTTTCAAGGTATTTATACTTGGGTCTTACTCTCGAATGGTACAGCAAAACAATTTGGCAGTCTAAAAAGAAAAGGCTCTGATGTAGTTTATTGCATGACAGTTACTATGTACAAGGTACATCGATGTGATAGATGTTGTTACAGAGCTCAAGAGGACAGGTCTTATGGTCTTGAGATCCTAAGTTGATCTGACACCAAGCTCATAACACATCATTATAGTGGGTGGTGTTTAATGTATCAACGGAGGGCATTGTTGCTAAATTTGCAGATGATACAAAGGCAGGTAGAGAAACAGGTAGCATTAAGGAAGGAGTGAGACTGCAGAGTGATTTGGACATGCTAGGAGAATGGGCAAATAAGTAGCCGATGGAACACAATGTGGGAAAGTGTGAGGTTATGCACTTTAGTAGGAACAATAGAGGCATATACTATTTTCAAAAAGGGGGAGGACTTCAGAAATCTAAAGCACCTATTTAGGATTCTCTTGAGGTTAACATGCAAGTTCAGTTGGCAATAGGAAGGCAAATGCAATATTAGCATTCATTTCTGGAGGGCTAGAATAAAACAGCAGAGATGTACTGATGAGGCTGTATAAAGCTACTCCCAATGGAGTTATAATGGGAATGTGCATTAACAGCTACAGATCTTCACTTCCTTAACTCAAAGCAAATTTCATGTTCACAATCCCAATTTCTCCATTCCCTACATTTCCCTCCTGAGTAAACAAAAATGACAATATTTCACAACAGTATTTACAATGGAGAAGGACATGGAAGCTAGGGAGCATGGGGAAATGAATACTGATGTCTTGAAAAATGTCCATATTACAGAGGAGGAATTGTTGCAAATCTTAAAACGCATAAAGTAGATAAATCCCTAAGACCTGATCAGGTGTATTCCAGAACATATTGCTGGGCACCTTGCTGAGATATTTGTATCATCAACAGCCATGGGTGAGGTGCCAGAAGACTGGAGGATGACTAATGTGGTGCCAAAATTTTAAAAAGGCTGTTAAGGAAAAGCCAGAGAACTAAAGACTTGTGAACTTGACTTCAGTGATGGTTAAGTTGTTGGAAGGCATTCTGAGGGACAAGATTTACTCTATATGCTTTTGGAAAGGCAAGGACTGATTAGGGATAGTCAGCATGGCTTTGCACATGGGAAATTATGTCTCACTAATTTGATTGAGTTCTTTGAAGAGACAACAAAGAAGATTGATGAAGGCAAAGCCATAGATATTATCCCCATGGACTTCAGCAAAGTGTTTGACAAGGTTTCGCATGGTAAACTGGTTAGTAAGGTTAGATCACACGGGATCCAGGGGGATCTAACCAGTTGGAAACAAAATTGACTTAAAGGTAGGAGACAGACGGTGGTGGAAGAGAGTTTTTTTATAGATTGGAGGCCTGTGGCCAGGGATGTGTCATAAGGATCGGTGCTGGATTCACTGCTTTTTGTCACTTACATAAATGATTTGGATGTGAATATAGGAGGTATGGTTAATAAGTTTACAGATAACACCAAAATTGGTGGTGTGGTGCACAGTGAAGAAGGTTATCTCAGAGTACAATGGGACCTTGATCATATGTGTCAATGGGCAGAGGAGTGGCAGATGGAGTGTAATTTGGATTAACGCGAAGTGTTGTATTGTTGGTAAGGCAAACCAGGGCAGGACTTACACAGCTAATGGCAGGGCCCTGGGGAACATTGCTGAAAGTAGAGTTGCAGGGAGTGGTGAAGAAAGCATGTGGCACACTTGTCTTTATTGGTCAGTGCTTTGAGTATAGGAGTTGGGATGTCATGTTGCGGTTGTACAGGCCACTTTTGGAATACTGCACTCAATTCCGATCTCCCTGCTATAGGAAAGAGGTAGTTAATTTGAAAGGGTTCAGAAAAGATTTACAAGGATGTTGCCAGAGTTGGATGTTTGAGCTATAGAGAGAGGATGATTTGGCTGGGGCTGTTTTCCTCTAGAACATTGGAGCCTGAGGGACCTTATAGAATTTTATAAAATCTAATAGTAATCTAATCTAATATCTGGTCTGTGCGGACAAGTTGGACAAAAGGGTCTGCTTCTGTGCTGTATAACTCGATGAGAAATTAACAGATAAGTTTGTGCCTTTGGTTTAAAATCCTCTGCAAACTCTTTATCAGCAGTTTCTTTTTCCTTGCATTTCAGTCTTCAGAAAGCAATCTGTGTGTTCCAGTAATAGTTCAGACCTGTCAGCCCAAGTCAAACCGTCCAGAAAGTCTGCTGGTTAGAATAAGGCCTCCTTTGACATGCACTCTTCCTTTCAAAAGTAGAAGAAGCAGTCTCCTGGGAAAGATTTCTTAGCAATCATCACATTAAAAGGTATCCATGGCTGAATAAGGGAAGTGACCAGTTCTAAAGAAAGAGAGAATGGGGAAAAAAAATCTCATACTAATTATACTCAATATTTACAGATAAAAGAGTGACTCTTACAACAGGGAGTCTGAATAATGGGTTCGGTTAAGGAGAGAGCATTAATATTTAAAACTGATGTGTGAATGCATCATTCACAATCCATTGAAATTGGTCATCATTAGTCACAGTACTCTATTCAGCTAGTTTTCCTAATCAACCTGTTCAGAGATGTAATTATGCACCTCTGGAATAGGTGGGAGTTGAACTCAGGTCTTTCAGTCCAGGGGTAGGGACACTATCACAGCACCACAAGAGCTGAGTGCTCAATTCAACAGCCAATTGCTAATTGTCTTCCACTTGTACTCACGAACTCTGCAGTTGAATGATTAAGCGGCATCATAGTAACGCAATCAAAAGCACCACAATCTCACCATCTCCAATGTCACACGTCGCCGACTACGTCAACTGCATCAAAATGATCTGATAATGGATAAGAGGATGCAAGATAAGCTTGAAGCAGCCCAGCCCAGTTAACAAAACCTTGGCTCAAATGCTCTTGTTAACTTGGCACGGAACTGACAACTTTCATGGACTACAGCTGAAAAAATACAAGGTGCTAAGTTTGGGATTGTGTTCAATAATGACCAAGATCAGTGAATGGCAAAAATGGCCTCTTTATTGAGCATCTGCAGTAGCACAGTTCGAGGCGGTGATGGTATCCAAAGTATAGTTTCACAGTAGCCTCTTTTATACATGGTTTTTACAAATATTAAAATTTTATCACTATGGTGTCATATAGTTGTATCGACATGTTTGCGTGACATCAGTCCTGGGAAGCAGGAGATGGTTTAAGCACTTACTCAATGCTGACTGTTACTTCTGATGGGATTAGAATGTCTGGGCTTGCATAATTAAGAGGTGTTAGTCCTTTTGTCTTTAAAGTTAGCAATATTAGTAAGAACTCTAGATCCGTCTGATCAAAATAAGTGAGAAATTATAGGTGTACTAAATAAAAGTGTAGAGGATATTAAACTGATCTCCCGCAGCTGGGTAATGACATTTCATTTACCATTGCCAGTTCTTACACATTCATTCATGCAGTTTTACCGAAACACTGTTTAATAGTAAGTTTCTTAAAGGGCATAGTGGCCCTATTTAATATGTATTTAAAAAATAGGTTACAGTATTAATACTTATTCAGGGATAGCCTCTGATACAGAATCAGGTCTCAACACCGCTTGCAGCATGGGGCCGATAAGAATGTGGAAAGAAACAGTAATGGGTTGGAGGGGATGATTAATTTAACCGTACCATTCAAGATCGGAGCTGGTTACAGAGAGTGGTGAACTCGGCCCGGACAATCACAAAGGCCAACCTCCCATCTATAGAATCCATCTACCAGGTCCACTGTCAAGGAAAGGCCGCCAGCTTCTTAAAGATCCGTCCCACCCTGGCAATGTTTTTCTACAACCTCTACCATCGGGGAGAAGGTACAGAACCCTGAACATGCACTAGCCGGTTTCGCAACAGTTTCTATGCTACTGTTGTTAGAATACTGAATGACTCAAACTCTTAACATTCACCTGTACCTGTGTTTTCATTTGGGCCACTGTTTACCTATTATTTACCATCTATGCTACTTAACTCTATGATCTGCCTGTATTGCTCACAAAACAAAGCTTTTCACTGTGCCTCGGTACACGTGACAATAAATTCAATTCATTTAGTTTATCTTGTAAAAGTAAAATGTATTATAAAAACATGGTTTTATGAATGAGTGGATGGAAACGCTGCATAAACATAGAGCAATTGTGATTGAGTTAGTAAAGAGAATCATAATACAATATTGCCCAAAAGCAATGCCATTCTGAGGTTGGGGCTGACCTTAATTTGGGAACTAATCATTCAGCATCCACTCTGAAAATCGCTGATTAGAAAGATCAGCAACAACAAATCACATTTATACAGCATGTTTAGTCAAAGCATTCAAAAGGCAGTTAACAAAGGCAATATCAATAAGACATTTTTGAGACCGAGACGCAGAAGGTGGAAGCAGGACAGGTGATCAAACGTTTGTCAATGATATATATTTTAAGGAGCAATCTGAATGAGCAGGGAGAGGTAGAGAGTTAGGGTAGAAACTCTAGAGATTAAAGCAAGGCATCTAAAAGCCAGACCAGGAATCAACATCAGGGATGTGCAAAAGGGGTGCTGAGGTCTTGAATACTTTAGGACTTGAGGAGTTGGAGTCGGGCAACGCCATCATAGGGTATGAAAAGATGAGGATTTTGAAACTGAGCATTGTCAGACTGGGAACCAGCAAGCACAGAGGTGATGGGTGAATTAAGTTGGCAGCAAGTTAAGATGATGGGCAACAGTCTTTTGAATGAGCACATTCTTTTATGGAGTGGAAAGTGGAATGTCAGTTAGGAAAGCATTGGATGGGTCAAATCTAGAAGCAATGAATGCATGGGTGAGATTTGCAGCAGGAGAGGAGCAGGGTGAAACCGGAAAGGAAAGGTAAGCTGGAACTTGGCTGCGATAATGCCTTGAAGGTCATTGGAAATAAAAAGGGTACTTGGAGATGAGATGGCAGTTTGCAAGGACGGACAGGGCAAGGACGCCTTGATGGCAATATTGCTGCACTGTTTAACTGCACATCTTTGAGTTTCATTCATGGATAATATGTATTTACTGCCACTCTTCAATTCCCCACTTATGTCATCTGGTATAGCTTCCCCTGTTACCACTACTTAGTGGTGCCACATGTCCATTCTGTAGCCATGTTCAAACTCTTCCTCACGTGGACTTGCCACACCTGAAACATTGACTTCTCCTACTGCTTGTCTACCTTGGATTCCAGCATTTGCAGTTTTTTTTGTCTCTAACTCCAATATCAGAAGCGAGCCGAATAGACGGTAGTTTTCTCTTCATTTTTATGAAGATCAATTTGAAAAAGTGAAGGAGCCAATAGTTCCAGTATTCAGTCACTGGGTGAGTTTAAAACAAGATGGAGACCATAAAACCATGAGATGTCAGAACAGAAATAGGCCAGTAAGCTCCACCATCCGATGAGATCATGGTCGATGTGATCATCCTCAACTCCAGTTTCCAGCTTTTTCCCCATAATCTTTGATTCCCTTACTGATTAAAAATCTGTCCACATCAGCCTTGAATTTACTTAATGATTCACCTTTACAGTATTGTGTTAAAGAATTCCACAAATTCACCACCCTCCGAGAAAAAAGTTCCTTATCACTCTCTTAATCGAGTCACCCCGTGCTCTGAGATTATGCCCTCTGAACCTAACTGCTCCAGCAAGGGGTAAAGAAACCTGAGCCTCCTAAGAATCTTGTATGTTTCAATAAGGTCACCACTCATTTTTATAAATTCCAAAAAGTACAGGCCCAATCTCTCCGCAAACACCTTCCATACTCAAGATCAACCGAGGGAACCTTCTCTGGACTGCCTCCAATGTCTGTAAACCTTTCCTTAGGTAAGGCAACCCAAACCGTTCACTGCATTCCAGAAGTGGGATTTTAAGAGCAGGAGAGGAGGGTGCATTTCTTAAGACAAAAGGGAAGGAGTAAGTTGATAAGCTAACCTTTGCACTGTGTTAATTGGAACAACCTAATACTTTTGGGGTGTGCCTTAGGTAATACAGACAATATCTCTCTTCCATCAACCTCGTATCTGCATAACCATGGTATCGGCATGTACCCTAGAGTTACAGCTCTTAGAGATTGGGTACTGTAGTAAATGGGCTGAAAATGTGTTGCTGAAAAAGCACAGCAGGTCAGGCAGCATCCAAGGAACAGGAGAATCGACGTTTCGGACATAAGCCCTTCTTCAGGAATGCCTTCTTCAGGCTTATGCCCGAAACGTCGATTCTCCTGTTCCTTGGATGCTGCCTGACCTGCTGCGCTTTTCCAGCAACACATTTTCAGCTCTGATCTCCAGCATCTGCAGTCCTCACTTCCTCCTACTGTAGTAAATGACTTGTCTAAGTGACCTCAACCTCAAACAATTCATAACATTTGCTATTTACTTTTGGGAAACTTTGATGAGTTCACAGAAAGTAATGCGAAACTTCTATCTTCAGACAAAAGCCACTTGGTCAGCGTATTGTGGATTTCTCCAACCTGGTATAGCATTAGTCAGACATGCAGCATCCTAAGTGAAACCAGGTCCACCAACATTCAAATGCAGGAAGGGAGACACAGCACAGACTGTGATTAAGGTCTCCATTTTCAAAGTAAGACCAATATAAACTTCAAGCCTCTAATAAAAGTGGCTGAGGGGACATTTGCAATTTCTTAGTTACAAAGCATCCTCTCTCTCCTATTGTCTCATCCCCACCAAACTCTGCCCCCCCTGCCTTCATCATTCCCCTCCCTACCACTGATGAGCTTCACTCCTCCAAGCTGCTGGTTGCCAGTGGCAATTCAGAATGACTACTGAGCAGAGGAATATACTTTTGAACAAAGCATCCATGGGAGAATCTTAGCTCAAACAACAAGTCCAACAATACATTCAAGCCTTACAAGCAAACATCTACAATCTTTATGTTGGAAAAGTTTTGATTGTTTTTAATGTATAGTGTGTGTGGTTATCACTGGCCAGGCCAAGGTTTATTGACCATCCCTAATCGTCCAGAGGATAGTTAAGAGACAACTACATTGTTGAAGATCTGGAGCCACAAGTAGGCCAGGCCACGTAGGGATGCCAGATTTCTTTTTCCAAATGCACATTAGTCAACCAAATGGATTTTTATGGCAATCCACAAAAGATTACATGGTCAACAATTAGACTACAATTTGATTCCATGCTTTTACTGAACTTGAATTTTCCCATCTGCTACGTGGGATTCGAGCCCATGTCTGCAGAACATTATCCTGGGGTTCTGGATTACAAATGCAATGAAATTACCATCATGTCACTTCCTCTTAAGATAGCTCAAATAGGTGGAAAACTATTTGAAGACAGCAACAGAAAAAAATGGCAATAAATCATCTTCAAAAACTCTTTTCCTTCATACCACCTGAAGAGTTAGTCGACTTTTGCGGTATCTCTCCTTCGCACAGACCCTTTACAGTCTGTGAGGCTCTGGAGCCAATGTAACAGCAAATACTGAGAGGTATGAAACAACTGAACCACAAAGATAAACCAATCATTCATTTAGAGGTCTACATCTCATTCAAAAAAGACAGAGAAGTTCAGTAATGATTTTATCACTTATTGAGAGGTTTCAGTATTTGTTCAGGAATGAAAAAGAATAAATGTCTTCTAGCTGTTCTGGACACTTGTTTGCCAAAAGGTTTAACAAATAATTATGTAACTAATTTGCAGTGTTGGACTTTGGTAAAATGTGATCTAAGGAATCACACATAAAAAAAAAGATTATGAGATGCACTGGCAAACTCAAAACTAGTGCCCTGAAACACACCTGGTTTGCAGCTTATTGATACTTTGCCTTCATGATATAAGAGGTCAGACTGGAGGCCCACTTTCATTATCATGTGCCATCTCAATAACAGAAAAGTTCATTTGAACACCACATTCTACATGATTTGGAGGTGCCGGTGTTGGACTGGGGTGTACAAAGTTAAAAATCACACAACATCGGGTTATAGTCCAACAGGTTTATTTGGGAGCACTAGCTTTCAGAGCACTGCCAACGGTCCGAAAGCTAGAGCTCCCATGTAAACCTATTGGACCATAATGTGATGTTGTGTGATTTTTAAGATTCTACTTGGACCACCCCACACATAAGGCATCTTGATGTTTCCTTATCTAGTGCTAATCCTATTTTACAACTAACATCTGGTATGAGAATGAAGTTAGAACATTATTCAAAAGCATCTGGGACCATTTGCTAATGTCAACAACTGTTAACAGCACAAAGACCAATAGCCCTTAAACAACACCACTGAAAATAAATCAGTGTAATATTAACATGCAACATAGTCAGCAGTCATGATGAAATAGTTTTGACTTGTGCATGCACTCACAAACTACAAAATACTTGAGTGCAATTGTACGAGCATGACTAATTCCTTAAACACCCAAAAATACCGCTCTCTGTGTTGGGGAGGCAGTCGCACCAGGGTGAGCTACCCTGGGTGCTATTTGGCATCCACAGAAGGTAATAAAAATGCTGAAGACGTCCAAGGTTCAAAATTAGGTGAACTTTTGACTTTCAGGTCTCTAACATATGGTCACAAAATGCCAACTATTCCCTGTTCGAAACTGATGTAGGCAGATTAGTCCTTTCTTTGAGGTGGCAACCACTGGTTCCCCTCATCTCACCCCAAACCAAATGGCTCTGAGATGTGGCCTGCCTACAGCACCTCAAGATGCTGGAGCAGTACCACTAACACTGCCTGGACAAGATCCTGTGAATCCGCACCAACACCAGCATCTTCGAACAGGCCAACATCCCCAGCATCGAGGCACTGAACTCCCTTGATTAGCTGCGATGGCCCAGGCATGTCACCCACAAGACCAGCCAAAGTGGAGAAGGAGCATTTGGGAAAGAGTCACAGGAAAGAGTGGAAGCCAGGCACAAGCATCAAAAGTTGCCAGACTGACACCCCACCCACCCCTTCTCACAATTACCTTCTGCCCCAAGTGTAACAGAACCTGCAGTAGCTGCATCAGTCTATACACCTATGGACTCACCCTGAGAGTGGCAGAGAATCATTGCATCTGTGAGGATCCACCAATGAATGAATGAATCCAGTGACAGATTTCTCCTTGTTGGGAATCCAATGAAAGGATATTCCTGAAGGGATGTTCCAGTGCAAGAACATTCCTAAGATTGGAACCCAGTGAAAGACTACTCCTTGGGGTGTCCATGCATTGCATGGATATTCCTGAGGAGGTGACCCAGTGAAAGAACACTTACAGGATGCAGTTCCATGAACAAACATTCCTGGGGGAGGGGGGGATTGTTTTTTTTAAAAATGCAAATAAGAGCAGTTGATGTCATGTACAAAGCCATGATTTGGAGACACTGGAGTTGGACTGGGGTGTACAAAGCCAAAAAGTCTCACAACACCAGGTTATAGTCCAACAGGGTATTTGGAAGCACGAGCTTTTGGAGCACTGTTCCGTCATCAGGTGATAAAGGAGCAGCGCTTTGAAAGCTAGTGCCTCCAAATAAACCTGTTGGACTATAACCTGGCCAGCATTTATTACCCAAATTGCCCTCAAGAGTGTGAATTACCTTAAAACACTGCATTCCACATGGTGTAGGTACAGTCACAATGTAGTTTGGAAGGGAGTTCCTGGATGAGTTATTAAATTTAAATCTGAGATAGACTTTTATTTATTAAACAATGGTAATCAAGAGATATGGGCCCAAGGCAGGCATACAGGGTTACACCATGATCAGCCATGATTGTATTGAATGGAGGAGGAGGCTGGGGGTGCTGGGGCTACTCCAGTTTCCGAAAACAAAAAAACATTAAACTGAGCCCATTCATACTGAGGCAGGTACGTGAAAAACAAAAGCTCAGAACTTGCCAACAACACTTTCCCCAATGAAATAAATACTTGGTTTGGATACCCAACTATAGTAAAAGCAGGGGTGTCAGCTCAAGTTACAAGATCTGGAATGAGGAAATACCAAAGCATGGATGTCAAAAAAAAAATGTATCGTGAGTTGATGAACTAGCTAAACATTCAGGGAAGTCAATAAAGCAGCCCACTTGATTGGCAAGTCACCTTCAACACCAACTCACTGTGGCTGCAGTGTGCACCGTCCGGGTGATGCACTGAAGTAAGGTACTAAATTCCTTCAACAGCACCTTGTGAACACTTAAAATACGATGGGCAGCGAATGGAGGGGGACACAACCCCGTGCAAAGCCCCCCAAATCACAATCCGTCTGGTCTTTGAATTATATCCTGATCCTTCACTGCCACAAGGTTGAAATTCAGGAACTCCATTCCAAATTGCATTGTGTCTTTACCTGCACCATGTGGAATGCAGCGTTTTAAGAAGATGATTGTTGAGGGCAATAAGGTCAATAAATGCTTGCTCAACCGACCAGCGTCGCATGGACTCCACTCGCTTTCGACTTCAAGGCAGAAATGTTGAACAGGGAACGAGCAATAGCTTCCACAGAAGGCGCCAGCTGGTTCCTAGGCTCTGAGCTCCCTCCGGCGGTTACTCAGGGACTCATTGACCAGCGGCTGTGTCATGATAGGGAAGGGTTTTTTTAAAAAATAGAGAAGCTAATCAAGTTCTTCACATGTTGCGCTTCTCGATATGACTGGTCAAAACCTATACCACAAGAAAAATATCCACCGATTCGCTCCACTGGGTTTAAGAGTGGATTGACAATATCCACCTCAACAACATCTGCTCCATTCATCACATTCAACCAGGACAGGGGGCAATTCCCCCCTCCCCCGGGGTCGGGGAATGGAATCGATGGATGATATTCCGGCTGCAGTAACTTCACCAGCACAGATTGCAACCCGAGATAAACCCCTCTCCTCCCGTCAACCGGTTCCAGGTACATGTGCAACATTCGAGTCGATCCAGAGTACATTAAACCGGACAATACCCCAACATTAAACCCGGACTATACCCCAACAATAAAGCCGGGCGACACCTCCACATTCACATAGACTATACCCCCACATTCACCCAAAATATACCCCAATATTGAACCTGGACTACACCCCCAGATTCACCCAGACTACACCCCAATATTAAACCTGGACTACACCCCCACATTCACCCGGACTATACCCCCACATTCACCCGGAATATACCCCAATATTGAACCTGGACTACACACCCACAATCACCCGGACTACACCCACACATTCACCCGGACTATACCCCAATATTAAACCTGGACTACACCCACAAATCCAATATTAAACCTGGACGACAAACCCACATTCACCTGGACTATACCACAAACATACACCTGGACTACACCCCACATCTACCCAGACTATACCCCAATATTAAACCCGGTCTACACCCACACATTCACCCGGACTACACCCCAATATTAAACCCAGACTACACGCCCACATTCACCCGGACTATACCCCAATATTAAACCCGGACTAGACCCCAATATTAAACCTGGACTAGACCCCCACATTCACCCAGACTAAACCCCCACATTCACCTGGACGATACCCCAATATTAAACCCGGACTGGACCCCCACATTCACCCGGACTATAACCCAATATTAAACCTAGACTATGCCCCCACATTCACCCAGACTATACCCCAATATTAAACCTGGACTACACCCCCACATTCACTTGGTCTATACCCCAATAATACACCTGGACTTCACCCCACATTCACCAGGACTGTACCCAAATATAAACCCGGACGACACCCCCATTAACCCGGCCTACACCCCCACATTCACCCGGACTATACCCCAATATTGAACCTGGACTACACCCCCTCATTCAACCAGACTATACCCCAATATTAATCCTCGACTGCACCCCCACATTCACCCGGACTATACCCCAATATTAAACCTGGTCTACACCCCCACATTCACCCGGACTATACCACAATATTAAACCTGGACTACACCCCCACATTCACCTGGACTGTACAGCAATATTAAACCCGGACCACACCCCCACATTCACCCGGACTATACCCCAATATTGAACCTGGACTACAGCCCCACATTCAACCAGACTATACCCCAATATTAATCCTCGACTGCACCCCCACATTCACCCGGACTATACCCCAATATTAAACCTGGACTACACCCCAATATTAAACCTGGACTACACCCACACAAACACCTGGACTGTACAGCAACATTAAACCCGGACCACACCCCCACATTGACCCGGACTATACCCCAATATTAAACCTGGACTACACTCACACATTCACAGTGACTACACCCCCACATTCACCCGGACTCTACCCCAATATTAAACCTGGACAACACCCCCACAATCACCCGGACAACACCCCAATATTAAAACCAGACTACACCCCCACATTCATCCAGATTATACCCCAATATTAAACCTGGACTGAACCCCAATATTAAACCTGGACTACACACCGACATTCACCCGGACTACACCCCCATATTCATCCAGATTATACCCCAATATTAAATCTGGACTGAACCTCAATATTAAACCTGGACTACACCCCGACATACACCCAGACTATACCCAAATATTAAACCTGGACTACACCCCGACATTCACCCAGACTATACCCCAATATTAAACCTGGACTACACCCCCACCCTCACCCAGACTATACCCCAATATTAAACCTGGACTAGACCCCCTCATTCACCCCGACTAGACCCCAATATTAAACCCAGACTACACTCCCACATTCACTCGTACTATACCCCAATATTAAACCTGTACTACACCCCCATATTCCCCCAGACTATACCCCAATATTAAACACAGACAACACCCCCACATTCACTCGGACTACACCCCAATATTAAACCTGGACGACACCCCCACAATCACCCGGACTATACCCCAATATTAAACCCGGACTACACCCCCATATTCACCCAGATTATACCCCAATATTAAACCTGGACTGAACCCCAATGTTAATCCTGGACTACACACCGACATTCACTCAGTCTATCCCCCAATATTAAACCTGGACTACACCCCCGCTTTCACCCAGACTATACCCCAATATTAACCCGGACTACACCCCCACATTCATCCAGATTATACCCCAATACTAAACATAGACGAACCCCAATATTAAACTTGGACGACACCCCGACATATACCCAGACTTGACCCCAATATTAAACCTGGACTAGACCCCCACATTCACCCGGTCAATACCCCAATATTAAACCTGGACTACACCCCAACATTCACCCAGACTATATGCCAATATTAAACCGGGACTACACCCCCACATTCACCTGGACTATACCCCAATATTAAACCTGGACGACACCCCCACATTCACCTGGACTATATCCCAGTATTAAACCTGGACTACACACCGACATTCATCCAGACTATACCACAATAATACACCTGGACTATACCCCAATAATACACCTGGACTACACCCCCACATTCACCCAGACTATACGCCAATATTAAACCTGGACTCACACCCACATTCACCCGGACCCCAACCCAATATTAAACCTGGACTACACCCCCACAATCACCCGGACTATACCCCAATATTAAACCTGGACTACACAAGCACACTCACCCGGACTATACCCCAATATTAAACCCAAACGACAGCCCCACTCTCACCCGGACTATATCCCAATATTAAACCTGGACTACGCTCCCACATTCACCCGGACTATACGCCAATATTAAACCTGGACTACACCCCCACATTCACCCGGACACTATCCCAATATTAAACGCGGACTACACCCCCACATTCACGAGGAATATACCCCAATATTAAACCCGAACTATACCCCCCACATTCACCCGGACTACACCCCAACATTAAACCTGGACTACACCCCCACATTCACCTGGACTATACCCCAATATTAAATTTGGACTACACCCCCACATTCACCTGGACTGTACCCCAGTATTAAACCCGGACTATACCCCAATATTAAACCTGGACTAGACCCCCAAATTCACCCGGACTATACACCAATATTAAACCTGGACTACACCCCCACACTCACCCCAACTATACCCCAATATTAAACCTGGACTACACTCACACATGCACAGGACTACACCCCAACATTCACCTGGACTATACCCAAATATTAAACCTGGACTACACCGCGACATTCACCCGGATTATACCCCAATATTAAACCTGGACTACACGCCCACCTTCACCCGGACTCTATCCCAATATTAAACCCGGACTACACCCCCACATTCACCCGGACTCTACCCCAATATTAAACCTGGACAACACCCCCACATTCACCCGGACGTTACCCCAATATTAAACCCAGACTACACCCCCACATTTATCCAGATTATACCCCAATATTAAACCAGGACTGAACCCCAATATTAAACCTGGACTACACCCCGACATTCACCCAGACTATACCCAAATATTAAACCTGGACTACACACCGACATTCACCCGGACTATACCCCAATATTAAAGCCGGACTACACCCCCACATTCATCCAGATTATACCCCAATATTAAATCTGGACTGAACCCCAATATTAAACCTGGACTACACCCCGACATTCACCCAGACTATACCCAAATATTAAACCTGGACTACACACCGACATTCACCCGGACTATACCCCAATATTAAAGCCGGACTACACCCCCACATTCATCCAGATTATACCCCAATATTAAATCTGGACTGAACCCCAATATTAAACCTGGACTACACCCCGACATTCATCCAGATTATACCCCAATATTAAATCTGGACTGAACCCCAATATTAAACCTGGACTACACCCCCACATTCATCCAGATTATACCCCAATATTAAATCTGGACTGAACCCCAATATTAAACCTGGACTACACCCCGACATTCACTCGGACTATACCCCAATATTAAACCTGTACTACACCCCCATATTCCCCCAGACTATACCCCAGTATTAAACCCAGACAACACCCCCACATTCACTCGGACTATACCCCAATATTAAACCTGGACCACACCCCCACAATCACCCAGACTATACCCCAATATTAAACCTGGACTACACCCCCACATTCACCCGGACTATACCCCAATATTAAACCCGGACTACACCCCCACATTCATCCAGATTATACCCCAATATTAAACCTGGACTGAACCCCAATGTTAATCCTGGACTGCACACCGACATACACCCAGACTAGACCCCAATATTAAACCTGGACTACACCCCCACATTCACCTGGACTGTACCCCAATATTAAACCTGGACTACACACCGACATACACTCAGACTAGACCCCAATATTAAACCTGGACTACACCCCCACATTCACCCTGTCAATACCCCAATATTAAACCTGGACTACACCCCCACATTCACCCAAACTATACGCCAATATTAAACCGGGACTACACCCCCACATTCACCTGGTCTATATCCCAGTATTAAACCTGGACTACACACCGACATTCATCCAGACGATACCACAATAATACACCTGGACTATACCCCAATAATACACCTGGACTACACCCCCACATCCACCCAGACTATACGCCAATATTAAACCTGGACACACCCCCACATTCACCCGGACCCTACCCCATTATTAAACCTGGACTACAGCCCCACAATCACCCGCTATACCCCAATATTAAACCTGGATTACACCCCACATTCACCCAGACTATACCCCAATATTAAACGCGGACTACACCCCCATATTCACCCAGATTATACCCCAATATTAAACCTGGACTGAACCCCAATGTTAATCCTGGACTACACACCGACATTCACTCAGACTATACCCCAATATTAAAGCTGGACTTCGCCCCCACATTCACCTGGACTGTACCCCAATATTAAACCTGGACTACACACCGACATTCAGCCAGAAAATACCACAATAATACACCTGTACTACACCCCCGCTTTCACCCAGACAATACCCCAATATTAAACCCTGACTACACCCCCACATTCATCCAGATTATACCCCAATACTAAACATAGACTAAACCCCAATATTAAACCTGGACGACACCCCGACATACACCCAGACTAGACCCCAATATTAAACCTGGACTACACCCCCACGTTCACCCAGACTATCCGCCAATATTAAACCGGGACGACACCCCCACATTCAACTGGACTATATCCCAGTATTAAACCTGGACTACACAATGACATTCATCCAGACTATACCACAATAATACACCTGGACTATACCACAATAATACATCTGGACTACACCCCCACATTCACCCAGACTATACGTCAATATTAAACCTGGACTCACCCCCACATTCACCCGGACCCTACCCCAATATTAAACCTTGACTACACCCCCACAATCACCCGGACTACATCCCAATATTAAACCTGGATTACACAAGCACACTCACCCGGACTATACCCCAATATTAAACCCAAACTACAGCCCCACATTCACCTAGACTATACCCCAATATTAAACCTGGACTACACCCCCACATTCACCCGGACTATACCCCAATAATACACCTCGACTATACCCCAATAATACACCTGGACTAAACCCCCACATTTACCCATACTATACGCCAATATGAAACCTGGACTCACCCCCACATTCACCCGGACCCTACACCAATATTAAACCTGGAATACACCCCCACACTCACCCGGACTACACCCCAATATTAAACCCGGACGACACCCCCACATTCACCCAGATTATACCCCAATATTAAACCCGGACTGAAACCCAATATTAAACCTGGACCGCACCCCCACATTCACCCGGACTGAACCCCAATATTAAACCTGGACTACACCCCGACATTCACCCAGACTATACCCCAATATTAAACCTGGACTACACCCCCACATTCACCAAGACTATACCCCAATATTAAACCTGGACTACACCCAACTCTCACCCAGACTATACCCCAATATTAAACCTATACTACACCCCCACATTCACTTGGACTATACCCCAATATTAAACCTAGACTACACCCCCACATTCACTTGGACTATACCCCAATATTAAACCTGGATTACACCCCCACATTCACCCGGACTATACCCCAATTTTAAACCCAGACTACACCCCCACATTCACTCGGACTATACCCCAATATTAAACCTGTACTACACCCCCATTTTCCCACAGACTATACCCCAATATTAAACCCAGACAACACCCCCACATTCACTCGGACTATACCCCAATATTAAACCTGGACTACACCCCCACATTCACCCATACTATACCCCAATTTTAAACCTGGACGACACCCCAACAATCACCCGGACTATACCCCAATATTAAACCCAGACTACACCCCCATATTCACCCAGATTATACCCCAATATTAAACCTGGACTGAACCCCAAAGTTAATCCTGGACTACACACCGACATTCACTCAGTCTATCCCCCAATATTAAAGCTGGACTTCGCCCCCACATTCACCTGGACTACACCCCAGTATTAAACCTGGACTACACACTGACATTCATCCAGACTATACCACAATAATACACCTGGACTACACCCCCGCTTTCACCCAGACTATACCCCAATCTTAAACCCGGACTACACCCCCATATTCATCCAGATTATACCCCAATGTTAAACATAGACTGAACCCCAATATTAAACCTGGACAACACCCCCACATTCCCCCGGACTATACCACAATAATACACCTGGACTATACCCCATTAATACACCTGGACTAAACCCCACATTTACCCATACTATATGCCAATATGAAACCTGGACTCACCCCCACATTCACCCGGATCCTACACCAATATTAAACCTGGAATACACCCCCACACTCACCCGGACTACACCCCAATATTAAACCCGGACTACACCCCCACATTCACCCAGATTATACCCCAATATTAAACCCGGACTGAAACCCAATATTAAACCTGGACTGCACCCCACATTCACCCGGACGATACCCCAATATTAAACCTGGACTACACCCCCACAATCACCCTGACTACACCCCAATATTAAACCTGGACTACACCCCCACAATCACCCGGACTACACCCCAATATTAAACCCAGACTACACCCCCACATTCACCCAGACTATACCCCAATATTAAACCTGGACTGAACCCCAATATTAAACCTGGACTACACCCCCACATTCACCCGGACTATACCCCAATATTAAACCTGGACTACACCCCGACATTCACCCAGACTATACCCCAATATTAAACCTGGACTACACCCCACACTCACCCAGACTATACCCCAATATTAAACCTGGACTACACCCCGCTCTCACCCAGACTATACCCCAATATTAAACCTGGATTACACCCCCACATTCACCCGGACTATACCCCAATTTTAAACCCAGACTACACCCCCACATTCACTCGGACTATACCCCAATATTAAACCTGTACTACACCCCCATTTTCCCACAGACTATACCCCAATATTAAACCCAGACAACACCCCCACATTCACTCGGACTATACCCCAATATTAAACCCAGACTACACCCCCACATTCACTCGGACTATACCCCAATATTAAACCTGTACTACACCCCCATTTTCCCACAGACTATACCCCAATATTAAACCCGGACTACACCCCCATATTCACCCAGATTATACCCCAATATTAAACCTGGACTGAACCCCAATGTTAATCCTGGACTACACACCGACATTCACTCAGTCTATCCCCTAATATTAAACCTGGACTTCGCCCCCACATTCACCTGGACTATACCCCAGTATTAAACCTGGACTACACACAGACATTCATCCAGACTATACCACAATAATACACCTGGACTACACCCCTGCTTTCACCCAGACTATACCCCAATCTTAAACCCAGACTACACCCCCATATTCATCCAGATTATACCCCAATGTTAAACATAGACTGAACCCCAATCTTAAACCTGGACTACACCCCCACATTCACCCGGTCAATACCCCAATATTAAACCTGGACTACACACCGATATTCACCCAGATTATACCACAATAATACACCTGGACTATACCACAATAATACACCTGAACTACACCCCCACATTCACCCAGACTATACGCCAATATTAAACCTCGACTCACCGCCACATTCACCCGGACCCTACCCCAATATTAAACCTGGACAACACCCACACAATCACCCGGACTACACCCCAATATTAAACCTGGATTACACAAGCACATTCACCCGGACTATACCCCAATATTAAACCCAAACTACAGCCCCACATTCACCTAGACTATACCCCAATATTAAACCTGGACTACACCCCCACTCACACCCGGACTATAATCCAATATTAAACCTGGACTACACCCCCACTCTCACCCGGACTATACCCCAATATTAAACCTGGACTACACCCCCACATTCACCCGGACTATACCCCAATATTAAACCTGGACTACACCCCCACATTCACCTGGACTATACCCCAATATTAAACCCGGACTACACCCCCACATTCACCCGGACTCAATCCCAATATTAAACCTGGACAACACCTACACATTCACCCGGACTATACCCCAATAATACACCGTGACTACACCCCCACATTCACCCAGATTATACCCCAATATTAAACCTGGACTCACCCCCACATTCACCCGGACCCTACCCCAATATTAAACCTGGACTACACCCCCACAATCATCCGGACTATACCCCAATATTAAACCCGGACTACACCCCCACATTCACCCAGATTATACCCCAATATTAACCTGGACTACACCCGACATTCACCCAGACTATACCCCAATATTAAACCTGGACTACACACCGACATTCACCCAGACTATACCCCAATAATACACCTGGACTATACCCCAATAATACACCTGGACTACACCCCCACATTCACCCAGACTATATGCCAATATTAAACCTGGACTCACCGCCACATTCACCCGGACCCTACCCCAATATTAAACCTGGACTACACCCCCACAATCACCCAGACTACACCCCAATATTAAACCTGGATTACACAAGCACACTCACCCGGACTATACCCCAATATTAAACCCAAACTACAGCCCACACATTCACCTAGACTATACCCCAATATTAAACCTGGACTACACCCCCACTCTCACCCGGACTATAATCCAATATTAAACCTGGGCTACACCCCCACATTCACCCGGACTATACCCCAATATTAAACCTGGACTACACCCCCACAATCACCCAGACTACACCCCAATATTAAACCTGGATTACACAAGCACACTCACCCGGACTATACCCCAATATTAAACCCAAACTACAGCCCCTCATTCACCTAGACTATACCCCAATATTAAACCTGGACTACACCCCCACTCTCACCCGGACTATAATCCAATATTAAACCTGGGCTACACCCCCACATTCACCCGGACTATACCCCAATATTAAACCCGGACTACACCCCCACATTCACCCGGACTCTACCCCAATATTAAACCTGGATAATACCTCCACATTCACCCGGACCCTACCCCAATATTAAACCTGGACTACACCCCGCAATCACCCGGACTATACCCCAATATTAAATCCGGACTACACCCCCACATTCACCCAGATTATACCCCAATATTAAACCTGGACTACACCTCCACATTCACCCAGACTACATCCCCACATTCACCCGGACTATACCTCAATATTAAACCTGGACTACACCCCCACATTCACCTGGACTATACCTTAATATTAAACCCGGACGACACCCCGACATTCACCAGGACTATACCCCAATATTAAATCCGGACTACACCCCCGACATTCACCCGGACTACACCCCCACATTCACCCGGACTACACCTCCACATGCACCTGGATTATACTCCAATATTAAACCTGGACGACATCCCCACATTCAGCTGGACTGTACCCCAATATTAAACCTGGACTACACCCCCACATTCACCCGGACTATATCCCAATATTAAACCCGGACTACACCCCAACATTCACCCAGACGATACCCCCACATTCACCCAGACGATACACCAATATTAAACCTGGACTACAAACCCACATTCACTCGGACTGTAACCCAATAATACACCTGGACTACACCCCCTCATTCACCCGGACTATTACCCCAATATTAAATCCGGACTACACCCCCGACATTCACCCGGATTACACCCCCACATTCACCAGGACTGTACCCCCAAATTCACCGGGACTATACCCCAATATTAAACGCGGACTACACCCCCACACTCACGCGGACCACACCCCTACATTCACCCGGACTATACCCCAATATTAAACCAGGACGACACACCCACATTCACCTGGACTATACCCCAATGGTAAACCTGGACTACACACCCACATTCACCTGGACTATACCCAATATTAAATCTGGACTACTCCCTCACATTCACCCGGACTACACCCCCACATTCACCAGGGCTATACCCAATATTAAACCTGTACTACACACCCACATTCACCTCGACTATACACCAATATTAAACCTGGACTACACCCCCACTCTCACCCGGACTATACCCCAATATTAAACCCAGACTACACCCCCACTCTCACCCGGACTATACCCCAATATTAAACCTAGACTACACCCCCACTCTCACCCGGACTCTATCCCAATATTAAACCCGGACTACACCTCTACCTTCACCCGGATTCTACCCCAATATGAAACCTGGACTGTACCCCCACATTCACCGGGACTATACCCCAATATTAAACGCGGACTACACCCCCACACTCACGCGGACCACACCCCTACATTCACCCGGACTATACCCCAATATTCAACCAGGACTACACCCCCACATTCACCTGGATTATACCCCAATGGTAAACCTGGACTATACGCCAATATTAAACCTGGACTACACACCCACATTCACCTGGACTATACCCAATATTAAATCTGGACTACTCCCTCACATTCACCCGGACTACACCCCCACATTCACCAGGGCTATACCCAATATTAAACCTGTACTACAACCCAACATTCACCCGGACTATACCCCAATATTAAACCTGGACTACACACCCACATTCACCTCGACTATACACCAATATTAAACCTGGACTACACCCCCACATTCACCCGGACTATACCCCAATATTAAACCTGGACGACACCCCCACATTCACCCGGACTCTATCCCAATATTAAACCCGGACTACACCCCTACCTTCACCAGGACTCTATCCCAATATTAAACCCGGACTACACCCCCACATTCACCCGGACTATACCCTAATATTAAACCCGGACTACACCCGCACATTCACCCGGACTATATCCCAATATTAAACCCGGACTACACCCCAACATTCACTCGGACGACACCCTGACATACACCCAGATTATACCCCAATATTAAACCTGGACTACACCCCGACATTCACCCAGACTATACCCCAATCTTAAACCCAGACTACAGCCTCGACATTCACCCAGACTACACCCCCACATTCACCAGGACTACACCCCAATATTGAACCTAGACTACACCCCTACATTCACCTGGACTATACCCCAATAGTAAACCAGGACTATACCCAAATATTAAACCTGGACTACACACCCACATTCACCTGGACTATACCCAATTTTAAACCTGGACTACACCCTCACATTCACCCGGACTACACCCCACATTCACCCGGGCTATACCGTAATATTAAACCCGGACTGCACCCCCACATTCACCTGGACTATACCCCAATATTAAACCTGGACTACACCCCCACATTCACCCTGACTACACCCCCACTACACCCCCACATTCACCCGGACTATACCCCAATATTAAACCTGGACTACACCCCCACATTCACCTGGATTATACCCCAATATTAAACCTGGACTGAACCCCAATGTTAATCCTGGACTACACCCCGACATTCACTTAGACTATACCCCAATATTAAACCTGGACTTCGCCCCAACATTCACCTGGACTATACCCCAGTATTAAACCTGGACTACACACCGACATTCATCCAGACTATACCGCAATAATACACCTGGACTACACCCCCGCTTTCACCCAGACTATACCCCAATATTAAACCCGGACTACACCCCCACATTCATCCAGATTATACCCCAATATTAAACGTAGACTGAACCCCAATATTAAACCTGGACTCACCCCCACATTCACCCGGACCCTACCCCAATATTAAACCCAGACTACACCCCCACATTCACTCGGACTATACCCCAATATTAAACCTGGACTACACACCCACATTCACCCAGACTATACCCCAATATTAAACCTGGACTACACCCCCACATTCACCCGGACTATACCCCAATATTAAACCCGGACTACACACCCATATTCACCCAGATTATACCCCAATATTAAACCTGGACTGAACCCCAATGTTAATCCTGGACTACACCCCGACATTCACTCGGACTATACCCCAATATTAAACCTGGACTACACACCCACATTCACCCAGATTATACCCCAATTTTAAACCTGGCGACACCCCCGCTTTCACCCAGACTATACCCCAATATTAAACCTGGACTACACCCCACACTCATCCAGACTATACCCCAATATTAAACCCAGACTACACCCCCACATTCACTTGGACTATACCCCAATATTAAACCTGTACTACACCCCCATATTCCCACAGTCTATACCCCAATATTAAACCCAGACAACACCCCCACATTCACTCGGACTATACCCCAATATTAAACCCGGACTACACCCCCACATTCACCCAGATTATACCCCAATATTAAACCTGGACTGAACCCCAATGTTAATCCTGGACTACACACCGACATTCACTTAGACTATACCCCAATATTAAACCTGGACTTCGCCCCCACATTCACCTGGACTCTACCCCAGTATTAAACCTGGACTACACACTGACATTCATCCAGACTATACCACAATAATACACCTGGACTACACCCCCGCTTTCACCCAGACTATACCCCAATATTAAACCCGGACTGCACCCCCACATTCATCCAGATTATACCCCAATATTAAACGTAGACTGAACCCCAATATTAAACCGGGACGACACCCCCACATTCACCTGGTCAATACCACAATATTAAACCTGGACTACACCCCGACATTCACCCAGACTATACGCCAATATTAAACCTGGACTCACCCCCACATTCACCCGGACCCTACCCCAATATTAAACCTGGACTACACCCCCACATTCCCCCAGATTATACCCCAATATTAAACCTGGACTACAGCCCCACATTCACCCGGACTCTATCCCAATATTAAACCCGGACTACAGCCCCACAATCATCTAGACTATACTCCAATATTAAACCTGGACTACACCCCCACAATCACCCGGACTATACCCCAATATTAAACCTAGACTACATCCCCACATTCACCTGGAATACACTCCAATATTAAACCTGGACTACACATCCTCATTCACCCGGACTATACCCCAATATTAAACCTAGACTAAACCCTCACATTCACACGGACTATACCCCAATGTTATACCTGGACGACACCCCCGACATTAACACGGACTACACCCCCACATTCACCCGGACTCTATCCCAATATTAAACCCGGACTACAGCCTGACAATCATCTAGACTATACTCCAATATTAAACCTGGACTACACCCCCACTCTCACTCGGACTATACCCCAAAATTAAACCTAGACTACATCCCCACATTCACCTGGAATACACTCCAATATTAAACCTGGACTACACATCCTCATTCACCTGGACTATACCCCAATATTAAACCTCGACTAAACCCTCACATTCACGTGGACTATCCCCCAATATTAAACCTGGACTACACACCTACATTCACACGGATTCTACCCCAGTGTTAAACCTGGATTACACCCCCACCTTCACCCAGACTATATCCCAATATTAAACCCGGACTACACCCCCACATTCACCCGGACTATACCCCAATATTAAACCCAGACTACACCCCCATATTCCCCCAGATTATACCCCAATATTAAACCTGGACTGAACCCCAATGTTAATCATTGATTACACACCGACATTCACTCAGACTATACCCCAATATTAAATCTGGACTACACCCCGACATTCACCCAGACTATACGCCAATATTAAACCTGAACTCACCCCCACATTCACCCGGACTATACCCCAATATTAAACCTGGACTACACCCCCACATTCACCTGGACAATACCCCAATATTAAACCCAGACTACACCCCCACATTCACACAGACTCTACTCCAATATTTAACCCGGACTATACCCAACATTCACCCGGACTGTACACCAATATTAAACCTGGACTACACACCCACATTCACCCGGACTACACCCCAATATTAAACCTAGACTACACCCCCACATTCATCTGGAATACACTCCAATATTAAACCGGGACTACACATCCTCATTCACCCGGACTTTACCCCAATATAAAACCTGGACGACACATCCTCATTCACCCGGACTATACCCCAATATTAAACCTAGACTACACCCTCACATTCACATAGACAATACCCCAATATTAAACCTGGACGACACCCCCACATTCACCAGGACTAGACCCCCACATTCACGTGGACTATCCCCCAATATTTAACCTGGACTACACACCTACATTCACACTGACTCTACCCCAATATTAAACCTGGATTACACCCCCACATTCACCCAGACTATATCCCAATATTAAACCCGGACTACACCCCCATATTCCCCCAGATTATACCCCAATATTAAACCTGGACTGAACACCAATGTTAATCCTGGACTACACACCTACATTCACACGGACTCTACCCCAATATTAAACCTGGACTACACCCACACATTCACCTGGACTATATCTCAGTATTAAACCTGGACTACACACCGACATTCACCCAGACTATACCCCAATAATACACTTGAACTACACCCCCGCTTTCACCCGGACTATACCCCAATATTAAACCTGGACTACACCCCCACATTCATCCAGATTATACCCCAATATTAAACATAGACTGAACCCCAATATTAAACCTGGACGACACCCCGGCATTAAACCTGGACTACACCCCCACATTCACCCGGTCAATACCCCAATATTAAACCTGGACAACACACACGCACACTCACCCGGACTATACCCCAATATTAAACCTGGATTACACCCCCACATTCACGCAGACTATATCCCAATATTAAACCCGGACTACACCCCCACATTCACCTGGACGATACCCCAATATTAAACCTGGACTACACACCGACATTCACCCGGACGATACACCAATATTAAACCCAGACTACAACCCCACATTCACCCAGATTATACCCCAGTATTAAACCTGAACTGAACCACAATATTAAACCAGGATTACACCCCGACATTCACCCAGACTATACCCCAATATTAAACCTGGACTACACACCGACATTCACCCGGACTATACCCCAATATTAAATTCGGACTACACCCCCACATTCAACCAGATTACACCCCAATATTAAACCTGGACTGAACCCAAATATTAAACCTGGACTACAACCAGACATACACCCAGATTATACCCCAATTTTAAACCTGGACGACACCCCCACAATCACCCGGACTATACCCCAATATTAAACCTGGACTACACCCCCACATTCACCCGGACTATACACCAATATTAAACCCGGACTACACCCCCATATTCACCCAGATTATATCCCAATATTAAACCTGGACTACACCTCCACTCTCACCTGGACTATACCCCAATATTAAACCCGGACTACACCCCCACATTCACCCGGACTCTATCCCAATATTAAACCCGGACTACACCCTCACATTCACCCGGACTCTACCCCAATATTAAACCTGGACATCACCCCCACATTCACCTGGACTATACCCCAATAATACACCTGGACTATACCCCAATAATACACCTGGACTACACCCCCACATTCACCCGGACCCTATCCCAATATTAAACCTGGACTACATCCCCACAATCACCCGGACTACACCCCAATATTAAACCCGGACTATACCCCCACATTCACCCAGATTATACTCCAATATTAAACCTGGACTGAAACCCAATATTAAACCAGGACTACACCTCGACATTCACCCAGACATTCACCCCAATATTAAACCTGGACTACACCCCGACATTCACCCGGACTATACCCCAATATTAAACCCAGACTACACCCCCACATTCACCCAGATTATTCCCCAATATTAAACCTGGACTGAACTCCAATATTAAACCTGGACCACACCCTGACGTACACCCAGACTAGACACCAATATTAAACCTGGACTACACCCCCGCTTTCACCCAGACTATACCCCAATATTAAACCCGGACAACACCCCCACATTCATCCAGATTATACCCCAATATAAAACATAGACTGAACCCCAATATTAAAGCTGGACAACACCCCGACATACACCCAAACTAGACCTCAATATTAAACCTGGACTACACCCCCACATTCACCCGGACTATACCCCAATATTAAACCCGGACTACACCCCCACATTCACCCGGACTCCATCCCAATATTAAACCCGGACTACACCTCCACATTCACCCGGACCCAACCCCAATCTTAAACCTGGACTACACCCCCACATTCACCTGGATTATACCCCAATATTAAACCTGGACTGAACCCCAATATTAAACCTGGACTACACCCACACTCTCACCCGGATTGCACCCCAATATTAAACCAGGACTACACCCACACTCACCCGGACTATACCCCAATATTAAACCTGGACTACACCCCCACATTCACCCGGACTCTATCCCAATATTAAACCCGGCCTACACCCCGACATTCACCCGGACGATACCCCAATATTAAACCTGGACTACACACCGACATTCACCCGGACGATACCCCAAGATAAACCCGGACTGAACCCCAATATTAAACCAGGATTACACCCCCACATTCACCCAGATTATACCCCAATATTAAACCTGACTGAACCCCAATATTAAACCAGGATTACACCCCGACATTCACCCAGACTATACCCCAATATTAAACCTGGACTACACCCCGACATTCACCCGGACTATACCCCAATATTAAATTCGGATTACACCCCCACATTCATCCAGATTACACCCCAATATTAACCCTGGACTGAACCCAAATATTAAACCTGGACTACAACCCGACATACACCCAGACTATACCCCAATATTTAACGTGGACTACACCCCCACATTCACCCAGATTATACCCCAATTTTAAACCTGGACGACACCCCCACAATCACCCGGACTCTATCCCAATATTAAACCCGGACTACACGCCCACATTCACCCGGACTCTACCCCAATATTAAACCTGGACAACACCCCCACATTCACCCGGACTATACCCCAAAAATACACCTGGACTATACCCCAACAATACACCTGGACTACACCCCCACATTCACCCGGACCCTATCCCAATATTAAACCTGGACTACACCCCCACAATCACCTGGACTACACCCCAATATTAAACCCGGACTATACCCCCACATTCACCCAGATTATACTCCAATATTAAACCTGGACTGAAACCCAATATTAAACCTGGACTACACCCCGACATTCACCCAGACTATACCCCAATATTAAACCTGGACTACACCCCGACATTCACCCAGACTATACCCCAATATTAAACCCAGACTACACCCCGACATTCACCCAGATTATTCCCCAATATTAAACCTGGACTGAACCCCAATATTAAACCTGGACCACACCCTGACATACACGCAGACTATACCCCAATATTAAACCTGGATGACACCCCGACATCCACCCAGACTAGACACCAATATTAAACCTGGACTACACCCCCGCTTTCACCCAGACTATACCCCAATATTAAACCCGGACAACACCCCCACATTCATCCAGATTATACCCCAATATAAAACATAGACTGAACCCCAATATTAAAGCTGGACAACACCCCAACATACACCCAAACTAGACCTCAATATTAAACCTGGACTACACCCCCACATTCACCCGGACAATACCCCAATATTAAACCTGGACTACAGCCCCACATTCATCCAGATTATACCCCAATATTAAACATAGACTGAACCCCAATATTAAACACCCCGACATACACCCAGACTCGACCCCAATATTAAAACTGGACTACACCCCCACATTCACCCGGTCAATACCCCAATATTAAACCTGGACTACACCCCGACATTCATC
This sequence comes from Chiloscyllium plagiosum, assembly GCF_037043375.1. Classification (NCBI taxonomy): domain Eukaryota; kingdom Metazoa; phylum Chordata; class Chondrichthyes; order Orectolobiformes; family Hemiscylliidae; genus Chiloscyllium; species Chiloscyllium plagiosum. Next base: position 16,486,712 of record NW_028270174.1, read on the forward strand.
CAGACTATACCCCAATATTAAACCTGGACAACACACACGCACACTCACCCGGACTATACCCCAATATTAAACCCAGACTACACCCCCACATTCACCTAGACTATACCCCAATATTAAACCTGGACTACACCCCGACATTCACCCAGACTATACCCCCAATATTAAACCAGGACTACACACCCACATTCACCCGGACTATACCCCAATATTAAACTCGGACTACACCCCCACATTCACCCGGACGATACCCCAATATTAAACCTGGACTACACACCGACATTCACCTGGACGATACCCAAATATTAAACCCAGACTACACCCCCACATTCACCCAGATTATACCCCAATATTAAACCTGTACTGAACCCCAATATTAAACCAGGACTACACCCCGACATTCACCCAGACTATACCCCAATATTAAACCTGGACTACACACCGACATTCACCCGGACTATACCCCAATATTAAATTCGGACTGCACCCCCACATTCATCCAGATTACACCCCAATATTAAACCTGGACTGAACCCAAATATTAAACCAGGACTACACCCCGACATTCACCCAGACTATACCCCAATATTAAACCTGGACTACAACCCGACATACACCCAGACTATACCCCAATATTAAACGTGGACTACACCCCCACATTCACCCAGATTATACACCAATATTAACCCTGGACGACACTCCCACAATCACCCGGACTATACCCCAATATTAAACCTGGACTACACCCACACATTCACCCGGACTATACACCAATATTAAACCTGGACAACACCCCCATATTCACCCAGATTATACCCCAATATTAAACCTGGACTACACCCCTACATTCACCCGGACTCTATCCCAATATTAAGCCCGGACTACACCCCCACATTCACCCGGACTCTATCCCAATATTAAACCCGGACTACACCCTCACATTCACCCGGACCCTATCCCAATATTAAACCTGGACTACACCCCGACATTCACCCGGATAATACCCCAAGATTAAACCCAGACTACACCCCCACATTCACCCAGATTATTCCCCAATATTAAACCTGGACTGAACCCCAATATTAAACCTGGACCACACCCTGACATACACCCAGACTATACCCCAATATTAAACCTGGATGACACCCCGACATCCACCCAGACTATACCCCAATACTAAACCCAGACAACACCCCCACACTCATCCAGATTATACCCCAATATAAAATATAGACTGAACCCCAATATTAAAGCTGGACAACACCCCGACATACACCCAAACTAGACCTCAATATTAAACCTGGACTACACCCCCATATTCACCCGGACTATACCCCAAAATTAAACCTAGACTACATCCCCACATTCACCTGGAATACACTCCAATATTAAACCTGGACTACACATCCTCATTCACCTGGACTATACCCCAATATTAAACCTCGACTAAACCCTCACATTCACGTGGACTATCCCCCAATATTAAACCTGGACTACACACCTACATTCACACGGATTCTACCCCAGTGTTAAACCTGGATTACACCCCCACCTTCACCCAGACTATATCCCAATATTAAACCCGGACTACACCCCCACATTCACCCGGACTATACCCCAATATTAAACCCAGACTACACCCCCATATTCCCCCAGATTATACCCCAATATTAAACCTGGACTGAACCCCAATGTTAATCATTGATTACACACCGACATTCACTCAGACTATACCCCAATATTAAATCTGGACTACACCCCGACATTCACCCAGACTATACGCCAATATTAAACCTGAACTCACCCCCACATTCACCCGGACTATACCCCAATATTAAACCTGGACTACACCCCCACATTCACCTGGACAATACCCCAATATTAAACCCAGACTACACCCCCACATTCACACAGACTCTACTCCAATATTTAACCCGGACTATACCCAACATTCACCCGGACTGTACACCAATATTAAACCTGGACTACACACCCACATTCACCCGGACTACACCCCAATATTAAACCTAGACTACACCCCCACATTCATCTGGAATACACTCCAATATTAAACCGGGACTACACATCCTCATTCACCCGGACTTTACCCCAATATAAAACCTGGACGACACATCCTCATTCACCCGGACTATACCCCAATATTAAACCTAGACTACACCCTCACATTCACATAGACAATACCCCAATATTAAACCTGGACGACACCCCCACATTCACCAGGACTAGACCCCCACATTCACGTGGACTATCCCCCAATATTTAACCTGGACTACACACCTACATTCACACTGACTCTACCCCAATATTAAACCTGGATTACACCCCCACATTCACCCAGACTATATCCCAATATTAAACCCGGACTACACCCCCATATTCCCCCAGATTATACCCCAATATTAAACCTGGACTGAACACCAATGTTAATCCTGGACTACACACCTACATTCACACGGACTCTACCCCAATATTAAACCTGGACTACACCCACACATTCACCTGGACTATATCCCAGTATTAAACCTGGACTACACACCGACATTCACCCAGACTATACCCCAATAATACACTTGAACTACACCCCCGCTTTCACCCGGACTATACCCCAATATTAAACCTGGACTACACCCCCACATTCATCCAGATTATACCCCAATATTAAACATAGACTGAACCCCAATATTAAACCTGGACGACACCCCGGCATTAAACCTGGACTACACCCCCACATTCACCCGGTCAATACCCCAATATTAAACCTGGACAACACACACGCACACTCACCCGGACTATACCCCAATATTAAACCTGGATTACACCCCCACATTCACGCAGACTATATCCCAATATTAAACCCGGACTACACCCCCACATTCACCTGGACGATACCCCAATATTAAACCTGGACTACACACCGACATTCACCCGGACGATACACCAATATTAAACCCAGACTACAACCCCACATTCACCCAGATTATACCCCAGTATTAAACCTGAACTGAACCACAATATTAAACCAGGATTACACCCCGACATTCACCCAGACTATACCCCAATATTAAACCTGGACTACACACCGACATTCACCCGGACTATACCCCAATATTAAATTCGGACTACACCCCCACATTCAACCAGATTACACCCCAATATTAAACCTGGACTGAACCCAAATATTAAACCTGGACTACAACCAGACATACACCCAGATTATACCCCAATTTTAAACCTGGACGACACCCCCACAATCACCCGGACTATACCCCAATATTAAACCTGGACTACACCCCCACATTCACCCGGACTATACACCAATATTAAACCCGGACTACACCCCCATATTCACCCAGATTATATCCCAATATTAAACCTGGACTACACCTCCACTCTCACCTGGACTATACCCCAATATTAAACCCGGACTACACCCCCACATTCACCCGGACTCTATCCCAATATTAAACCCGGACTACACCCTCACATTCACCCGGACTCTACCCCAATATTAAACCTGGACATCACCCCCACATTCACCTGGACTATACCCCAATAATACACCTGGACTATACCCCAATAATACACCTGGACTACACCCCCACATTCACCCGGACCCTATCCCAATATTAAACCTGGACTACATCCCCACAATCACCCGGACTACACCCCAATATTAAACCCGGACTATACCCCCACATTCACCCAGATTATACTCCAATATTAAACCTGGACTGAAACCCAATATTAAACCAGGACTACACCTCGACATTCACCCAGACATTCACCCCAATATTAAACCTGGACTACACCCCGACATTCACCCGGACTATACCCCAATATTAAACCCAGACTACACCCCCACATTCACCCAGATTATTCCCCAATATTAAACCTGGACTGAACTCCAATATTAAACCTGGACCACACCCTGACGTACACCCAGACTAGACACCAATATTAAACCTGGACTACACCCCCGCTTTCACCCAGACTATACCCCAATATTAAACCCGGACAACACCCCCACATTCATCCAGATTATACCCCAATATAAAACATAGACTGAACCCCAATATTAAAGCTGGACAACACCCCGACATACACCCAAACTAGACCTCAATATTAAACCTGGACTACACCCCCACATTCACCCGGACTATACCCCAATATTAAACCCGGACTACACCCCCACATTCACCCGGACTCCATCCCAATATTAAACCCGGACTACACCTCCACATTCACCCGGACCCAACCCCAATCTTAAACCTGGACTACACCCCCACATTCACCTGGATTATACCCCAATATTAAACCTGGACTGAACCCCAATATTAAACCTGGACTACACCCACACTCTCACCCGGATTGCACCCCAATATTAAACCAGGACTACACCCACACTCACCCGGACTATACCCCAATATTAAACCTGGACTACACCCCCACATTCACCCGGACTCTATCCCAATATTAAACCCGGCCTACACCCCGACATTCACCCGGACGATACCCCAATATTAAACCTGGACTACACACCGACATTCACCCGGACGATACCCCAAGATAAACCCGGACTGAACCCCAATATTAAACCAGGATTACACCCCCACATTCACCCAGATTATACCCCAATATTAAACCTGACTGAACCCCAATATTAAACCAGGATTACACCCCGACATTCACCCAGACTATACCCCAATATTAAACCTGGACTACACCCCGACATTCACCCGGACTATACCCCAATATTAAATTCGGATTACACCCCCACATTCATCCAGATTACACCCCAATATTAACCCTGGACTGAACCCAAATATTAAACCTGGACTACAACCCGACATACACCCAGACTATACCCCAATATTTAACGTGGACTACACCCCCACATTCACCCAGATTATACCCCAATTTTAAACCTGGACGACACCCCCACAATCACCCGGACTCTATCCCAATATTAAACCCGGACTACACGCCCACATTCACCCGGACTCTACCCCAATATTAAACCTGGACAACACCCCCACATTCACCCGGACTATACCCCAAAAATACACCTGGACTATACCCCAACAATACACCTGGACTACACCCCCACATTCACCCGGACCCTATCCCAATATTAAACCTGGACTACACCCCCACAATCACCTGGACTACACCCCAATATTAAACCCGGACTATACCCCCACATTCACCCAGATTATACTCCAATATTAAACCTGGACTGAAACCCAATATTAAACCTGGACTACACCCCGACATTCACCCAGACTATACCCCAATATTAAACCTGGACTACACCCCGACATTCACCCAGACTATACCCCAATATTAAACCCAGACTACACCCCGACATTCACCCAGATTATTCCCCAATATTAAACCTGGACTGAACCCCAATATTAAACCTGGACCACACCCTGACATACACGCAGACTATACCCCAATATTAAACCTGGATGACACCCCGACATCCACCCAGACTAGACACCAATATTAAACCTGGACTACACCCCCGCTTTCACCCAGACTATACCCCAATATTAAACCCGGACAACACCCCCACATTCATCCAGATTATACCCCAATATAAAACATAGACTGAACCCCAATATTAAAGCTGGACAACACCCCAACATACACCCAAACTAGACCTCAATATTAAACCTGGACTACACCCCCACATTCACCCGGACAATACCCCAATATTAAACCTGGACTACAGCCCCACATTCATCCAGATTATACCCCAATATTAAACATAGACTGAACCCCAATATTAAACACCCCGACATACACCCAGACTCGACCCCAATATTAAAACTGGACTACACCCCCACATTCACCCGGTCAATACCCCAATATTAAACCTGGACTACACCCCGACATTCATCCAGACTATACCCCAATATTAAACCTGGACAACACACACGCACACTCACCCGGACTATACCCCAATATTAAACCCAGACTACACCCCCACATTCACCTAGACTATACCCCAATATTAAACCTGGACTACACCCCGACATTCACCCAGACTATACCCCCAATATTAAACCAGGACTACACACCCACATTCACCCGGACTATACCCCAATATTAAACTC